>NC_079563.1:8832848-9150348 GCF_015846415.1 Triplophysa dalaica
TTAGTCATTTAACATAAATGACTAAACCATAAATGATGCATGTGAAAGAATCTTATTTTATTTTAACCACATCATTTACAATTATCTTTATTAATCATCATCAGATTAAGCAACACACATTTTTAGTAGAGTATAAACTACATTAAGTCCCCGCACACTTCACCATCATTTTGTCTGCTACAGCAGGCGTCCATCTCTGCAGAAAGAGTGACAGACAGCAGATGAATGGGCTGCTGTGACATCTTCATTCTCAGGCAGGTCGGGATCCCAATCAAGTTTCAAGCCGTGGGTCCCCCGGCACTGTTAATTAAATCAGTCTACACAGGAAAGAGCCCCTCCAGTTCATTCCACTGCCAATGCATCTACCACCGATAGTAATTATTACCCTTCCATTACAGGCGAGCAGATTTCTTCAACATTTCTCTAGCTAGCAATCAAAGAGTTCCTGGAAGAGGCATTGAAGTAAAAGCCATAAAAGATGAGTTCGGGAGTGCTTCTTTTGGGTTTTTTTCTTTCCGAAGAAAATATGGCACATGGGTGAATTCCCTAAACAGTGCCACTTTCGGGTGCCACTTATTCCCCAGCCGCATGTGTGTACGTTGTGCATTTATTTGGTTAGATGGGTTATAGCTTGAAACTTATTAACAAAACTCTTTTTTTTGTGATCATGACTGCAGTAGTTCTTTAAAGGAATAGTTCACCCAAATATGTCTTTTTTTTAATTACTGACTTTTCAGATGTACATGACTCGGTTTCTTCAGCTGAATACAATTGAATATGTTTTTATCAACATGTCATCACCCCATGGTCTGGGGTGCGTTTCCCAAAACCATTGTTAGACAAGTATGGTCGCAAGTTCCCTCGTTCCAGCATATTTCAACGATTCAAGTGTTTCCCGAAACAATCGTTCCAACGATTAATAGCAAGCAGCATTGCGTGGTTGGAACTACGAGTCTTGAGCTGTGGTTTGAAGCATAGTTCCTTTTTATTATGCCATGTACACTTACGTGCATCATAGTTTGAGCAAACTAACAAGCGACATGCTGTGCATTCGATATCCTTCCTTTGAGAGCGGTCAAATCTAGGGTTGCATTTACTCTCGATTTATAGTAATACTGTATTAATGGCGCATCTAGTTTATATTAACATTTTTTGCGTACATCTTGGATGACATGACAGTTTTTATAATTTGGTGAACTATTCCTTCAAATGATAATTAATTCATATGCATGCTGTAACCAAGCGCACTTCCACAGTGTGCCATATGCTACATGGAGAGACTGCTTGGTGAATTGCACTTTGCAAACTGCATTTTTGTGTCATGACTGGATTTGTTTACTTTGATTCTTTGAGTTAAATATCTTGTGCAAGAAAACTATATTATCGATGCAGGCACAATTCATTCTTAGTGAATGTCGCCCATATTTTTATGATTTCAAAGATAATATCATTTCGTTTTACATTCGCCTTCCCTTTAACAGCAAATTGTCATATTCTGAGGATATGTCATCTAAAGTTTGGCAAGGGCTGGATCGGGCAGCCATGACGTGTGTCGAGTGTCGTGTGTCAGGGATAGAGAAGAAATCACACTCGGCTAAGCGTTCCGCCCCATCTTGAATGCTTTGATTACTCTTGATGACCTCCTCTGGATTATCGTAAACAGCATCGACGTCGTTCTCAGCTATGGGCTCGAGGTCCTGTGGATCTTCGTAAATTACTTCTGCGCCGATGTTCTTTAATGCATCGTTAATTGCTAATTGGTGGATAGAATCACTCAGCAAGTCAGTGGAATCTTGTCCGGTCACAGTTTCATCATTTTCTTCATCTTCCCGGGAAGCCACGAAAGCAGACTGCGAAAAATCGGTGTCGGACGTACAAGAGTCTTGAGGAGGTTCAAACTGATGGACAGCTTTTCTCAGGTTTTGCCAGTGCGCGTGAGGGTCTGTGGCTTTTGGCTGAGCTTTTGACACTATGGCGTATACCGGTTCCTCCGTCTCGCTGTTGGTTTTGATACTTGTCACTTGACACAAAGATTGTATCGCATTCAAAGACATGCTCCTTGTGGAAGCGCTGAGCATTTTCGATGGATGCTGAACCGGTCGCTGTGAAGCACAAAAACGATCTGATGGATTGATGTCATCACTGATTTCTCTGCTTTGAACCTCATGGGTGCTGCCGATCTGTTTTACTGCTGGGGTTTTGGGGAGATGCTGGATGGCTTCGCTGACAATGCAAAATATCTGTTCACCCCTATGGGTCGCAAACTCAAAATTCCCCTCACCGGACTCGCATCTGCGGCCCGCCTCAAAATTGAAAGACAGCTGAGAAGAAAAAGGAGAAGAGAAACTTATGAGATCTTTTTTGAGACCAGAGATGTTTTTCCACAATTACTCAAGCGGTGATGAAGACAGGATGCTTATTTCCCATGAGGAAAGCATGCAAATTAAATTCAATACGGCTACATTAAGAGACGTTTACAGATAATGTACACCTGCACAAGGTCCATACTGTGACTCTCACAAACATGATTTATCTCAAAATATTTTTAAGATGCTTACCGTGTCTCGACCAAACTTTCTGACGTAGCAGTACGGCCATTTAAGGAGCACTTTCCTTGTGTTGGAGTCCTTCAGAAGTAAACAGAGAGGCTGGGCTGTCAGAATATATTCTCCATAAAGATTGCAACGTACAGCAGCCTCTGTACTCACTGCTATGACCACAAACTCTCGAACTGCAGAAAAAAAAAAATCAGGAGTGTTAGAGACAAAAAATATCAGATAATTTCTTAATACTTTAAAAGGATAGGTCACCCAAAAATGAAAATCATGTCATTATTTACTCACCCTCTTGTCATTTCAAACCTGTATTGTTTTCTCTCTTCTTCAAAACACCGAAGAAGATATTTTGAAAAATGTTGGTAACTGGCCCCCATTCACTTGGATTGATTTTGTGTCCATACATTAGAAGTGAATGGGTGCAAGCGCTGTTGCCAGCTTTCTTCAAAATATTGCTTTTGTGCATAAGAAAGTCATACAGGTTAGACATGACAAGAGGGTAATGGATGACAAAATTCTCATTTTGGGTGAACTATCCGTTTAACCTTTAAATAAAAAGCATTGAGAAAAGTGCAATACATAAAAACCTAAGTCAAAAGGGTGATTAATGAAATATCAGCCTGAAATGTAACATGTCATCGCTGTCTTTCCAAAACCTTGACAGATATAAGCACAGGTAAAACTGACTGCTAGGCATTTCTGCCAGACGCACTTCCACATCTGTAGGTGTTGGAGCAGCAGACGTCTCACTGCCGCCCCATGCAGATACCCTAGGATCGGTCTATCCCCCAAACCTTAACTTTTCTGCGTTTCTGGAATGGTATATGCCCTCCTCCCATCTTGCTGGCATGCAGATGCAAGCTCTGCATACTTCTCCCTTTTCCTCTAGAACACTGCCTCCATCCCATCTTCCCATGGCACAGTTCGTTCGGCCATGATCACAGTCTTCGTGATGGTGGACCAGATTACAATGTCAAAGAGATGTTATGACAGTCTTCTTTGGGAACTTCAGTTGGCACCAAGATCGGCTCTCATGTCCCAACGCCTTCCAGTAACAACAGGGACTTCTACCATACAAAGCCGCTCAGTGCCTTCAATGACCTGTGCTAGCTTCGCAGGATACGGTCGTGACACCACCCGTACCAGCCCTGGGTCAAAGCCGTCTTGTAGCCGGAGAAGATGTGTTGTAGGCTGGGACTCTGGTGGCCACACAGCTACAAATTTCAGTTTACACAGAACGGCCCATGTTATGGTCCTCTTGATTACTGCCTACCAGGTTGTCCTTTTCCTTTGCTGGTATTGGCTCACTGCTCTCACCCTGTAGCTTTCCTCCTCCTCCTTTGTGACCTCCTAGACAATAAACCCTTTTCCTCTCTGTCTTTGTGGCTTTGGACCACATGGTGGTTGCTGTTGTCCATCCGAAGGCTGTCCTGTCATGCTAGATTAGTCCCATAACCTCTTGGTGTTTCAGACAAGTTATGGCCTGATGCACCGATTGTGGTGCTTCACATTTTCTACCGGAACGAACATGGGCATTAGCAATTTGTATCACCGGATTGGGAGAGTCTTTCAGATCGAGCAGCAGCCTCACCTTTTCCAGTTTGTAGCAGATGGTTTTCATCGAAAGCCTCAGGGTGTTCTTCCCAAACAGAACTGAGGTGGACAGGCATCGGGGAAGGCCAAGCCACTTCCGGATATAGTTATTTGCCTATGTGTCCATCTTCAGGACTGTCGATGAGGCGATAATACATAACTTCAGGGGCCGCAACGGAAGATGAAATAGGGTGAACTGGTAACCCCAGACCTTGAATTTGCCTGGAAGCAGACTTTCATCTATTTTTTAGACCATCAGTAAGTTGTGTGATTACAGAGAAAGCCATGCGTTTGTCTGAAAAGTCAGCGTTTAAGAGTCTTTCCAAGCATTTCACTGGTTGGTCTTTCAAGCATGGAATCTTCTCATTACTCACTGAGAACAAGATAATGTCCCTCCTGGCTCCTTTTCTGATTTAGAGACTGCTTGACTTGGATGATTTTCTCTTCATCCTAGCCCATGTGAATAGATCTTCAAGTCTTTTCAGAAGCCTGTTGGTGCATGCCGCTGTCTGAAGGAGTGTGGTGACATCATCCATAAAGCTCTGCAGAGCAGGAAGCTGCTGACATGACGAGACCTGTCCCCTCTAACTGTCTGTCTTCCTCAGATAAGTATGACCTCAAACGCTGTTGTAAAGAATATGGGAAAGATGGAGCATCTCATGCCTATTTCTTTCTCCACTTGATACCACCCAGTTTTAACTTCGGAGGTTGTGTAGCAGACTTGAAGGCTGTCAAAATTGTTGGTTATGAGGGTCTGAATACATGGTTGCGAGGTCTAGCCAATGATATGGAGATCTGATTTATGAAGCTTTGCTATCTAAATCTGATCCCAAATCATCACAGAGTGCTCCACGCAGCCTGGAAAATCCTGTGACGCCTTCTGTCAACTGGTGTCAATAATATATTTGGTTCCTAAGTGGCAATTTTGCCATCACAGAAAAAAATATCTACCCTTCCACATTCAGAAGAGAAATGCCTCTAAAATTGCTGATGTAACAGGAGTCTTTCTCTTTTGGTATAAATACAGTGACTACCCTACACCATGCTGAAGGAATGGATTTGGTTTTCCAGGCAACACACATACAGTAAGCCTCAACAGCAGCTTCAGGACTGTGGGGCAGTTCTTGTAGACTTTGTACGGAATGCCATTTGGTCCGGCTATCTATCAAGCTGTGAGGATGGCTTTGGTGGGTGAGGGATGTACCCTTGTGAACTGAGAGGTCTTTCTCGGACGCTGTTGCTTGTCTGGGTTTTGATAAAAATTTGAGCTCCTGCTTGGTTGTATGCAGTGTCCCGGTTTTCTTCTCTACTAACATACTTGAACGGTCCCGGAGAAAGCTTGCCCTTGCTTTTTTTTCGGCTTCTCCATTTCTTGATTATCTCTGCTCTCCTCATATGAGAAATCATATCTCTAATCTGGTTCCTCAGGTTTATCAGGCCCTTCTTTTCGTGGTCTTTAGCTTTCCTCCACAAATTACAGAGGCAGTGGCGTTCCTTTATTAGCTGGCATCCTGGCTTGGCATCTCAGTTGAGGGTCTTGTGGGTTACCTCCTCGCTGTTGCTCTGGAAAGAGCAAGTTGCAGGGTTAAGAAAAGATGTGACTCCACTTGTAGGGGCTGCTCTTGCTCCTTTCCCCTGGGTGCAATGGTGGGCTCCGTAACACTATGGTGCTCATACTGGCTAAAGTTTCTCCTTGTCTGACCTGCTGTTGCAGTGCAAGCTTGCACCTGGGTGTTGTTCTAGCATTTTGCTATTGTAAGTTGTAACTTTCATGTTGTCTGTCCTGTTTGGTCCATCTTCCATCCCGCCTCTCAGTGGACCGCCGGGCTGTTTTTTTCTTTAATCCGCTTATGGTTACGTAGGGAGTGTGTGTGGGTTCCGACTTCGCTGACATGTGGTTAGGGTAACTAGCCTGTCCACCCTCGGTGCAGGCAAAACATAAAAGCAGGAAATATGGAGATACAAGGCTTCAAAGGACAGCAGGGAAATATAAGCACCCCATGTAGTTTTTATTCTTTGCTACAGTTGCTGTTATTTTGCTGAGTAATATTTTGCATTCATTTTTTTATTTCATTAATCATATTCTCTGTAAAAGTGTTTTGCAACAGTGCACTTGGAAAATAATTAAATAAGAAATAAAATAAGATTACAAATTGAAATAAAGTTTAGAAGTAATACTTATAATGCAGTAAGCATAGATGTGATTTTGGGCTGAATAAAATAGACCTTGTGGGCAATTTAATAACTCTTTATTTAACTTCTTAACAAAGCCAGTAAGATTTTTAGTGCTGCCTTAACAAAATGATGAGAAAAAAATTGCATTTGGGGTGTGCCAAAGTGAATTCTGGGAAATGTAGTCCTTTTGTGTTCTACAGAAGAAAGAATCATATACAGGTTTTAAACGACACCAGGGTGAAAAAATGACAGAAATGTGTTGTTGGGTGAACTATCCTTGACTAAAGAAAGTCTTGGGTTTCCTACTAGTAATTACTGAATGACTTAATGTTGGCATTCATGTGCTCTCAATTCATATATCTGATTATTCTGACATGACTTGAACGCAGCACGAAGTCAATAGGGCTCTTTTAAATATTTGCATCTGCTTCCAATATCCCAACTTATGAACGTTCCATCAGCCAGAACAGAATCGGCAATACGTTTTATAATTTTTGTCACTGAAACATACAGTGGAGTTGCACCGAAAGTCAGCAGGGAACACGATCCACTGCTTTTTCTCTGTAGATCGCTTTGAAATTCAAAACTGGATGTCCACAGTAGCAGAGGAAAGTCAGAGAAGGCAGTCCTGTCTAACTTCAGCCTTTGTTCCTTGGCAAATTGTTCACAGCTGTCATTTTCCGAGCCTCTTCCTCCTCGCGCTACATCTTCCAGGATGAAACAAGCTCTCAGACTGCTGGCTTGCTGCCCTGGGAAGTCTCATCCGTGACCGCGGATGTCAGATTTATTTGTTTCTCCCACTCATGCTCATACGTAGCCGTGCACGCTTCTCCTGCTATCTGGAGATACCGGCAGTACGAGGCACGACTCGCTTAACCTGGATGACTCACTGGACGCTATTGTGCTATTGTGAGTGTCACGTGTGAAATTTTTAATTTAGAGGGAGAGACTTTATGATGATTATTATTGTAGTGTGCACTTTCATCACAATTTCATCCATTCATGGATTTTTTATTTTTAGTAGTATTTGCTTTTTGTTACGATGTTATTGTAGATGAAGTTGTGGGTGTCGAGTCCCAGGGAACCCACATTCTGATAAAATGTATACATTGAATTTAGCGTTCTGCCAAATGCATCAATTTAAATGTAAAGCTATTTTCAAAAATGCTTTGAGCTGCCAACATAGGCAGCATTTTAATCATCTAGAACACTCTTGATTTTAATGACGCTGTTGTCAGTGCTTTTACTTTGCGGAAAAATAGCGTCTTGAACATGCCCCTTCTGTTTTATTTCCACATTTGATCCGTACACAGGAGGACAAAATAATTCCTTTTATGTGTTCATTTCTGGTAAATTGACTTTCAAGGGTGTCTGAAGAGATCTTGCGACTGTTAATCAGCAGCGGGTCACTGATTGTCGGGTCAATGGTAAAAAAAAGTCTTAATGACCTCTGTTCATCAGAACATCATGCAGATCAAAAACGATGATACAATAATTAGCTGCATGTTTTGTAGGGAAGCAAAATTGTGCATGAGTCATGCAATGAAAACCGTACTATTTGGGCTCGACAACTGATTAAGTGCACTACATGAAAAAATTGCTTTGGAGTGTTTTGCAGCTTAAGGATATTCGTTCAAAATGAATTCCTACGGTTATTTAATTAAAATAATGTTTGATTTGATGGTGTATTTTTTACACTATGTATGCAACATGATTTTCTAAAACATGCAGCAAAGAATGTGTTTGCAGGGGAATTAATAAAAACGATAATCCAACAAGATGAAACACTGAACAGGAGCAACTCATAACAAAAAAAATCACATTCCAATTTCCAACAATAACCAACACTTAACAACGGCTACATAGGGAAAGCCTATTTATACACATTTGGGAATCAGGAAAATAAGGAACATCGGAAACACTAGAGCAGGTCAACGATAATCAGAAATACAAAAGAACATGGATCGGACTACAACAGGAAATGACTTAATACCAAATACCAGTTACAAAATAAAAGACATGCAGGCGCATGACAAACATATGCTGATCCTATTACATGTTTTTACCTTTTTCATATGAAAAATAACGAAAAAGATTATGTGTCAATATTTCTAAAACATATACTTCGTATTAATATTTCCTGTTGATATACAAAATAAAGGACATGACCACAATCCACAAACAGGTACATGACAACACATGTTTATGAACTTAAAATATATATGTCAATAAGATTATAAAAATGAGTTGTCAGTCTTTCTAAAAATAGATTTTCTGTTAGTTCTATTGATATTTCCTATTAATCTTGATCAGTTGTATTCATCTCCTATTTCTAATTTGTTGTTGTATTTATGCGTGACAAGATTTATTAAGTTGACCATATTAAAGAGACTGTAAATGTACTCTGTTATGTAACAATGTGTTATTTTTTATTATCTACAGAAAATCATATTGTTGATTCTAGACTATGCATACTGTTGAACACCCCTACACCCCCCCAAACATTCAGAAAAACAAGTTAAGAAAAGACTAAAAAGAAGGAAACATTTATATTTATGTAGCTTTATTTGGCACAATGCTGTTTATTCAATATATTTATTTTCTTTTCAAAATAGAAATTTCCTGTGTATAATGGTCTTTACATTTCTGTCTTTATTCCACACCAAACAATCAGTAAGCTAATTTCAAACAATGCACGGTTAAAAAACTGCACTAATTTGTTTTCTGTTTGTGTTTCATGTTTTAAGCCCACAGCGCTATCAAAGAAGCGCTAGAAACCAAAGCAGCACCAGTGGTATTACACAAGGCCAGTGTGAAGTTTACCTTGATGTGACAATACATGCATTAATAAGATGCTTTGAGATTCCAGGTGGGGACTGCACATTGAATTCTGCAGATGAGTCTGGAGCGTCTCGCTAAGGTAAGGCAAGATAAATGCATTCCTGCAAGCGGCTGATACTATCTCTACTCTCAAACTAGATCAAGCAACTACTTCCTTCCTATCTGGCGCATATGTTCACATAGCAAGCATCTCTAGGCTGGAAATAGACCAGAGGAACTACTAAACTTGTTTTGATACCCCATAACAGCACGTTTTGTATCAAACCCTCCTCATCTGATGAATCTGTTTTAAATCTTTGTCTTTTACCCATGTACACAAACCAAGAATAAAATCTCTTCACAACTTTTTTTCTTTACTACCATTTTTACTGTGACAATACTGTGGAAATATGTTTCTCATTTGTAACATCATGTGACCTAAGTTGATTGGACTGGCAAGAGATATTTAATATTATGTGTTGTTTTCTATACTTGTTTCAATATAATAAGTCATGTCTAGTCTACTGCACAGTATGCAGTATATCTCAACCTGATTTTGCCATGGGCAACATATTTTGTTGACCTAAGGACAACATTTTTATAAATAAAACCTAAACCCACACCAAACCCCAAAACTAACCATAACTTACCCCTAAAATCAGAGTGAAATGATAAGTGATTAAAATGGTCTAGAAGCACGCAATCCTGGATGGAAGATTAAACTTAAAATAAACTGTAAACTTATTTCTGAAAGTTGATTGGTTGATTTAAATGTTGTTCCAGGGTCCACATGATGTTGTCACAAGGATATCAACTACTTGGCAAAAACAGGAGAGCCATGCAGTATCATGATAGTGATCTTTACCAAACGACAGCCACCTCATACTTCGCATAAACTGGTAACCATGCACCATTCAAAAATGTTCCAAACCACTTCCAAACATTTAAAGTTGAAGACGAATAAATAATTAAGGTTATGTAGACCATAAACCGTACAAGCAGAAAAAACTGCCTGAAAGAAATTCGGTGGCTAATAGAAGATGCTTTGTAAATGTTAAAAAGAAGAACTTTGTAAATGTTTTCTGAAGTCGAGCTTTTTCCACGCACATCATACACCACCCAAAACCAAACCACTCAAAACATTCTTGCTCGTCCAATCAAATCTGTCAGAGAGTGGTTGCAATCCAATTATCCCTAAACTGCTGCGAGCCTGACCTCTGGCTGGTATCTTTAAACTCACCATCACATTGGATTTAGGAGAGAGGCAGCTAGACTGAAATGCATTTCAAGTTTGTTGACAACTATATTGAGCTCCCCCACCCAAAAAAAGAAACGAAAGAAAGAACTTGTATTGCCAAAGAAAAACAGACATTTTGTTGAGTGCACATGAAGAGATGAGGATATATAATCACTTCATATTCACAGCATGATGTGCAATTAATTCACAACTACAAGGACATTGCAACCTTTTTATTTTTTATAGTGTTGTGCAAAGTCATTAACATATTCTTGGATGAAGGATTGCATTGAATGGGTAACTTGGTCTCACAGACTGCAACAGTGACCAGTTCGTTTTCATGAAGAAGTCTGGCACTACTTGCAAAATGAGGATGTGATGTGTCACCGCTCAAATATAGAGTTGCTATGAACTTTACAGTTCAAGAGCTGGTTTTCAGTCAAACAAAACTGCCACTTTGTCTGTATGTGAAGCTTTAAAATGCTTTTAACACTCTGCTTGGGTATTTCACCCACAAAGCAGAAGTTGAAGCTCCTCTGCAGGCCACTGCACACAAACAATAGAGCTTTGCAAACCTGTCCTCAAGTTTTGTATGATATAGCCCCCAGTCCGTTCCACGTAAGCCTGTGGTTTTCCTTGTGCTTATATTTGTATACATGCAAATGCCTGAAAGTGTAAATGTAAGCTCATGGAAAGTTTGTATGTGTATTAAAAAAACCTGTGGATCTGCAACTTCATAAAGCAGTAAAACTTTGACCATCAAAGATCCAAATTTCACACGTTGGCTTTCATCTTAAAAGTGCCTATTTTTTATTTGAGAGCCAAGTAGAAAGTTCAACCTTATCTAATGAGAATCATAACTATTTTACGAGGTGTCATTTTCGTATGAATTTGTGCGTCGTGAATTGTAAAAAAACGTATAATTGCTAGTAAAAAGTAATACTGAATCCTAACCTCTAACCCCGCCCCTAATCGTAAAGTCACTGGCACGAAAGCAAATCGTACTTAAATGTATGAATGAGAATGTACAAATTCATATTAATTAGACAAATTTAGCCACATCTTCTAATAGTTTCGTTTTTGATTTTAGATTGTGTTGAAAAGTTAGCAAAGTGATGCTGGATTAATTAAAAAAAAAAATGGAATGTGGGGAAAACTGAATATTACATTTTTTCATGTTTAAATCATATGTAAGTTATGGTTTTTTGCAAAGATCTTCCGGAAGTTACGTTTGGACCACATAATGTTTGTTTATGTTGTTGCCGCTTTAACCGTCTATCCTTTTGAGGTATAAGTCACAAAGTGCACTTTCATTTCTCGTGTTGACATTTGTTTACTTGCCTAAGCAACCGTCACTAAAAACTTTCCAATCCTCAAATAGAGGATGCATACGAGGGTCCTTACCACTCTAAAAACGTCCCTTATAAAAAGTTGTGCCCCTTCAATGATACACATTGGGCAATAAAATGTCTTCAGTGAGATGAAAAGGAAAAAGCAGGAAGTCAATAGGAAGTCGCCTTGGGTGAATCTGAGGACAGCTTGCATCCGTCTGCTTTATTTGATTTGTCGTCGCCCCTGAATGCACTCTCTCTATACATACACCTGAAAACAGTGTCCCCTCGTATCTGTCCTTTAATGGAATCAAGGTTGGCCACCTGTGGCCCAAATGGCAGTTTGACTCAGGCCCGAGGTTTCGCTTGAAAAAGAGCCTGTTCGACCTTGCAATAGGACAAACTAAAATAGCATCTCTCTCTCTGTCCCTCCACTGTCACTAATATTACTTGTGACCGTGAGAGGATTCAAAGTGATATTCAACAATATGAATAAACTAGGAGGAGAATTCATTTAAATTACATTACATGTAATGTATATATCCATACCATCCTAATCCTTGCTAAATACCACACACAATTTTTTATTTATTTATTTTGGAATAAGATTGTTATTTGGAAGAATGTTGGTTACCAAACAAAGGTTAAAATTTTGAAAACAATTCTATATTTGATCGGTAACCAGTTTAATGAAATAAGGGTAGGGGAGATATGATCGAACCTCCGTCTGCCTGTCAGCACCCTAGCAGCAGCAATCTGCACCCCCTGTAAGCGCATTATAGAAGACTGATTTATACTATAGTAAATTGAGTTATAGTAATTGAAACGAGATAAAACTAGGATGTGAATAATCTGTTCAAACTGATTGTTAGAAAGTAGAGATTTGATTTTTCATTGAGGCCGCAAGTGAAAGAAGCTTGATTGTGAACACCAAGATTTTTAGCACAATATGTAAAATAAGAGGAGAGATGGCCAAATGGAGGGGCATAGTCTTCATGTGACTTTACACCAAACAAATTGATTTCGGTTTTATTTTCATGAAGCACTAAGAAATTCAGCTTTAACCATGTTTGTAGTTAGTTCAAACAATGCAGCAGAGGTCCTAAGGATTACTTGCTTTTATGTTGCAAGGTAAAATAAAGCAGAGTATCATCCACGTACAGGTGGAAAGAAACTCTGTATTTCTCGAAGATAGCACCCATCGGAAGCATAAATATACAAACAAAACGGGGCTTATGATTGAACCCTGATGCACCCCACAAGCGAGTGGGTGTGAGGATGAACTGCATTGGCCAATGCAGACACAAAAACACCAATTTGTTAAAAAAAGAAACCATTTTAGAAGAAACCACAGGAAACCAGCTTTCCTGTAGCTCAGAGGTAAGAGCATTGCCTTAACAACGCAAGGTTGTGGGTTCGAGGCCAGGGGGCTGCAAATCGCTATGCAAAATGTATAGAATAAAGCAATGTAAGTTGCTTTGGATAATAGCGTCTGCCAAATGCGTAAATGTAAATGATTTTAACACTGTGTCCCCTAGCCCCATACAACTCTCCAGTATAGAAATCATGATTTTGTCGTCAACTATTTTCAATGCAGGAATAAGGTCTAAAAGCGCTTAAGTGACAGTATTCCCTTTATATGTTTCTAATAGAATATAATTTACAACTTTTAAAAGTGCAGTTTCCTTGCTGTATTTAGACTTAAAACCTTATTGGAATTTTTCAAAAATATTATCTGATATCATATGTGATTGCAACTGAGTCAACACAATTTTCTCAAGAATCTTAGAGAGAAATGGCAGATTCGAAGTGATTCAGATTTGAAAAGTCAAGCTTGGACTTCTTTAAGGAAGTAACTGTAGCTGATTTTAAGCAGTCCGGAACAACCCTGTTAGTTCAACTAAGATTAAGGAATGATAAAAGATCATTATTATATTATTTTGTATTATAAATTATATGGTATTATAAATCTGATATCTAGGTCGAATGATATCTCGTAAAGATGAAGTTGATTTCTATAATGTCTTTACAAGATTCAAATGAAACAGGCTGAAAATCATTCCATAGCATCCATTTCCATTTAAGTTGATGACTTAAATTAAACAAAATTCCCCAGGTACAGGTTTGATCTCAGTTGAACAATTTTATCTTTAAAAAATTTGAACAAAACAAAACAAAATGCTCAGTCAACAACACCAAAGAATCAGGAAAAATGTTAAAAGAGGAGCTGAGCAAAGAATCGATAAAAGAGAAATGATTTCCAAGGTAGGAAAAACTACTGTTGTAGTCAGTAGAGCTGTTTGGTTTCCCACATTTTTCAAAATGTCTTCTTTTGTGTTCAACAGAACAAAGAAATGTATACAGGTTTGGAACAACTTGAGGGTAAATGATGATAGAAATGTTCTTTTTGGGTGTCTGTTTTATTTTCATTTCAGGATATTTAAAAAATTTTTTAATTGTTAATTTTACTATTGTATTTATTTATTCTATTTATGTTTTTATTTTACTACTTTATTTTATTTATTTACTATACTATTTTTATTTATTTTATTATATTATTTATAATGATTCCTCTGCCACTCAAAACACAGAAACACAAATGGACCACTCCCCTGAACTGTCATTTGTCGCCAGTGTTGGGTAAGTTACTCTGAAAAAGTAATTAATTACTAGTAACTCATTACATATTCAATAGTGTAATTAGAATACTGTCCAAATTACTCTGTCCAAAAAGTATTTAGTTACTCATTTCTAATTACTTTCTATATTCTACATCAACCTTGATTAGTTAAGTGATTCAAGAATATACATTTAGCGGCATCTAACAGTGAGGGCAAGCTTTTGAAATTAGTTCCAAGAATCAAGGATTGACAATTATTCATTTTTTACTATCCGGTTCAGAGTGAAAACATTGTAAAATAACAAAAGAATGAGATTTCCTTATGTTAGCATGACTGGCACCTTACCACTGTCTGCTGTGTCATAGAGGGAGTTTTCCTGCATTTCTACGCAACCGCTAACAGGTTCAGAGAGGTTTCCACTCTTTCTTTGAATTCCTAGCTCAATCTGTGTGTCCTGAAAAGCATACAGTGTTTTTTTTTAATATCAGCAAAACCCACTAATGATCATCACGTTCATCATGTCATGTAGTAACTGAATGTGACCTACGGGGAACGCCTGCTCGCAGAGGCACTTGATCCACTCCTCTGCTTCTGATTGGTGGGCTGCAAACACGTACAGTTTGTCTGTGGTTTCCAGAAAGAAAGTGGCACAGTCTTTGGGGCAGTCGTCCATCTCGTTTTCTGATATCCTGATACATTCTCTCAGCCTGATCACCTGTTTGTAGTCGGGTTTACGTCTGCTGGATCCTTCTTTAACAGACATGTGTTTGTTCTCGTAGAGCTCCAGCCGCGCCACACTGCGCCTGCCCTCCGCCACCAACACGCACCACACCTTCCTCCACCTCTGAGAGATTGCATGCATGTTATAGTCTGTTATGTGTGTAACAAAGGCTACAGGAAAGGTATAACTCATATAATGTATGAAAGTATAACTTATATAATGTACATTTATGCATTTGGTAGACGCTTTTATCCAAAGCGACTTACATTTCATTGTACTATACATTTTTTATTTTTGAATATGTTCATCCCCTGGGCTTTAACCCCTGACCTTGTCGTTGCTAGCGCCATGCTCTTACCACTGAGCCACAAGAAAGAAACATGTATGAATGGCTTTTAAAAACAAGTTGCAAACCAAATGGGGTGTGCAGAATCAAAATAATTGAAAACATTTGTGTAATTGTTGTGGTTACTAAGTGGATCTAAGGTCCTTTTTAGTGAATGTACAGTGTAGTATGAGGTCAATTCGCACACACAGATGAAGTAACCACAAGTGTATGATATTACAGTAACTAGTGTATAGACTAACAGTTGACACATTTGCCTAAAAGTGTCCAAATGTGTTTGTTTTCATGTAGTTTATTGTATAATAAACCAAACCAACTTATTTTGTGACATCTTTTATGCTTGTACTGTGTTTCATTCAATTAAATGTCACTCGGCTTTATTTTTTGTTCTCTAATGGCATGGCATTCACATTATAAAGTGGAACTTCAGTGTTCAAATACTTCTTGCACACTGTTTAAGATTTTAAAATAAATATCAATAGATAGATAGTTATACGTTTCATTATACAACCATAGTGGAAAATGTCCCTAACTTAATTACTCTTCTAAGACTTTTGAAGTTTGAAGTTCACTTTGTACAGCTGCCATTGTAAATGACCTTCTCTCAGTTAAGTTATACTAAAAGTAAAATAAAATCTTAGAAACGGTCTAGCATGAGATAAAATTGATATAATAATACACATAAATATGCAGAGCATAAGCAAGGCTTTACCTTGACATCTTGTATTCTTCTTCATCTTTAAAAACACTTTTGTAAAAGAAACATCACGGCTTCGATAAGACCCATATCCTCAATTTTTGTTTGAAAATTGTTTCTTATTATTTGTTGCATCAGCACACTTTAATTTCTTTTGCAAAGCGTAACATAAGAGACTTGATTAATAAAGATAAATTGAAAACAGTTGCTTGACCCTCAATTACGTTTTACTTCTTCAACCAAGCCTTCATTGGACATCATTTTACGTATTTACTTTCTATTTAGTGTTGACTGTGGTCAGTAAATGCTACGACAGTTACAGCAACGGCAGCCTCGCACTTTGTGCCCTCAGTGCATCGTTGCGTGCCAAATTATCAACCAGTCAAGAAAATAAAGTGGAATTTTGACTAACTTTTAAAATATTTTTTATTACAAAACTGGTAACAATACAAAATTGTTAATTGTGTAAAAACCTGTACATTCTGAAACTCAAAGGAGTCTCACCTTTCCGAAGCGCTTCTGGTGGAGGTAAAGCTTCCCATTTCTCCTGATGTCCTCCTCCATAGTTCGTCAGCTGGACTTTCTTTCGATATATCTCACTTTTTGTCTTTGGTTTTTGCTTTTAACCTGTTTGCTTGCTAAGATGCATTGCTGCGGCACTTGTTTTGAATGGCCTATAAGCAACTTCTGTCAGTCTTACTTCCTGTCTCAAATGAAGTCTAAATCTGTCACTTGGAGAACTCAGATGAGTGGGTGTGTGTCTACATGGCTGTGGTAGGCTCGGTTTCCTATTTGTATGATTCTTCCTGTTTGACACTATTTACAGGTTTAGGCTGCATCTCGTCTGTACAATGTGTGAATGTTTTAACATCCTACTATCTCCACAGAATCCATTACATCAGGAGGATATAGTCCTCGTGTCTTACAGTGGTGAATACTGAATATTGTGCAGAAGAAGGTGCATCATTGCATAACATTGCATCAGCCTAAAATTAGTTTAACATGCAAATGACCATTGAAACGTTAACCTTTTTCCAGGATGTTATGAATGCTTCTAGGAGCATGCAAAGTGTGCGTATGTCATATCTGATGATATTCTTTATTTAGTTTATTATACAGGAGAGATCCTGCAGACCTGTTTATCAAATGTAGGTCTGTAGACACTAGTTGTGTGAAAGACAGTCAGGAAACTGTCTGATGTGAAGTGGATGTCAACTGCACACAGTAGGAACAAGATTTTGAGCATGCATCTAGTGCCCCTTTGTGACCATTAGGGGTTATTACAGCACTTACCAACGGGCAATTAGATTATAAATAAGTCTTTAAATATACATTTAGGCTAGATGTTAAAATAACTCTTGTTAAGTAAATGTTGTGCTGTCAGAAAGCTTAATATAGCTTATTTATAGCTTTTATTTAAAAGAAGGATCTGACAGATCTGATCTGATCTGATTTTGACAACCTACCCCTATTGTGTAACAACATGTTATCGGCTATGTTGCAAAGGTGCACTGTGTTAAATAAACTTGACCAATCTAACTAATCGGTCCGTCTATTAGAGGAGTTCAAGACACATCTCTTTCTATTTTGAAAGGTATGACTTTGTATCCATGTATAAGAAGTTCCTCAATGGTAGTTTCAAAACTGATAAGAGTCTGAGTCAGTGTGATAAAACCATTACAATAATAAGGAACATAAACTCTGTGAGTGAAAAAGCACCTAATCCTGCCCAACTCTCTTTCACTTCAGTGAACATTTTAAATGAGCTGTTCATGGCTCAGCTCATTCAGAGTGAAACTTCCAAAGTAAGCCTTGGATCTTTCAAGGTTTGCTGGAGAGTGTAAAACCTGTCAGTTTCCGCATCTTAAAACCTCTATAACTCAAATTGTTCTTTGTTTAGATGCACATCAGATGTCACCAACCTCACAGCATCACAAACGGTTCCCATAAGTACTTATTTCTGTATGTTTGTAATAATGCTATATATATTTAAACACAGATCACACAGGTCTCTTATAATGCCTTTGGAAAAAATATACTACTGTGATCCTCTCTCGTTTGTTCTTCATTATGAATTATTTATGAATGGATCTCATGTCAATAAATGACATTTTGAATTAATGATTGTAAAAACTTATTTAAAATTAAAAAAAAAAAAAGTTTGGCTATATGTATATATATATAAATATATTAAATTTTACTGAATTATGTATGTTGTGTGGGCTTTTCATAATGATTATGATATCAGTTAAATAATGAGACGCATGTTTTCACAGATGGTTTGCATTTGCTAAATCTATGCATTTTTCACCGTCTTAACCATTATTATTGGTTATTTCATTCACATCCAATTGCTGTATTTTGGTCTCTTATGTCTTCACAAATACAGAAATCCTATGTATATTGCACATTTCATTTTTTTAATACGAAAATAAATACGTTGTACAATATTCTCAAAATGTACATTGACATTCAAACTCTTGATGTTATTTAAACATATGTCACTATATTATTATTAATTCAAGAGTTTGTGCGCAGAAATACACCTTCATGATTCTGACAAAAATAGCATGACCTTCACCTATGGTAGCAACGAGAATAACATTTAAAACAGAAGTAATACAACTCATAAAACCTTTTCGAAACTTTGACATCATTATTTCTTAACTTGCAACTAAGCACCGTCGAAGAGGCTTTGCTATTATTAGATACAATTCCACGTGACCTCTAATATTTGAATTTGCAGTTTCACTTTAAGAAGCATGTAAACAAAGGCTCTTTTCGGCGTTGGATTCGGCGCTGGATCTGTCGTAGAGCTATTCACGAAGCATTCGGCGAACATCTGGCTTTATTACTACGTGCGCCAATTGCGTAAATGTTTCGGTGATTGTGGGCAGATGCGCGCATGCTCATTGTCAGGGGGAGTGAGAGGAGCATGAATGGAGCAAAATGGCGGATCATGTGCAGGTAAGTAAATGATTTTGTTTTGCTATTATTATATTGATCACTTCTGATCCACTGCAGTCAGCTGATGGATTCCGAGGCTCATTTCGGCGATGCAGACGTGTTTGTTTTAAATGCATGCATCGCGTTGCGGGAGACGCTGACTAGCATGGTTTATTGGATGCGATTACCAAGTGTTGACTTGTGGCCTGTCATCATGTTGATTTTAACTCTGTGGTCCATGATAAGACAGAACTGTGCAGTGTGCGGCATTGATGAAAGTTGCCTGAAAGCAAAATGCAAAGAGTTTTATTTGAAGCAACGCGGATCGGCGGCGCCTGAGAGATCATTTATATTATTCGCATGCAACTCCATAGCGACAGTAATGTTTTACACTGTAAACAAGGCAGCATCTCTCATTCAGCCGCTTACAATGCATTGAATGCACTGGCCTCGTATATAAAGCCAACAGTAAATCGAGCTCAGCGAGATTTAGTTGAAGAGTTAAGCTTTTCGGTGAGCTCGAGGGCACATATGCATTCAGTTATCTGTCATAGTGTTGCGGTAACCAAATGTGATCCGTTTTCTCGGCTCTGCAAGCTCCTCGCGATGTTAGCCTGTAGCTCACTTGCTAACTCATGAGATTCTCCCGCGCGCCGCCTCGCCAAAGCAAAAGCCCAGCGAGAATTCACTTATTTTGTTTAAATCGTAGAATAATAAATCCTTTAAAAATGTTTATAGTCTGTAAATGACCACATCACGGTTAAAATAATAGTAATATACACATTTTGCTTGTGATTTATAAGTGTAACGGTTAACTTACTGGTTAACAGGACAGTTTAAGGTATTACTTCGACGAAGTGATTAAATGCAAAGGTTTGCACCACAAGTGTTATTTGTGATATTTACGTCCAATATACTTTATTTTATCGTTTATAATTGTGCAAAAAGTCTCGTTGTTTATCGCGATGTTTTATAACGTGCTAACGAAATACGCGCTGTACATTCAGCCCGGTTGCCTTTAGCGTTACATCCAGATCCACTCTTTTCTAACTCGATTGTATTTCACAATATTGTTCACGTTCGTGTGGGGATTTGTGAGACAAACTTGGCAACCCCCTTTCATGCGCGCTCATGGAGAAATAGTTTCTCTAGTTCTACACCTCAAGTTTTGTGTTGTTATAATGTCAGACATTGCTGCTCTTGACAGCCTGGGCATCACAGATGAACACTACACTAGCATTTCACAGTCACTTGTTGTAAACAACGTGTCTATGACAGCTGACAGGTCATATTTGAGGTCAAAGTTTAAGGGGGTCTCCAAAATGGTGTTAAATAACTGTTTGTTATATAGTGTTAAATAGTGTGTGTTTTTTTGCCTGCTTCCCATCTGAGGGATCAACAGTAAACATGAGCTTTCCTGTTGTTGTCATGTGTCTAGTAGGTGATAAAGAAGTCATTCTATTTGCAGTAATATATTATTTATTATCACATGATCGGGCTGCTTTGTTAAAGGACACACATTGTTGGTCTTAGCCGTGTGCTTGTCTTGAACCCGAAATTAAAGTTCTGCATGTTTTAGTCGACGTACATTTGTGTAAATGTCAACTCGTTTTTGGAGGGCAGTTAAAGTGACTCGGCATTTGAGGCTTCGTTTTTAAATGCTCAGCGACTTGAAAATATTGCTATTGCCTTGTGGTATATGCGTGTGAAATATAATTATTTAATACCCACATGTTCATTTAGCTTTCAACCACTTACTACTAAATTTAAAGTAGGCATAACCATTTTTGCAGTTTCGTCGGTTCTTCAAACCCACACCTTCAGTCTATCTTGAGTTGTCTTATCTCAACTGCGCAGCTCCTTCCAATTCAACATGAAATTTATCTGTTCGGATGCAAAATGCATTATATCTCTGTTTCCAATAACTTTTTGGGTACTCCCTGTTCTTTTCGGGGCCCTTGATTCACGTCGCAATAAGTTGCGTAAGCATACGTGATCGTGCGATGAATCGCCAACTTTACGTTAGGTTTACGTTGCTGTTCATTTAACCCAGGATTCACTCAATAGCGTCTTTGTAAACTAGACATGAACTTTGTAGAGGGAGCTCTGCATGTGTTGTCGTTGCTGTTTTTTCTGCTGATGTTGATTTTTGTGTGGTTCTGCTCCACTAGGGAACAAAGAACTGTTTAGAGTCAAAGGCTCTGTTTTGCTGCATAACACGGGTTAGCTCTTTGCTTGCCATTATCAGTGACTTCTCAGTTACAGTCTAATTTTTCATTCGTGCATAATCCAGATACTATCCTAGTGACCCGGAACAAAAACGTCAAAATATAGCGGATGCCTAGCATGAGATGTATATAAGATCTGGTGTTTTATAAACATGAATTTGCTCAACATCTCATCTACAGTGAACCTGGATATCAGAGATTTGTGAGATGGGCTCTGTTATCTTTTGGGCCAGCAATAACCACTTTTAGACTATATAGCAGTGCTCTGGCAACCTCCCGCCACAGCCTAGAAACTGCATAGCAACACCCTGGCAACCTCTCATGTCATCATATCATGGTGGTGATTTTTGCACAAGCACGTTTTTTTTCCCTCATTTATTCTGCATGAAGCAATACTCGACAGCCCGGCGGTTCGCTTAATGCAAGGTCTTAAAAAATATGTTGTGACATTAATGGAACAGTTGAGCTGGTGTTATAACGTCACTTGCCACTGCATGGGTGTGTTTTCTGGATCTTTAGTACTGGGTTGGTAGGTTTTACAGCCATGCGGTTGTCATAATGGATAATGACACTTAGTTGTATCTCCTAGTAGGTCATCTTACTTTCTGTGACCTTCAGGACAAACACATTTACATGGTGGAGTTTGTAATGCTTTACGAAAGACATGTTCTTAAGGTGTTCTTCGAAACGGTTTAAGATAAACTGGGATTTTTACATTAATATCTGTATGTTTTTTTTGCCCGTCTCTTTCAGAGCCTAGCCCAGCTAGAGATCCTGTGCAAGCAGCTATATGAGACCACAGACACCACCACACGTGTGCAGGCAGAGAAAGCGCTGGTGGAGTTCACCAACAATCCCGACTGCCTGAGTAAATGCCAGCTGTTGCTGGAGAGAGGAAGTGTAAGAATTCAACTTTTTCAAAGCTGTAGAACAGGATGACCGAAGTGATCTGACATCATTGTTAAAGATACCAATTCTTTCTACTAAGTACTAGGTCAAGCAACAACTGGAAATAGCATCATGTTTTCCTTCTGATCGGTATTGCTGAGGGTCACCTGATATCGTGTTTTTATGTCATTTTTTACAGTCGTCATACTCACAGTTGCTGGCTGCGACGAGTCTCTCCAAGTTGGTATCCCGTACGAGTAACCCGCTTCCCCTAGAACAACGCATTGACATTCGTAAGTTTAAAACATGCTTTCACATTGTTCCTCCGTTGTCATAGTTGTGGTGTTGTTGACGGCGCTGATCTATTAAGTTCTTGTTATTGTCTGTTTTGTGGATGGGCTTCTTCTGTCCTTACTAAAAAAAACAAGTTGTATAGAATAAAAAATCCTATAAGGTCCTCATCTAACAGCATTAAACCTTACTGAAATTACTTATATACCTATTGTTCCTTAGGAAATTATGTTCTTAATTATCTGGCAACCCGGCCAAAGCTTGCTGCCTTTGTGACACAAGCCCTGATCCAGCTGTACGCCAGAATCACCAAGCTTGGCTGGTTCGACTGCCAAAAGGAAGATTACGTCTTCAGGAATGTCATAGTCGATGTGACAAGATTTTTGCAGGTAAGATCTTTGTCACTGTTATTATGGCTCATAACTAAGATAAAGAGTTCACAGTAATGCTATTTTTAAGAAGAAAAAAACAATGTCTTGGTCAGCCTCTTGTTAAATGTAAACACATTTGCGAATCAAATGATCGGTCAAGTTTTTTTTCAACCTAGTGTCTCATTTTGGTTATATCGCTTTAGCCAACCATACTCTTTTTTTTTTTTTTTTCAGACATACACTTGTATTCTGAATGAAGGCTTAAATTATGATTTTGAGCATGTTAGAAAATTCAAATGTCTTTTTTTATCGCTAAGCTGGTGTGATTTTTCCAGAAAATGTTTTATAGCTTTAATGCACTTTGAGGATTAAATCATGTGTGGAATTGATGCGGTTTAATGCAAATTAATTTCAAGTTTTTCAAATGTTCCACAAAGGGTTAAATTATTTTAGGATTCATTAAGTTGAAGTATTTAAATGCCTCTTTTTTTATTTCAGGATAGTGTGGAACACTGCATCATAGGAGTAACAATACTTTCTCAGTTAACCAATGAGATTAACCAAGTAAGTTTCTCTGCTCTCTATCGTGTCTGTTATGATGTTTTCTCCTGTATGTGAGCTTGTATTATTGCTGTACGTTTATTGACATTAAGACAATCCCACTATAATTCCTTCACGGCATTAATTTAACACTTTTGAATATCAGTTCATAATTTAGGAGATAGCTAAACATTTTGATATAAATATATATATATATATATATATACATCTGAAATGTTTATAGGAAGTTCAGGAAGCGAAAGTCACACTAAAGATTTATAAAGCCTAGTTTTTGCTTCTCCAGGCAGATTCATCGCATCCGCTCACAAAACACAGGAAGATCGCGTCATCGTTTCGAGATTCCTCTTTGTTTGACATCTTCACACTTTCCTGCAACCTTCTCAAGCAGGTAAGGGATAAACTCATCAGTCTCTTCAGCGTTCTCATAGAAAAGCAGTAGTATGTTCAGCACACTTAAATTTCATATATGAGGCTCAGTGGCTTGTTCTGTATGTGTTCAGGCATCTGGGAAGAACTTGAATCTAAACGATGAGAGCCAGCACGGGCTGCTCATGCAGCTGCTCAAACTGGCCCACAACTGCCTCAACTTTGACTTCATCGGTACATCAACCGATGAGTCCTCAGATGATCTGTGCACCGTCCAGATCCCCACCAGCTGGAGATCAGGTGAGCTTCCATATTCTCTATGATGTCAGTCTTAATGTGTTGTACGCCTGTGTTTTCAAGACTTATTATTTCTCCATTAGGTATTAAATGTTTAAAAAAAATGAATTGCTCATTTGAGTTTTTTCTCATTCGTAGCCTTTTTGGATTCCTCGACCTTGCAGCTGTTTTTTGATCTGTATCATTCCATCCCTCCCTCGCTTTCCCCCCTGGTAAGTGTGAGATTAACAGCTAGAGACGCACATGGAGATAAACAAACTATTCCTCTAAATCTTGTGTTAAATGTGCTTTTTAAACTTTCTTTCAGGTTTTGTCTTGTCTAGTTCAGATAGCATCTGTCCGGAGGTCTCTCTTCAACAACGCCGAAAGAGCAAAGTTCCTTTCACATTTAGTGGATGGTGTCAAGAGAATATTGGAGAACCCACAGGTATGACACCAATCTTTCTACTTGTTAATAAGCATCTTTATAAGCGTTTGTCATTTTAGAAGGAAAGGTACCTAAATGAGAAATATTGTTCAAAATATACTTGGTATCAAATAGTATAATCTCAAATAGTATAAAAATCAGTGGTAGAAATGTTATGAAACTTGAAAATAGATGAAGTGTTTGGTTCCAAAATCTTGTTTTTTAATGTGCATTTCAATTAATATCAAACTGCAGTTGGTTTGTTTGGATTCAAGCTATGATAACTAAAATAATACAGCTAGCTAACACAATAAAACATGATAAAAATTGAAAATCTGTTTAATGAGTTATCTCGTTTTGGAACCAAACTCTTCATATTCAGATTAACGTAAACCACTTGTAAATAACTTTTTGTCATTATTTTCTGTCATACATATACTGTATATAGACCATAAAAAAACTATATGACTATGTTTTTTTTCGCTTTCAGACAACTGCTTTGTTAAATGTGCAAATATTTGTTTGAAATCATTTTTTATAGAGTTTGTCAGATCCAAACAACTACCATGAGTTCTGCCGTCTGCTGGCTCGACTCAAGAGCAACTATCAGTTAGGAGAGCTGGTAAAAGTCGAAAACTACCCCGAGGTCATCAGACTGATCGCTAACTTCACCGTAACTAGTCTACAGGTGAGTCAAAGCCTCTGCATTCTAAACCCACAGCTAAATTCTACATTAACTTTAACTCAACAGCACATAAAACAAATATAAAGTCAACCAGAAGCCAAATAATGACCAGGTTGCTGCTGAAATCAAAATCGCATTAAGATGAGTGTTTTTTTTATTAAAATGTATAAAATGTTTGATGTCTCGCAGCACTGGGAGTTTGCACCCAACAGTGTGCACTATCTGCTGAGTCTATGGCAGCGTTTGGCCGCCTCTGTCCCATACGTGAAGGCCACAGAACCCCACATGTTGGAGACCTACACCCCTGAGGTGACCAAAGCCTACATCACATCTCGCCTGGAGTCCGTACACGTCATTTTGAGGTGAGATAATGAAAATAGACTGCTCTACGTACCTGTGTATGTAGTTAATGGCATGGTATGCACTTCACATGAATAGTCACAATTAAATTGAAGGCTATGTAGAACGTTATCTTATAATAAATATATTAAAATGATCAAACATGTCAAATGAGTTGTCACAGCATGGTATTTCTGGTTTGCAAAGGGATGGTCTTGAAGACCCCTTGGATGATGCCGGTTTGGTGCAGCAACAGTTGGACCAGCTGTCGACCATCGGGCGATGCGAATATGAGAAGACCTGTGCCCTGCTGGTCCAGCTCTTCGACCAGTCGGCCCAGTCCTACCAAGAGCTTCTGCAGTCCACCAACTCCAGCACGATGGATATAGCAGTACAGGAGGGTGAGATTAAACACAAGTCCAGACATGTAATAAAATGGTAAAAGACTATACTTGGCTTACAGTATGATTCTGTTCAGGCCGTTTGACATGGCTGGTGTACATCATTGGCGCAGTGATCGGAGGAAGAGTTTCTTTCGCAAGCACAGATGAGCAGGACGCCATGGACGGGGAGCTTGTGTGTCGGTGAGGAATCGTCTGCACATAATAATGAAATGTCAATCGTGTGGATAGTTCCTGAATGTTTGCCTTTTGTCCTTTTCAGGGTTTTGCAGTTAATGAATCTCACAGACTCTCGACTGGCACAAGCTGGAAATGAAAAGCTCGAGTTGGCCATGCTCAGTTTCTTCGAACAGTTCCGCAAGATCTATATCGGTGACCAGGTGCAAAAATCATCAAAGGTAATCGTGTTTGGTCTGTTTGTGCGAGTCTGAACTGTACGAAAGGTTTCGAGAGACGAAATTTCTTAGCTTGTTTGTGTAAACAACAAAACAAACACAGGAAAATTTGCTTGCAGGGAGTTCATTACTGACCCCTCGTAGCATGCGCAGTTTACTTTTGAAACTCTCAGATTGGCCGACTTTTGTGATTGTGTTGCATCTGGGATTTGTAAAACCTCAGTTCTTTAGTATGCCGTGTTGTGCGGTTTTGTTTTATCTGTTTTTATTTAAGGTGGCTTTGTAAACGCACTTGTAGGGTTGCTAGTCTGATGTCACAAATGTACAATGTCACAAATTTCCATGAGACAGTGTTGCATAACCAACTATTAACAATACTTTAGATGTCAGGACTACATGTTTTAGTGGGAAAATACATTTTGCGTAAATATAATATAACAGAAATTTTTTTGTTTGATCCCCAGTTGTATCGGAGACTATCAGAAGTTCTTGGGCTGAATGATGAGACCATGGTACTTAGTGTTTTCATTGGGAAAATGTGAGTATATGTCAACCATCAAATAATTATTGTCATCATGTAAATGTTTATTTGTTAAAAAAGTTGCTAGTTAAGTTACTAAAACTTCTGTTTTGATGTAGAATCACCAACTTGAAGTACTGGGGACAGTGCGAACCAATCACATCAAAGACACTACAGCTTCTCAATGACCTCTCTATTGGATATCCTTAACAATATCAGCTTTGCTCATGACACTGCAGAGTCGTCATTATTCTATCTGAAACGTTCTAGACGACAAATAGGGTTTGCAATATTTCCTTAACCTCTGTTCTCACTTACAGCAGTGTTAGAAAACTAGTGAAGCTCAGCGCTGTCCAGTTCATGCTAAACAACCATACAGTAAGTCACCAACCTCAAATCAGTTACTTCTACAGTTACTTTGCACTGTAACAAACTGGCAATTCCTTTTGTGTGACAGAGTGAGCACTTTTCTTTCCTGGGCGTGAACAATCAGGCCAACCTCAGCGACATGAGGTGTCGGACAACTTTCTACACAGCCTTGGGGAGACTTCTTATGGTAGATTTGGGTAAGGGTACCTACCTACTATAGAAATTGTAGGTTAACGTTTACGTAATTCGCATTTTACATTAAAAGGATCATTGCATTGTGTTCCATTCTGTTGTAGGCTGTCTTTTTAACAAGAGAACAGGAACAGTTAGTTAGCACTTCTAGACACCGGTAGTTATACGCTGTGTTTTGACAGGAGAGGATGAGGACCAGTTTGAGCAGTTCATGCTTCCTCTTACTGCTGCGTTTGAAGCCGTCGCTCAGATGTTCAGCACCAACACCTTCAATGAACAAGAAGCTAAAGTAAGATGTCATCTTTTTTGTAAACCTCTTAAAATCTTGTTTTTCACATGGTGGATGAACAGATGTTTGTTTCTTTCAGAGGACTTTAGTGGGACTGGTGAGAGATCTGAGAGGAATTGCCTTCGCCTTCAATGCCAAGACCAGCTTTATGATGCTTTTCGATTGGATGTATCCTTTAGACCAAATGTAAATGCAAAAATCAAACGGGTTGGCCCGCCCCGAACTTGTGCCATTGGTTGAGCCAGTTTTGCTATGGAGAGCCATTCAATTAGGAAAATCATACATTTTGAGCATGTGACATCTGTATTTAAACCAGGGCATGAGAGAGTCATTTAAAATAGAAAAGTTGCATTTAAACAGACTTTGAAAGTTTCAGTATATGATTCAAACAAACATCTTCTTGTCAAAATAAAAATTTCAGGTTGTGGCTGTATGCTATTATCAACGTTTTCCTTAACAGTTCTTTTCTGCACAGTTACCCTACCTACATGCCCATTTTACAGCGGGCAATAGAGCTCTGGTATCATGTACCTGCCTGCACCACACCGGTCCTTAAACTCATGGCCGAGCTCGTCCACAATAGGTACGTAAACATGATCCTGTAGTAGTTCATGTTTTATAATGATTCTGTATGTAGTTCATGGTTTATAAAATTCATTTTCTGCCTTGTAGGTCACAAAGATTACAATTTGACGTGTCTTCACCAAATGGAATCCTGCTGTTCAGAGAGACAAGCAAGATGATAACAACATATGGTACATCCTCCTCTTCTGTGCTTGACTTCTTCATCTTTACAAAGCGATTTCTCCTACAGATTGTTTAATGCAATTCCACAAATACTACACTGTAGTTTTTCATTTTTTTCTTGTGAGAACTTATAAATGTTAGAACACTTTACAATAGGTTGTATTTGGTAACGTTAGTTCATGCATTAGCTAACATGAACTAGCAATTTTAAATATTTTTTTATGTTTTTTTTTAAAGGGAATCGAATCCTGACGCTGGGTGAGGTGCCAAAAGATCAGGTATACGCACTGAAGCTAAAGGGAATCTCCATCTGTTTCTCTATGCTGAAAGCCGTACTAAGCGGCAACTACGTCAACTTCGGTGTCTTCCGGCTATACGGGGATGATGCCCTAGACAACGCCCTGCAGACCTTCATAAAGCTGCTCCTATCCATCCCTCACAGTGACCTGCTGGTGAGACCATTCTCCATACGTGATTTAAAGTAGCATTGTTGTGTCCTTTACCATTTGCATTGGTTGATTTGTTCTCTTCTTCTTGCAGGACTATCCAAAGCTCAGTCAGTCCTACTACTCTCTTCTGGAGGTGCTAACTCAAGACCATATGAACTTCATCGCCAGCCTGGAACCTCATGTAGTCATGTACATCCTGTCCTCCATATCAGAGGGGCTTACAGCACTTGGTAAGGAACAGCTTTTGTGAACCGTGTGTTTGCAAACCTCTGGCTGGAGACGTTTGCCTCAGAGATGTATAGCTGAAGTCATCATATGGTGGGTGGTGATGTTTTTCCCTTCCTTTACAGACACAATGGTGTGCACTGGTTGCTGCTCCAGCCTGGACCACATAGTTACTTATCTGTTCAAGCAGCTTTCACGCAGCACCAAGAAAAGAGCGGCGCCTATGGCCCAAGAGAGTGACCGCTTCCTTCATATAATGCAGCAGCACCCTGAGATGATCCAGCAGGTGAGATCCAGAAACATACTTTTACATACTGTTCTGTAGACTATGGTTTCAAAATGCTCTTGAAGTACTTTTATGTTATACTATCGGCCTGGCGCAAGTCCAAAACACTAACGCATCCAGAGAGTCCGTGGAAAGAAACCAAATATACTGTAGATGAGTCAGTACTTTAAAAAATGAGTCAGTACTTTGTTATTTTTATTAAGGTTCGTTTTCATTTCAGTCGGGATCTGAACAGTGTTTTGCCAGTTTAAATAACAAAATGAACCTCAACATTTTGGAATTCGGATTCGTCTGATATCATTACAGCAACATCTTTGACAATATTCTGAAATCGCGAAATGGCCATACAAAATGTAATGGCTTGAAATATTAATAATAATGGTTCAATTACTTCTCGTTTAAAAGTCATGTTGCAATAAAGGTTCTAATGAATATGTAAATGTAAAAAATTTGCGCTTTCCAAATACTGATATTCATGCTGATGACACTACAGCATATGTTCCTTCTTTTTTGTTCATGGCCAATCACATGCCTGTATATTTATGTAAATATTATCTTTATGTTGTTGTATTTATTATTATGAATAAAAACAGAGACATTTATTTTTAATTCAGTTTCAATTAAGTAATTATATATTATTTAATTCCTTTAGAAGGAAATGTAAGTGTAGTTTGTATTTTATGATAATTTCTTCGTTGCCGCAATTTTAGATTTTCTCTCCATACTTTTACACAGAATTTGTTTTTATTTCTTTCTGCTCAAGTTTTTTGGTTGATACTGGTTTTGTTTGTTTTCATTTAATAATTTTAGTGCCTTAAACATGTTTATTTCTGAAGCAACATTTTCAAAAAAAAATTGCATTAGACTGATATTTTATTTTATTTAACTTAAGCCATAATAACCGGAGTAATCTGTTCAGTTTGAATTATTTTATAACTCTTTTCACAACATTGCGTTGTTAGTAAATAAATAATAATACAAAGTGCAGAGACTTAAGAGTAAAGAAATTATGAAATATGTCAAATAGAGGATATATATCGCTTTTTTTTCATCAAGATGGACATTGAGAAAACTAACTGATAATAATTGTTTGTTTAATTGTTAATCATTGTGTAACTGTTATTGTCCAGATGCTGTCCACAGTGTTGAATATCATCATTTTCGAAGATTGTAGGAATCAGTGGTCTATGTCACGGCCACTTCTTGGTTTGATTCTACTCAATGAGAAGGTGAGTGATGCAGTTGGGTATATGTTGTTGGTATAAATGTCCATTAGTTATTGGGTTTTGTCCGTTATTTTATTATTAGGGGTTGTCTGATCAGAGTGTTATGTTTGTGTGTGAAGTATTTTGCAGATCTAAGGAACAGCATTGTGAACAGCCAGCCACCGGAAAAGCAGCAAGCCATGCACTTATGCTTTGAAAATCTCATGGAGGGCATAGAGAGAAACTTGCTTACAAAAAACAGAGACAGGTAATTTCAATACAGTTTTGTTTTTGTGTATTTTTCACTGAATTCCTTGTATTTTTTATTTATTCCAGTTCCATCAATTTTAGATTTTCCCTCTGTACTTCCAGGTTTACACAGAATCTTTCAGTATTTAGAAGAGAAGTCAATGACTCCATGAAGAATTCCACATACGGGGTAAACAGCAACGATATGATGAGCTGACATTCCATAGAGAACCAGGCCCCGCCCACGTGGCCCAGCCCCGCCCTGTACTCCCACCCGCCCCTGGCCCGGATGCCGGGGGACCACCGCTGCGCAAGCCTGCACCTCCCGCTCCCCAATCCCTAAATCCCTCACACCTCCCCACCGTCCCTTTTTATATATATACACATATAAATATATACATATTTTAAAGCCAGTTTCTAGAGGTCATTCACTTTGGCCATTCTCTTGTCATTTGGGGCTCAAAGTCCAAAGAGAGAGGAGGGGAATGGTAGGGAATGGGTTTGGGGTGTGGGACAGCACCTGTGTGGAATCTAGAGCGGCCGGCAGAAGTCCAAAAGCTCTTAGGGATGATGGAAAAACGGGCGTTGAGTGTCTGTGTGTTTGCGTGAGTGTGTTGGAGCGCGTGTCTGTGGAAAGCAAGGGTTAAGATGAGCTGTAATACATAGCACTCTGCTTTTGCCTGCCTTGTATAGAAACACATAAGGAAAAAAGTGTACATTTTTTTCATAACATTTTCAACAATGTTTATAATGATTACGATTTAAGAAAAATAATGAGTGTGATTGAATCTTTTTACAGTCTAGTAAGTTAGTGCAGCTGTGCTGAAGTGTGGGTTTGTCTGTATGGAGAGAGAGAGAGAGAGATTTGTTTATATCCGGGTGGCGTGAGTGTTGGGATTGACACCCGTCTGTGGAGGGGGACGGGACATGGGCGGGGTCAAAGGTTCAATTTGTTTTTTTCTTCAGATTAAATCTATGGAACAAACATTGGTGCACAGATGAGTTTGTAAATACACTTTATTGCAGTTACGTCTTCAAAAGGTTTAACATTTCCCTCATTTATAACGTTTATGGGCATGGTGTCAAGTCAATCTTGGGTCAACCCTTCCCACGTGAGAGCTGTCGTGACATCCCACCGGCGTCACCATCAAGTTTGTTCCGAGATCTGCTCGTCGCTGACCTGGGAACAGCCCTAAAACGACCCATAGATCTTTTTTACAATCTTTCTGAGAACACGACTGTTCCCCTCCCTTTTGTCTCTAAAGGATTTGATCATGTCTTTTGTGGATTTGATTAGATAAAGTGACTTATGGTTGTGGTGAAGTTGCTCTCTGAGCTTTCGTCAACCGTTTCCCTGCTTTTTGAACTCACATGCTTCCAGTCTTTCGTGGCTTTATTGTCGATCTGGCGTTCTTCGGTAGTGAAGCCTTTTGAATGTAGCCTTGTCCTTAACAAAAGACCCCGATAGGTCTCACGGGCAACAGCAGCGGATCACTCTGGTCAGTTGTCTTTAGCTTTAACCCCTCACGTTTTTTCACTCCCCCTCAGAAGGATTCCCGTTTTATTTTTAATAACTGAGAAGCGTAAACAGAACGTAGTAAATTTAAAAACAGAACCCGGACGGAATGTATTTGCAACTTGTGCTACTCGACGGATGTTGCTGCTAACTGTTTGTGAAGAATTAGCTCATCTCTTAACCATGTCCAACACTTATGGATGTTTATTAAGTTCTCTTTATTTTTCTCTTGGTTCCCTGACGTGAATGTGTGTTTTGGCGACTGTGTGTTGGGTCCATCGAGTGATAAGGTAGCTGGTTGAATTGTTTGTTTGGATGTCTGCTACATATAGTGTAAGCATTGTGACTGCAAAATAAACATCATTGGTTTGTACTACCATGTCCGTAATTTGTGACTGGCAGCCCTGTGGCGCACAATAATGAACGTCTGTCCGACTTCAGTTGACCTTTATTTTATTAATGCACATTCTTGGTTTTGTATGAGTTCTCTTGAAGAAAAGTTTCGTTTTAAAACTGTTTAGTAGCAGTGATATGCATTTTGGTAAAGGTCTCAAGACGTGAGTCTGTAGACATCTCCATCTTTTGTTCATTTGAGATCAGCAAACTATTCAAAATTTCCCGAGCTTTAAGATCCGACTAAATCTTTTGAGGTTCTTTACAGGTAGCACATATTCACTTTTGAGGTTACACAAGGCACCTAACCTTCAGATAATACATCATCAATGGACACCAAACACTATTTTCTGAACTTTGTTTTATTTGTGTTCATACAAAAAAAATCCAAGACTTGACTAATAAAGCAAAATAATAATCCATCATGCAGCAAAGTGATGGAGTACAGATGAGAAATACAATATTTATTACAAACATTTACATAGAGGAACAGTTAACTTTCAATGTTCCAAATGTCATCATCTGAGGACCTAAAGGTGATTTATGTTGACATAATGTCTAAGAAGTCTTTTTAACACTAAGAAGGCCTCTTGAAATAACACGTTGACTTGATTAACTCTGATCTTCTTTCTGTTGTTTGGCTTTTGAGCCGGCGTTGTGGACAAACTCATTATAGCCCTCCCTGTTTCTTGCGATCTCAATGGCGTAAAACTGGATTCTGGTGGCTGAAATAAAAAATATTAGTTTATATTTAAACCTGCAATCTAACCATAGCTTTAAATGTGTGATCATTAAAAACAGGAGTAAGATTGTCATTGTTGCCTTCTAAGAAGTTCACGTCTGACATAACATACCAAATATTGTGTTTATTTCTGTGTAGTCCTTCTGACAGTCTATGCGTAATAATGTGCCATAGTTGAAGTCCTCTACGATGCCATCGAACTGGTTACAAAAAGGCCTCCATGTCTGTAAAACAAATGAGCAAAAACTTGAATTATTGTGTGTGGGCAGTATCTTCTAACGTACGTTGGGACTTTACGCACCTCTTTAGCCTCGGCCGACTTCAGCAGCTCAGGGTCCAGAACCTGAATACTAAAGTCAGGAAACGCTTCCCGGAATTTAGTGTAGATCTGGTCGTCCGATTTAGTTAGCTTTAGAAATTTTGGATCAACCGCAGAAATGAGCTGGAGAAGGAAGAAATAAATGGTTTGTAAAGCTGGACATGCAAGGGGTTCTGGTAACGTGATCCTAATCCATTCCAGCACTTACATTAAAGTAAACTTCAGCATGATTGTAGGCTTTCATAGCCCACATTACCTCCAATTGGGTCTGTTGGGACATGTTTTATAAGTAAGGTTAGTCTGTTGAGGATTTGATGCTAGTAATTTTGCAAATATTAAGACGTCATCACTCACATCATTTCCATAAGCCTCTGCTGGGAGAGAGAGCGCATGCGCAGCAGCGGTGGCTCCCTCGACCCCCTATTTCATTTGAAGGAAAAATAATATTAAATCTGATTGAGCACAAGATTAAACACTACAGAGAAATAATTGAACACAACATTAAACACTACTGAGAAATAATAAATCAAATGTGGCATTTATACCATTGGAAAACAATTAAAGACTGCATTGTTTGCATCGCGGTGTAATTTTGACACGAAACGACTCGACTACTAAATCACAATAGTCACGTTATATCATTGAACATAGTACAAACAAATACTTGTATTCATTATTTGATCGTGTTTGTTTTTCCAGTTTTTGGCCATATGAACATAGCATGCTTGTTAGCATGCATGCTAACTGAGACATGTAGGTTTACTAATCTGGCCTCTTAACAGAAATCAAATCCTTATTTGTGAACACGCCTCTATACAATGATAGGTTTACCTGTCACATTATTCAATAGTGATGTTTTAATCCATAAACATAATAACTAACTGCCTACCAGAGATGCAAGAACATCCCCCGTGTCCATGCTGACGCCGTTTGACCCGGACGTGCACGAGCACGTCATGATAAACAATCATGTGATTTAAGTGCGGCATGTTGTTGTCCGTTATTTCCTCTTTTCCTTACATGTGATGACGTTCATTTTCTCAAGAATAGGAACATTCTAGAAATCTCGAATAATCTGCGAACAATACATTCATTTAATATTATAAAGATACCTTTAAATAAAGTCCCCAATATTAAGTAGACTGTTTGTTTCACTGCGCTCTCTAGGTCAAGACCTGTTAATACTCAGTTTAATATGCGTTATATACAGATGTTTAGTATAGTTTCCTTAAATTTGCTATATGTAAAGAAACACAAACTGAACATTTCAATTTAGGGTCTTTTTATAACATATTATAACTCATTTTTTTAACTGATATCTATTAAAGGCGTATACAAGATGGGGAAAATAGGGAGGGAGGGAAGAATATTTGCCCTTCATTTACCTTTAATTTCGCTCATTTGATACACATCTAACATTACAGCAAAATATGCTACAGATTTCCCCCCATAATGGCTGTGTCTCCATACCCGGACAGCATTTTGGGGCATCTTCGACGCTTTCTAAATCAGGTGACTCAGATAGCGCCTGTGACGCCTATAGTGTTGTCTAGATAGGGAGCCTTTAAGGGAGGTTTTAAGACACAACCGTTGTGGCAAGCGCTAATCGACGCGCACTACACGCGATATTTATGAGTGAGTGTTTAGGGTAGCCTAAATTTGACATTCTGCATCTTAGGACGCAAAGGACGGATATAAATCACTGTTAAAGGATCTAAGAGGTAAGATAAGCTATACGTTTATGTCTTCATCATACCACTGGGGATGCATTGGATGGAAATATGTTGCGATCTATAAATGCTCAGATTTGGACTCCGTGCCGTTATGGTATAAAGGGAATTGTGTTTGGTTTGTTGTGCTGAGAGGGTGTTTTTGTTACCATTCAAATGAGTCAAACATTGTATGACATTCATCGCTCTCAGTATTGATGCGAATGGTTGGTGCAAACGCATTATCACAAGCTGCCATCAATGTACACATAAGAGCATCACTAGAATCAAACTTTACATTTAGGATTTTGGGGAAATAATGGAAATAAGGATTTCAGTAGTATAGTATAAGAGGTATAATATAAAATCAAATGTCTTATGGTTAGGCCATGCGTACGGCAATAACCTTCAACGTTTATGGAGCTTATGAAGAATTTGCTCTATGCAGGCCTTTCAGTTGTCTCTTCTGTATTTATTATTACCTGATTTTAAATTTATAAGTTATTTTTGTACTCGTCCTTTTTAGCAGTGTCACGAAATAACAAGCAAATAAATAAATAAATACGACACTTTAAAGCACTTAAAAGACCCGTCCAGCTGCGCGTTACCCGCTGGTTCACTTTCCTGTCAAAAGCAACAGGAAACTGCTGCTTCCTTTCAGCAATTCTTCATTGTTGGATTTCTTTTACTTGATGTTTATTTTGTGCAACATTTTATTTTTAATATATTTGTATATGCATTACACTTTTTGAAAGGTTGGGGTTACCTGCTTAAATGCACAAAAGTTTGAAGGTTTTTGAAAATGTGATATTTCTCTGATTCACATTTGCAAAATTATACATGAAATAAAGAACTAAACAAACAGTTCAAATGACACAAGCAGATACTTTATTGCATATTGACAGCTGCAGTGATTTTCATTTTAACAACGACGTAACCCTTTGCACGCTTGTCATTCGTCGATCTCTGACGTCATCACGCAACTGAGTTTTTTGGCAAGTTTAACAATCATAGGTAGTTTAGATGGTTAGATTGTGGTTTATGGTAAAGGTTTTGTAAGACTTGATACACCAAGGATTTAGCCAAAACCAACAAGCAACGCCCACGGATCTGACTCGAAACATGGATTTAGTGAGAGCCGGCTGAAATATGCTATGCATTATATTGTCATATTATCCATTATATTGAAGAGCAGTTAAAGGCACAATTCACCCTAAAATAAACATTCTGTCATCATGTACTCACCCGCAAGTTGTTCCAAATCTGTGTAATTTGTTGTTGTTGTGATCAACACAGAGAAAGATATTTAAAAGAATGCTTTTTACCAAACAGTTCATTCACCAACATTGACTAGTAGGAAAAATGAAAGTAGTCAAAAGTTCCCCAGAACTGTTTGCTTTCCTACATTCTTTAAAATATCGAATTAAAAGTATTTTATCCTGCAATGGTAGTCAATGGTGGCCAAGAACTGTTTGGTGACGAATGTTCTTCCAAACATCTTCTCTGTGTTCATCAGAACAAAGTAATTGACACAGATTTGGAACAACTTGAGGGTAAGGAAATGATTACAGGAATTTTCAGTTTTCGGGTGAATTGTCCCTTTAATGTAACGGTGAAGATATGTAGTGATGGAGCGTAATGAAACATTAAAGCAGATGGAACGCGCACGCACTTTATTGGCTGAACAACTGTTTGATATAAATTCAATAAGACAGCAGGTGACCTGTTTCATAAAGACTAGATTTGCATAGAAGATTAGAGCCGAAATGAAATAACAAATCAGTGCTTAATTTAAATAATCTGTTTTGTGAAACACATAAGAAGAGTGCATTACAGATTAAGTTTACCTGCAATATACAGTAGCAGACAGTCTCCAGTCATTCAGAAAGGAAAAATAGTCACACTTTACAGATGCATTAACATGAAATAAATAATAAAGAATATGTTTTTACAGCATTTGTTGCCAGATTGGCTAGATTTTAATCTTTAAAGGGGTGAAATGACAATATTATCATTTGTTTTAGATGTAATGCAATGTGTATACACGATTTAAGGTTAAAAAACGCTGTTTTTTCCACACACCGATCATGTTTGAATGCTTTGCAGATTTTTTTACAAAGCCCATCGCACTGAAAAGCGAGGTGTGCTATAATTGGCCTGATAACCGGTGCATAGTGATTGGTCGTATACTGCAAACGTGTGATGGAAATGTAACGGCCTCTTACCATATTTGGAACATCAGGTTCCAGAGCAATTGTACTGTAAGGTACGCCCGCCTCACTTGCGCATACATTTGGTCGATCTCAGTCAAATCATACCATGAACTGACTTAGATTTGTGTGGGTGTGGTTAAACGAGGTGTTTCAGACAGGTCTGGGTGAGCATTCGCTTTTCGATAGACTGCATCTTATTTCCAACACGTATTTTTGCAATTTTACGTGTCTAATACACACATGGGCAGCTTATAACACACCACACAGAAAAAAACGTATTCGCTCCATATGACCCCTTTAAGAAACTGAAATGCTGTCTTAAATTTTGCCTGGAGATCAATTCTTAATAGAGTTGTGATGTGATACTAGCCAGTTGCCACTTCCTCTCATGATCACAGTGAAGTGCTTCACTACAGGAGGAAACTGGGATTCATCACTGGTTTAATCAATAGAACAGTAATCTGCGAATCCAGCAGTCAGTCTCGCTGCTCTCTGGTGTGTTACGGCTAAACCAATATGCTAAATAAACTAAGCAACACTGACAAGACCATCTATATCCCTAAGTCCCAGCTGTGGCTTGTAGCTTTTAGCCTAAACATCACATTCATGAAAACACAAAGGCATCCTGGACCTGCTCAGAAGGGGTGGAGTTAGCTGTTTTATTGTGGTTTTATTGCTCTATATGACAGTGACATTAAAGACGAGGGCTGTTAATGTCCAGATAGAAACACTAATAAGGTGGCACAGATGCTCCCCAGCTCCTCACATGCTCTCCCAGTGGGGCTGAAAGGTCTTACCGTGGTAATGTATCCTGTATCCATCAGCACTGCTTGGAGACGTCTCTCAAGACAGAGCGGAGCGTTGCCCCGGTGACGCAACCGACGGGTCTGATTGGGCGTTGGCTCCTCTTGCTCTGCTGAGATAAGTGCATTTCAGTTTGGGTGGAGAGAGAAGTGGGTGGGGTGTTCTGAGCAGCGTGCCGAGAGCGAGAGAGACACTGAGAACTGAGGAGAACAGGAGAAAGATGACAGGAAGTCTGGATCTGTCAGAATAGGATTTCCTCTTCGTCACAGAACTGGAGCCAAGCTGAAATCCTGGTGTGTATCGTGGTTTGTTTCGTCTCCAGATATGACCCTTTGCTCTTTCAATTATTCTGGTCGTTCTAAATCTATCCCTTTCTTAAAACCTTTTCAGTCCTTTAAGGATTTGAGTTATTTTATACCATGAAATCAATAGTTTCTGTGCAGAATCAAACCGTTGCATTTGGGGCTGATCTAGATGTTTTTCAACGGAAAATGCGATATTGTCTGTAGCTACAAAAATAAAATATGATTTAAAACTCAAATGATGCTTGAAACTTGAAACATTGGGGTATGCTTGGATGTGTGTCAGTGATGAGGTTCTTAAATGGTGCTTTTACTCGATAAGTCTGTTAAACATGTATCTTTTTACGTATTTACTATTTTATCTGTTTATTTGTGAAAGAAAATATAATAGACGTTTCAAAGAATTTGAATGTTGAATGAATAAATGATAATCTGATGTTTATGTTTTAAACAGAGTTAATCTAACATTCGCACCACACTTAATATATTGATTCAGAAAATGATATTTGAAGTGAATCACAATCCTATTCCCTCATTGCTTACTCATGCACGCTAAGAGTCCCTCTCAGATGGAAGATAAGAGGCATGCTTTTCATCTCATGAGTGTCTGTCCTGCTTCCATATTAACAAACGAAACAGGCCTATTAAATATCATCATGGAACAATACCGTGCTTTGGTGGGAAAATGTTGCTTTTCTAAGTTTGATCCATCTGATTTGTATTTAAATGTCTCTAGTTATATGTTTGAAGTTAGTTGAATCTTAAAATTCTGTCTAAAGCTCTGCCTTTATATTTGATTCAGATACAGACATTTAGATGACATTGTATTATTGCGACTGTATTAGTGTTCTATTTTTCTCATATTTTCTTTTTGAAACGATTTTTGTTTGTTCATGTTGCAGCTTGGACAGCAGGAAACTGTAATGGTTCAGTTTTGAGATTATCTGAAATGTGCACCAGCAGAATGTTCCAGTTTTTTGCAAACTACAGCATTAGAAAAGAAATCGTACTCAGGCATTTCCACATAAATATGCAAACACGTTTTCCTAACCAGAGGGTCCAAAAGTTCAATTTCATGCATTTTTATGGAATTTGATGTAACCGTTTACTTATTTGAATGTCAGGGGTCTCTCAATGTCTGTGAATTTCTAAAGAGACCATGTGGCAAGATGTAAACAACACTGATCCAGAAACACTTCCTCTTTCAGTGTGTTTTTTCTTTCTTTTATTTCACATGAAAAACAAGTCTTGAAGATAACATTGTTCAGTTTTAAATGTACTTTTTGTTGTATTTTATTTTAACACCTGTGTACGCTAGTGATAAAAAAAACTGAAACAGGAAGTGCTTCTGGACCAGCATTGTTTACGTCTTGCAAAATGTTCTTTAGTAAAATCCTGTCTGGTATTAAGAAACCTATCTTTCAAATGAAAATGTGGGCAGCCCATATACATTAAGTATTTTGTGAAGTATTAAATGGAATTCAATCATGTGAAATGACCACTAAATCAAACTTTATTTGCGCTTTGTGCTCAGGGACGCGTTTTTAAGCAGATTGAACTTGAATTAAAGACAGCTTGATGCAGATGGGTCCCTCTTCACAAATGAAAGACCCTTTGCATTGTGCCTCACGTGATTAATCATGTCAGTAAAGAGGTTTGAGGTTCTTCAGCACACATGGTCTCGGTACAATGTCCTTCACGCCAGAGTAGACCCGACCCGAGTTGATCACTAACCTTTCTAAACAGCACAGAAAGCCTTGTGTGACAGATATCAGACAGAGGAGGAAAGTGATGTTAGGGGCTTAAATAGAAATCTGATCTGTTGCCTTTTGTCTCCAAGGTCTACCGGGGTTCCTGTTACCTTTGGTATAATACTCTTAAGAAAGTCAAGCTTCAGCTGGCTAGTTCTTGGCTAAACTATTGAGGGAATTTTTTATGTTGTTTTGAGGCCAACATTATTTTGTCCACTCAAATTCTGTCATCACTTCAAACCTTTATGACTTTCTTTCTTCAGGTAAACACGAAAATATAATTTGAAGAACTTTAGTAACCAAACAACATTGACCCCATTGACCTCCACTTTATGGAGACAAAGCCACCGAGACATTTTCTCAAAATATATATTTTTTATGTTCCACAGAAGAACCAGCAGCCATATGGATAACCTCATTCATTCATTCATGAATGAAAGAAGGAAAGAGAGACAAATACAGGTTTTGAACAACATGAGGGTGAATAACCGATGACATGATTTTTATTTTTGTGTGAATTGTCCCTAAACCTAATGAAAAAAAATTGCAGAGCGTAGCTGACACCTTATGTGTAAGAGTCATGAGGGGTCAAAACAAGCCAGAGCGAGAAAAGATCAAAGCCCAGAGACAAATCAAAAAGCTGTTTCTTTCAAAAAGAGCATATTTGTGCACAGTTTTAGTGGAAATGGATTCAAAATGCCTCGAGGCTTTCATAACGTACTCAGTTTCGTAGGATAGTGAGCGTGTCATGAAATATTCAAGGCTCATAATTATATGCAATGGAAATTACTTTTCAAGCTAGTTAGCACAGTTTTGAACTACAACCCAAAACCATCTGATAACCCGTGCTACACTTATCACACTGTTTTCTGATGTTAGGTAGAGTCCGCCCAAAAACCTCAATTCTGTCATCATCTATTCACCCTCATTTCATTCAAACATGTGGATGATTTCATTCTGTGGAACACAAAAGAAGATATTTTTAGGAACGTCTCATTGGTTTTGTTTCCATGCAGTGGAAGTCAATGCGGGGGGCCAATGTTGTTTGGTTACCAACGTTCTTCAAAATATCTTCTTTTATGTTCTGCGGAAGAAAGAAAATTATACAGGGCTGAAATGACAAGCGATGAAAAATTTTAGATTTTTGGATGAACTGTCCCTTGAATGGAGCTGTAGTGGATGGGACGTTCCCTTGCTCTTTTAACATTTGAAATGAGATATTTCTATTGAACTGAAAAGCTGTTTAAGGTAAAAGAAGGTGAGCGATCGTGATGTCCCTTCTCCTCCCCCACACTAACAGGATGTCAGGATGTCCCTGCATCCAATGAATTAACTGCTTGGTTAAGAAAGACATTATCCCCTTAGTGGAAGCAATTTTGCTGCACCTCATGCTTTTCCAGCAGACAGCAGCTGGTAAAAGGAATTATCTGGATATCTTATAATCTTTTTAAGGGTAAACAAAGAATATAAAATTCTGAATACGGTGTAATAACAGTGACTGCAGTACAACACGCAACCTTGTTATTCACATAACAGATAGATGTGTTTGATATGAGCGGGGGTGTCAAACACTTGATGTGTAATTAAATGGATTTCTGGACCGGTGATACAGTCTCTTTATGTAATGTGGGGAGATGGGATGTTTTATGTAGAAACCGCTAGTTTTTGGTGAAATTAACGTTTTGAAGTGGACAGTGTTTTAAATTTTTATTTGTGGAATAAAAGAGTGGAAGGTTGGTTACTGTTTAAAAGAAATCACATTATTATATATAATATTGCATATTACAATATTAAATACACATACATATGTTCATATCTGTGGGCAATTTATATGCTCCCTGTGAAAAAATCCACTTAAAAACCCTCCGAGTTGAAACAATGTGACTGCTTTTCTATGTTATGTTACGACACATCTTTTGTAAGTTTCTGCGATATGTGAAACTAACTATTAGTCGTATGATTTATGATGGGGGGTTGGTGTTTTACTTTTATTATGTTCTTAAGAATAAATGTAAGATTCATATGTCTAGTTTTGTGCTCCACAACTTGTAGATTTGATGATGCAATATTGGACAATATGGGGGGTGTCAGAGTTTTAGAGGTTAAATCAAGTTGGCTTTACAAAGCACATAAATGTAAATGATACTAAATTGACTCACCAATTGCAATTCAAGTTGAAGTTGAAATTGGTAAGATTATTTTGACGAGTAAAGTATTGAAAAAAGGTGTTAATATGACTTATTGAGCACATCACTTTTTAAAAGTTTAATATTTAATTCTTGAGTATTGCTTTTACCCTAAACTTGTCATGAAATACCTAAAAGTCCTGGTTGCAATTAATTTACTGGTGCATCTTATGATCCATAACCCTATTTCCCCTCATTCTTTCACGGCCTTTTTGTGCTTTATTTCAGAACTGTATAGCTGGAATAACGAAAGCCTTGGTTTATAGTTTGCTCCAGCCATGCAGAAGGTAATGTATGCATTTGTAAAAATTTGTCATGCAATACCTTGACATTTTTTCAACTTTTCTACAAAATTTTCCTGCGAAAATAAACCCATAAAGTGTTGTTCGATCTGCATGAAAAGGAATTGAAAGGGGGCGTGGCTGAGTGACAGATTTCATCAGCTTGATTGATGATATCGCATACAGATTTTATTTTTCATTAACAAGATGTCATAAAATCCAACCAGTTAGGTTATAACCTATGACCTCTTTGATTTGGCCTGCTGCCTGCAGACAGGGACGGCCCCGTCTTCCCGGGGTCCTAGTACACCTAGCTCTCCAGCCACCTCTATTGTGGTAAGTCTCCAGATATATTTGTATTTGTTTGAGAGCACTAAATTATGATCTAGTCTAAATTTAAATGGTTAACAGCTATTAGTTTCAACGAAAACAAGTTCCATTCAGTCATAAAGCACATGCCTAATATCCCAGTTCCCAGGAACCCCATGAGGCAATAGAGGACAACTGTTTCTTTCTCCACAATCTGAACTTACTTTTTACACACTTTTTCTCACTCCCCAAGGCAAGAATGGACAATCAGGTTATTGGATATAAGGACTTGGCAGCCATTCCCAAAGACAAAGCTATACTTGAGGTGGAACGGCCTGATCTGATGGTGTACGAGCCACATTTCAATATCTCAGCCCTGGATCTGCTCTCGAGAAGCAGAGAGGTTAGAAAGCCAAAAACATTGAGTCTGTCTTTAGATTGCTCTTTGTTTTTATTGTTCCATCAGGATACATTTATTTATTGCATGTTTTACAATAGCTCTTTTTGAATGAAATCACTATAGTATTATTCTTTCATACAGAACTTTGTTATGCATGATTGATAATCTGTTTCTGTGTGTGTGGGAAATGTGAGCCATTTAAATGACAGGCCATAAACAAGATGCATTTCAATGTGTGTCTTCTGTTTTCTCTTTCCGTCTCCCCCAGAGATCAATGTCACCTCATTCAATCTCGCCTCCTCCTTCCCCTGAGGTGAGACATCAAGCCGTTGTCAATCATGGGACTTTCATTATTAGTGATAGATAGTTCACCCAAAAATTGATTTCTGTAATGATTTATTCACCCGCATGTTGTTCAAAAACAGTATGAGTTCCTTTCTTCTGTGGAACACAAAAGAAGATATTTTGAGAAATGTCTCAGTGGTCTAGACGTCAATGGGTTCCATTGATGTTTTGTTTTCAACCTTCTTCAAAAATATCATATTTAGTGTTCCGCAGAAGAGAGAATATCATACAGGTTTGGAATGACTTAATATGTCAGAGTTTTTCATTTTTGGATGAACTTTCGTTCTCTTTAACGTCATTTTTAGATAAACAGAACAATTAAGAGTTAAATTAATTAATCTAAGGAAAAAGGGTTTGTGATTAAATGTTATTATTTTTATATGGAACATAACAGGTTTTTAAAGCAGTTTTGCAAGAACTTTATCATAATTAATAGTGTTTGGATCGAAATGAACAAAACTTAACAAAACCTGATATGGACCATAAATATCACATTATGTTCTTTGCTCCTGGCAGCTTTTAGCATAGTTTACAGTAAGGCATTGGTTTGCAGTGTCATATTATTGATGCAGGTGCTGAAATACGATGGTCTGGCTTCCATTACAGGCTGAAATGTGCTAAGTTGTCAGAACTCCCACTCTTTATAATCGGGGTCAAAGCATTAAGCTGCAGTGTTAAGCATTAGCGTTTCCTAATAATATTATATAGTACGTGACTTCTTACATCTTTCTTCAGATATTTGCTTCAAAAGAGTCCAAGGAACCGTCAGAGCATGGGTCTCCAGGAGGGTCCAACATGGGCTCCACGGCGCAGCCTCGCAAGATAAGTCCCGCCTCCAAAGGCCCCATGCAGCATTTCCACAGGCCAGGTTATTATATAATTCACAATTAGTCTTTTCTATCACAAAATGATATGCGTTTGAACATAATCGTTCACATGTTGTTTTTTTAGACATTGGCATGAACATCTATAAGAAGCCTCCAAATTACAAGCATGGTAATTGTTCTCTTAGTTTCCTAAAGCCTTTATTTAGAGGCGTACATCAAAATTCAATTGATTTTAAAAGGAAGACAGAAAGATTATGAATTAACATTGTTTTGTTGGTTCTTGTCGATCCTCAGACACACATACCGGAGCGTCCCATAATAAACATGGCAGCATCATCGAGTCGTCCAAATTCCCAGCAGCCCAACCTCCTGATCCCAACCTGCCCTCAAAGATAGAAACTGAGTACTGGCCGTGTCCACCTTCTCTAGCTTCTATGGGTAAATGAACACTTACCAGCTTTTACAAGTCCAGTTTCTGTTTTTTATACCATGTCTGCACACCTAACACGGAGATGAATCTTCAAGCTCGCTTTGAAATCTTGTGACTTGCCTTAGAAACTGACAGCCTATGTACCATATTAAGTAGACGAGTGACCAACAATTTATTTGAACTGATACATGTTATAAATGGAATGTAGTACTCATAACCATTAACTTACACAAATACACAGCATAAGCATACACAAATTTTGGGAAAAACATTCAATAACGAATCTGTTTGAACAATTTTTTAGTAACACGTTAAGGTTTTAATTGTTTATAGTTTATTTATAATCAACATTTGTATTGTGAGATAACCTTTTCTGCATCTCCCAAAACTAAACGCTAGAAACCTTTCGACTTTTAGAAAGTTTTAGTCTGGCAATGACACCGTGTACAGCCGCAGAAAAATTATGAGACCATTTCAAAATCAGTTTTTCTGAATTTTAAATGTACTTTTCATACGTGTGTTGAGTTAAAATTATATATTTTTTTTCATTCTGTGAACTACTAAAAATATCTCTCTCTAATTTCAAATATAAATATTGTTTCTATTTGCATTTATTTGCGGAGAATGAAAACTGGAAAAGCAGTTCAACATAACAGAAAGATGCTTGTATTATTGTAGACCCCAAATACTGCATAGAAAACAGAGTTTAGAAACATTTTCAAGCAATACAACAATAATATTTGAATATTTGTACAGTATTTGGGAACATTTTTTAAATAATGTTTTATGTGATAACCTCGATTTTTACCACAGTTTTCATGTGTCTTGTCATGCTGTCCGTCTTCCACATAGCTGTTGGACGACATTATCTCACTCCTGAGGTTTGATTTGATTGAAATTCAACAGACACTGGACTGGAATGGCCACAATATATCTAGAAATGCCTATAAAATATACATTTGGTCTCTTAAACAAATGGTCTCTTAATTTTTTCTGTGGCTGCATATTAGTATATATTCTTCTCGGAGAAGAAAACGTCTTGGTTACGTATGTAACCTCAGTTCCCTGATGGAGGGAACGAGACGTTGTGTCGAGAACGACAGATGGGGTTCGCCCTTGAGAACCAATCAACTCTGACTACTATAGAAAAGGCCAATGAAATTTGGCGAATGCAATTTGCATGCCGGGCTCCGCCCCCGGAAATCCGGTATAAAAGGAGGCCGGCGTGCAGCATTCACTTACCTTTGTTCTGAAGAGCCTGAGACCTCTCAAACTGCAGCAGAATACGATACGTGTTCGTGGCATAAGGGACACAACGTCTCGTTCCCTCCATCAGGGAACTGAGGTTACATACGTAACCAAGACGTTCCCTTTCTGTCGGTCTCTCGACGTTGTGTCGAGAACGACAGATGGGGTTGCCTATGGAAAACGCCACAACGCTGTATCGCGTCACAATCTCTAGCGAAGCGACGGTAACAAGCCTGGGCGTGTCATCTCGAAGCTTTCGTGAGACTGTAACCTTCCAGTGTGGTGGTCGGGGGGTTCCAGAGCTTTCTTGGAGAAAGATGGGTACAGCCCTGACCGGTAACTTTCACGGACGGGGCCTTAGCTCTCTATAGGCGAGAGGCCGTCCAGATCAGTTTACACCGGGTAAGCGCGACTCTTAATCAGGGAAGCGCTACAGAGGCCACCTCCTACCCGTGGGGAGGAATATGGTGGATATAGGTATGGTCTCGTCCTTGGAGGAGAACGCATGGAACGTGCGGACTGAGTAGTTAACCGCGAGGTGGAGGCCCACCTGGGGAAGCTCATGGGTTACCAGGAGTGGGAACCATTCTCATGAGGATACATCAGACGGAACAGCCCACGGAGGGGGTGTTACAGACGTCCGGTAGCACTAGGTCCGGTTAGAGCTATCTGTGATAGCTCACATGGTATCCCGGCCTAAGGGGGAAGGCTGCTCTGCCCAGCCAGCCCCCAGGGGGTGCTTGTTTGGTGATGGATGGAATGCCTATTCTTAACCAGTGTCTGGGTAAGAAGGGAGGCTGGTGAGGTACCAGTTTCTTAGCGATGTGTTCGGGTAAGAAGAAAAGGTAAATAGCACACTGACCCAACCTGTTAGAGGGTGGAAAGGTGCTTTCGCAGGCATACGCCCCCCCGGATGCCAGTCCTACATGTCGCCACGCAGGACGTGGGCTGACACCGGGTTTACGCGAAGGTTGTTAACCCTTGCGAAGGTGTTTGGGCATAGCCCAACCCGCAGCTCTACAGATGTCTGCTAGAGAGGCGCTTCTACCAGTGTCCAGGAGGTGGCTAAACTCCGTGTGGAGTGAGCCCTCACTGCCAATGGGCATGGGAGATTCTGAGATCGGAATGCCGTCGTAACGGCGTCCACGACCCAGTGCGCCAGCCTCTGTTTGGAGACAGCCTTCCCCTTCTGCTGTCCTCCAACAGACACGGAGCTGGTCAGAGCTTCAGAGCTCTGCGTGCGGTCCAGTACGTACTGGACACAACACTAGTCGGGTTGGGTCTTCCTCCCCTATGGGGAGCGCCTGCAAGTTCACCACTTGGCCCCGGAGGGAGTAGTGGGAACTTCTTGGGCACGCATCGGGGCCTGGGTGTCAAGATAACGTGAGAGTTTCCAGGGCCGAGTTTAAGGCAATCCAGGGACACGGAGGATGCTCGGTGGTCCCCTACCCTCTTGAAGGAAGTGAGCGCCGTCAGGAGGGCCGTCTTACTCTATGAGGAAGATCGGAACCTCCGAGGGGCTCTTTGGGGGGCCCTGAGGCCCCCCAGGACCACTTAGGGTCCCAAGAGGGTATGGAGCGGAGATGAGGCGGATTCCGCCCTCTCGCTGCTTAGGAACCTGGTGACCAGGTCGTGTTGCCCTAGAAACTTTCCACCGACTGAGTCGTGATGAGTGGCAATAGCGACTACATACACTTTCAGTGTGGAAGGGAGATGTTAGTCTCCAGTCTCGTGAGAAGGGGAACACAATCCTGATCAAGCACCTCAGTGGGTCTTTCTCGTTGAGAAAGACACCAGGACGAGAAGAGGCACCGTCTAGAGGCGTGTAACCGCCTAGTAGATGGGGCCCTAGCCTGGGTGATGGTCTCAGCCGTATAGGGGGAGTAGCCATCTTAGGATCTTCTCGTCCCGTCTAGAGACCAGACATGGGTGTTCCAGAGGTCTGATCTGGGATGCCAGAACGTGTCCTTCCCCTGAGAGAGCAGGTCCTCTGTCAGGGGAATGGTTCAGGGGGAGTCGCTGTCCAGAGCATCGGCTCTGAGGCCAAGTGCGGTTAGACCGGTGTGGTGTAACCAATAACACTTGGTGCTCCTGCTCCCTGACCTTGCACAGAGTCTGTACAAGAAGGCTCCTGGGGGGGGAAGGTGTGCTTCCGCCCATCCCGCGGCCAGCTGTGCGCAAGGATATCCGTGCCGAGGGCAGGGACTATCAAGCGGGCAAATGGTGGTGTTACGGGAGGTGAACAGGTTTTACCTGGGCCTACCCGAACAGCCTCCAAATGAGCTGGACTGCACGGGGGTGGAGTCGCCACTCTCCACGAGGCATAAACTGGCGAGAAAGCACGTCGGCTGTCTAGTTCAGTTTGCCCGGGGTGTGTGGCCTGCAGGGAACGAGTCACCTGTTGACTCCACCGGAGGAGGCGTCGAGCAAGTTGTGTTTAGCTGCTGTGTGCGAACGCCACCCTGACGATCTGTATTCGCTACAGCTATAGTGCTGTCCTCGGAACAGCACGTGCATGTCTCGCACGAGAGGCCGTAGCCTGCTCAGTGCAAGTAGCATAGCCCACAACTCTTGGCAATTGATATGCCAGCGCAGGCGGGGGTTCGTCCAACACCGCACACTACACCGCACCCCTGCAGGGAGACTTCAGTCGTCACCACGACCTGCCTCATAACCTGCTCAAAGGGACCTGAGTCCGTCGAAAAAGTCATAAAGACTAGGGGTTATGGTGCGTCGGCAGCAGGGCGGCATCACCATGCGCCTGCTGCCGGTGTGCCACGCTCTCCTCGGAACTCGACTCTGAAACCAGTGTTGGAGCGGTGTCATGTGCATCAACTCGAGGGGTATTAACCCGCGAGGACGCCATGTGTCCCAGGAGCCTCTGAATTGTTTCAGGGGGACCGCTGTCTGCCTAAAATGTTCATTTCAGACAGTTCAACACTGGTTGGGCACAACTGCGGACAGGTGTACCGACATGGTGACAGAGCTGAGTTCCATACCGAGAAAGAGGATGCTCTGCACTGGGGAGAGCTTGCCCCTCTCTTGGTTGACCTGGAGTCCCAATCGACCTAGGTGCCGGAGCACCAGGTCCCTTTGTGTACATAACAGATCTCGCGAGTGTGCCAAGATAGGCCAGTCGCTGAGATAGTTTAGTACCCGCTCGCCTTCCTCCTCTCAGGGAGAAAGGGCGGTCAGGGACAGACCGAAAGGGAGGACTCTGTACTGATATGCCCGCCTCTCGCACGCGAACCGTGGGAACGGCCGGTGTCGAGGAGGATCGAGACATGAAAGTAAGCGTCCTTCAGGTCGATTGCCACGAACCAATCCTGACACCTCATAGATGTCAGGACGAGCCTCTGTGTGAGCACCCTGAATGGCAGCTTGTGAAGGTGCTCTGTTCAGGGTACGCAGCCTTTGGGGGCAACCCGCCGTCTTTCTTGGGAACGATGAAGTGCGGGTGGTGACCCACTGAACATCTTGGTTTTGAGGGACGAACTCGATGCCTGTTTTGCCAGAAGGGTGGTGACCTCTACCCGAAGTACGGAGGCGTCCCTGCCTCTGACAGAGGGAGAGATGATGCCCCGAAACTTGGGTGAGTCTCTGGCGAACTGGATCGAGTAACCAAGACGGACCGCCCTCATTAGCCAGCGAGACAGTGTGGGCAGCTCTCGAGCTCCCAGGGACTGTGACAGGGTGACCAAGGGGACGGTCTGCTTCATCATTCCCACGGGGGGTGGTTCGTCGGCTGGCGGAGCTAACCATGTCGCTGGGAGTCCCCGGAGGGAAGGTTTTTGCTCCGCCTGCTTACCTGCCTGGCGGGACAACGGCACGCACTGTCGGTTTGAGAGTGGTGACGGCTGTCGTATGTGTACGACCTCACGCCTCGCCAGGGTGTGAGGTCGGTTCGCCGAGCACAGTCCAGTGGAGTGTGCGATCGGCTGCAAGTAAACCCGGGGAGAACAGAAAACTCAGTGAGTAAGTGGGCGCCAAGCCCTAACAAGGGCCCGGCTTTGGTGACGAGGCAGGAGTCGTCCCGTACCGACCGATCAGAGCCGTGGCTGTGAAGGTTCGGGCCCGATGTTGTTCTTCCTGGGGTCTTCCCGTCAGTGTCCCTTCTCGCGAGGAGGTTGCTGACGGGGTGGAGGTTTCCCCCTCGACCTCTGCTTCCGGGGTGCCGCCTGTGGGGGCACAGGAACCGGAGCCGATGTCGAAAGGGTCCTGGGTTGCAGGGAAGCAGACGTCACGTGAGATCTCGGAGGCCTGTAGGCGGCCGAGTCGCGGCGTGAAAAAAAAATGTGGTTAATTGCCACTGTCTGATTCGCCGTCAAAAAACTGCTGAGCGCAGTCCTCGACGGTGTTACCAACAACCCACCCTGCGAGATGAGTGCATCAAGAAAGCGGACTTCCTTGCTGTCACTCTTCTGCACAAGGTATAGCCGGGGGTGTCTCTCCTGGACCACTACCGTGGACATCGTCCGACCCAGGGCCCGTGCCGCCGCCTTAGTCGCCCGTAGAGCGCTGTCAGCGGTGGCACGGAGATCCTGCATTATACCCGGGTCGGCCTTACCCTCGTGGAGCCCTCTCAACGCCCTGGCCTGGCGGACCTGCAGGATGGCCAAGGCATAGAGAGAGGAGGCAGCCTGGCCCGCAACATCGCAAGCTTTCGACACCAGTGATGCCGAAGTCTTACGTGCTTTGGACGGTAGGAGTGGTCGATCCCCCCGCACCGCAGGCGGACGTTCCACCAGGGGGATCTCGACGCAGTCCTTGGCTGCCTCACCATCGAGGGAAGTAAGGGAGCCGGAGCTGGTTTCACTGGAACGGTCCGTGAGTGGAGCGTTCCAAGTTTTACACAGCTCCTCATGCACCTCCGGGAAAAACATGGCACCCGGAGTGGGCACGGTTTGCACCGCGCACCGACCTCGGGAACCACGTATCCCCGGGTTAGCACGGATGACATCACTTCTGCTTCCTCCTGAACTCGACCGCTGGGGGTGGAGTTTGGATTCGGCAGAGTCGGATGCCAGTCTCCCTCCGATGCTGCGAGCGACATCTCATCTACGTCACACATCGTTTCCGAGTGTGTGCGTGAGGATCCGGACGGTATGCCACCGCCGGTTGGGGAACGTTCAGAAGAGCGAATCGGGGTGCGATCGGCCCGTGAGCACTTGGCTGGCGGGTTTACGTTCGCAGAGTTCCCCGTATCACTAACGCTGCTAACGTGGGTGGTCATCGGGGCCGTAGCCACAGATGTCACAGCCCGGGTAGCAGACGAAATGGTGGCTGGTTCCCGTAGGAAGACAGCCACCCGTGACCGCAACTTCTGAATGACAATCTGCCCGCAGTGCAGGCAGATGTGTCAACGAACGCTGCTTCAGTGTGCTGGACGCCCAGACACCTAATGCAGCGATCGTGTCCATCCCCCTCCTCGATGAGGGTGCCGCACCCAAGAGAACAGCGGGACATGCCGCGCTGGAGAATGCTCAGTCAGTCCTGAAAAGGACTTTTAGAAAAAATCTCTAACACCTCCGGAACCGCCGAGACGCCCAAGGGAAGGTCGCTGCAGGAAGGGACGATCCGCTGTAACACGTCGTAGCACCAGCGTGTAGTTGTAGAGGATTGAATCCTGAGTTGTACTCATGAGCGATGGCTCTGAAGAACAAAAGGTAAGTGAATGCTGCACGCCGGCCTCCTTTTATACCGGATTTCCGGGGGCGGAGCCCGGCATGCAAATTGCATTCGCCAAATTTCATTGGCCTTTTCTATAGTAGTCAGAGTTGATTGGTTCTCAAGGGCGAACCCCATCTGTCGTTCTCGACACAACGTCGAGAGACCGACAGAAAGGGAACCTGTCGTTCGTAACTAACACCAGTTTATTCCACTCAGAAATCGAATGGAGGAAGAAAGCAGTCGAGCAGGGAAAATCAATCGAGGAAGAGGACTTTGAGGACCTGACAGAAGAAGCAAAGAAACTCCAGGAGCAGGAACTTCATAAGGTTGTCACAATGGAGTATCGCAGGTTGTCGCACAATGGAGTATCAGAGATGATGAATTTTTGCATGCTATCCCTGGAAGCGAGTTAGCATTTTAAGTAGTGGTGGGCCGTTAATGCCGTTAACGCAGTGAGACTCTTATCGCGCGATTACAAAAATGTCGCCGTTAATCTATTCTCAAAGTTGGGTTGGGAGCTGGGTCTATACTACGCAAGCTATGATGACTTTCACCTTGATATTTTAGCGCGGATGTATACCAGCTTAACTGCACTGTACGGGGCGAGAACGCGATTTTTCAACTCGTGTGATTCGCGTCATTCGCGGAAGCAGAAGCCGCCTCATCATCTCATAACCAGGGCTTCATTCGCGTCCTTAGCGCCGCCTCATCATCGCATAACCAGGGCTTCATTCGCGCGATTCGCGCAGCAAGTAGGTCTATTGGCTCTTTGCATTAACATATAAATCAATCGCGCTTGACACGCCATTCGCGTTTGGTCTGAACACAACATAACGTTACTGTGAAATTACCGCATCAAACGTGACGTACTAACATGGATGCAGCTATGAAGCCGCCGGGTTTGCTTCAGGGAATATTAATTTTTAAGAACCTTCCCAATAGAAACATCGACAAGACGAAGGTTGTTTGCACCTTGTGCAATGCGGAATTGGTTTAAAAAAACACTTTCTCTCAACAGGTAGTGGTCTAGCTTTAGTTGAAACCAGTAACTTTGTATTGAGATCTAATGTATTATGGCTCCTGTATGACATATCGCTTGTTGCTCCCTCACTCTTTGTAAATCGCTTTGGATAAAAGCGTCTGCTAAATGACTAAATGTAAATGTACTGTAGGAGCTCTTCCAGTCTCAAGTACCACCTAAACGCAAATCATCCCTTAGCTAATGCGGAAGTAAACACAAGTACATCTTATTGAACATAATTTAATTTTCATCACCAATTATCATAGTAGAACAGCTTTCTCAAGCAGTTTGTGATGCATTTTGGAAACAGGAGATGAGCCCCTGGTCTAATGCGCCACCTGGCTTGAGAAACCCGTTCTCAAAGACTTACTTTTAGTCATTATTTGGGTAGCACACATATTCTGAATGCCTTCGGCAGAATTCAAATGAGCCATTTTAATCTAGATTAATCTAGATTAATCTTGGAATTAATCTAGATTAATCTAGATTAAAAAGAATAATCTATTTCTAATCTATTATACCCAGTTCCATCGTCCCAGTAAATGGATTTTTGAAAGTTTTTTTTGTAAGTCGCCTGAAATAAGGTCTGCAGCTAACAAAACGTGTTATTATTTTCATGTTTTAATCTATGGCATAAAACACACCATAACTCGCTCATAATTTTTTAAGCTTTTTTTTGCCTTAAAAACAGCAGTTGCCAACAAGTTTTTAAAAGAGTACTTCCTTTGGCGGGGACGTTAGACGTCATCGCGCATTTAAATCTCACAAATAATGCAAAATTGGCACCACTGTCTAAAATCATTGTCAAAAAGCCTATATGGGAAAAATCTATATAGTTTCGGTTGAGGGAACTTACTTCTGGGTTAGCCTACAAAAATAGGCCAATGATGAGCCACTCCATACCATAAACATTTTACGATGCTATACACGCTAAAGCATCACGAAACCAAGTAGTATCATGGTACTTTACAATGTTGTGATAATTCATAATTAAGAGCTACAAAATGAACCAAAAATGTCCAAAATACACCGAATATTTTGAATACTTTATTAATGAGAATGAATAACAATCTATATCTATATCAAAAACTCAAGACCAATCATACAAATGGGATGAAGCAATCCACATAAAATAAATATACTGTAATATACTTTCACCTGACAGCAGCATCACAGTCCCACATCAATACACCCTGGTAAGATTAAAATCATTCACTGTCTGCAGTTTGTCTTGAATGACTCAGGAATATTTTTTATAATTAAGTGTTTCGTTTTATAGCCATTACATTTCAGTAAGTGCTGGATGAATATGGAGGCGTGCAAGGCAAGGCCGAATGGAGCTTAATAATCATGACTGCGCTGTTTGTTATACAGATACAGTCCAACATGGGCAAAATAATCCTGAAGGAGGAACTCGAGAAATCAGTGCTCATCCGCAGAAAAACACGTTCACTTCCAGATGGGACCAACATAAACTTGGGTATGTGATTCTTGAACATGTGGGTGTGTATGCGTGTTTGAAATTTCGTACACTACATAATAAGTGGTTAGAGAAAGCTGTAAGATACATTTTTTTAAAATAGATATTATTTGTTTTAATGAAATAATTCACACCTTCAATAAGTCCTTTAGGTTGACTGGTATTGCATGATCAACATATTGTCATTATGTTTGCATTGCGTTATTACAGATAATATACTGTTTACCATCATCTTAGAAATTATATGCAATATATTATATAGAATATTTATAATTATATATAAATAGATATTACTTGTAACCATAAAATGTATAATTCATACGTTAAATAACACATTTTACTGTATTATTTTTTTACTGTATGTGGAGGTTTTATACAGTTCACTGTAGCATTTTTACATTATTTTTCTTAAAACGTTACAAAATTTTTCACAGTGTCAGACACAATCTCCTTGCAATTCGTAGCCATCCTTGTGTGTGTTGTGTAAGCTTGTCGTTACAATTTTTGTGTAATTTTTGTCCATTGCAGGTTCATCAGCCAGTGCGACTAAATCAGCATCTTTACCTCCGTGCAGTCGAACAGGCCTCACAAGGGTAAGAGACAGCCTTGGGGTATATGTCTTTATAACAGCCCCTTTTGTGCCGCAGCACCATTCAGACCATTTGCAAATAAGCTCTTATATGATTGGCTCACCTCTTTTCAAGTGAAATGAGTAACAGGGTTTTGTTTTTGGGTTTAGAATGGTTGCAGTGGTGTGGGTGGACATCTGTTAATGTGTGTGCATGTGGGTGGCAATCTGTTCATGTGTTCATGACTCTGATAACACAAAAGCACAACCTGTCAAGACATTTTCACAGTGAAACTTTGAAGTCGTGAAAGTTTTAGTAATTCGAGGAACATGATGATCACCTGTCGTTTTCTGGCAATATTGAGTGGCTATAATTCATTTGTATTTTGTTTTCACGCCTAAAGCTGCAGTCAGCAGACTTCACCTTGACAGACAATGGAAAAGCAAAAACAGGTAAGATTAAAATGTTCTCGTTTATAAAAGTCAAAGTCTTCCCACATACATTTAAGAATATACGACCAAAATAATTTTCTACTTTAAAACACATTACTATGTCTTTTTTTTGGATGTTCTGCAGGCATACAGGTAAGATGCTTTTGCTTATTTCATTTAACAAGCATGGCTGTTTGATCCTAATATGACAACAGATAGTTCTGTTATAAGCCTTTTATATAGAAACCACACCCTTTCCTGTTTGCCACTTCCTGCTAATGTATCTTTGCCCTGAGTGGCAGATAATAGCTTACCCTCCCTTGTTTCATGGCTTTCGACTCATTTGATTTCCACACGCTGTTTGCATATGTATTCATAATGAGTAAAATTATTAATAATGAATCAAATGACTTTCATTATTATGGATGCAATGGAGGCCCCTCTCTTTAAATGTACTGTCTCCTTTGTCCCCGTGGGGATTTTTTGGGACTGGGGTTATGTCTGTTCATAGAACGGTGTAACAGAGAGTGGCCGAATGGACCGAGGAAACTCTCTTCCTAGTATTCTGGAGCAGAAGGTGAGGTAGATGTAGTGACGTGATTCTGTTACTCTCACAATTAAAGCTCCTCCAAAGTTTTCATGCTCTCACCGTTCTAACCCCATGTCATACATGCCCTCATATTCCATATTGCTTCAAAGCCTTGCATCCATTGAATGTAGAATCAAGCAATGTCACTAAAATGTACATGGAAACTCTGGAGGTAGAATTTGTTGTGTTTAGTTTCAAGTATTCTTCCGTAAGCATGGAATTGATGTGAGCGCAGCTGGGCAATTCCAAGGTTACGGATGTGACTCTTTCAATCAAAACTGGAAATGTAAATACTCAGAGAATATATTTATTACCAATATACCCAATCGTCTGTATATGTTTTTCTAAACCCCCGATGATAGAGTCCACACATCCGAAAAATATCAGTCCAAAAAGGATTTTTCTATTTTACAAGAGTGAAAACGCTTTATGTATGTGACAAAAAAAATATGTTTTTGAGCGAAAACATACATTTTTAGGATTTCTGTCAATTAAAATGCACAAACCAGAAGCAATAATACCAAACAAATAACCAAGGGATGTCTCTTCAGAGAACACAAAACATGTGCCCATTTATGAGGAATATGGACCGTTATGGATGTGACAAAGACTAACTTGACTATGTACAATCATGCTTTAAAAACAAAATGAAAAGTGCTTTACACATGGGTGTTTTAACTACCAAATATGGACCTATCAGTATGGTGAAAACCTTTGGTTGAAACTTTAAGGTTGACATTTGCATGGAATTGCCCAGCTTGTTTTTAGTGTCTAGTGTCATGCACAACAAAACAATACATGATTTTGCATACGATGACCCTAAAACATAACAAAATGTTGTCTCTGACTTCAGATATATCCTTATGAAATGCTGATAGTGACCCACAGAGGGCGCAGTAAGCTTCCACCAGGTGTTGACAGGACCAGATTAGAGGTAAACCCACTTAAAAGCACAAAGTTTGTTGTGTTTGAGACGTTTTTTAAAAATTAAACGTCTGAGATACTAGCTTTATCAAACGTTTTTATTGAAACCTCAACTGAAATTTACAGTTGACAAACAAAACTATGTATTGAATGCCACAGTGTTTACACTTTAATGTTATATAATGTACATTGTTTATAATAATAATGATTTTAAACTTTAACAAACTGTATACATAATCTTATTGTACATAAAAACCCATTGGTTGTTTTATTTGTCCTTCCTCCTTTTAAAGAGACATCTGTCTCCAGAGGAATTCCAGAACTTATTCGGAATGTCCATCTCAGAATTCGATCGTCTGTCACTATGGAAACGGAACGACCTGAAGAAAAAAGTGTCCCTTTTCTAACATTTGGACTCGGACACTCGAACTCTCCCCACGGAGAGACCGATACTATCCATGCTAATCTAATACGGATGCTATGCAGACATGTAAAGATAAGCAAGCGAGATGATTCCACATACCAAATGTTATTTCAATCATATTCACAACAGTAGCTGGCGTACATAAAAAGCAGGATGAGGATTCTTGCCATCCCTACAATCACAGCAAAAGTTGGATAGTTATGGAATTTTATATGAATTCCGTGATGAACTACGCAAACTCGCTTTTACGCCGTACATCACTATTCCAATTCTCAAAGTGCCCATAGAAATTTATAATAAAGGCCTCTATATTTATTAACACAAAGTTTTAATTCTAAACCATCTTTTTTTTTTTTTTACATGGTCACTGATATCACACTTAAATGTGTTACTAATGTACGAAGGGCGATGTACATATATCATGTTTTTATTTATTGGTGTTTATATGTACAAAATTTGCTTCAGCAATCATTCCGATAACATTTCTAACAATTACAAAATGTTCGGGGACAACTTTCCTGACCATTCATTAAAAAAAATGCATGGACACTGAGTCTAGACACTATTATTTATTCAGTTATGATCTATGACACATATTCGTGCACATAGCTACAGTGTTTATATTGTGAAATAGTATGAAATATCTAAGCTCAGGCTTGGTGCTAAACTTAGGCTTTGGGTCTTTGTACACTGTTGGCGCTTGACACTGTAGGATGTAACTAACTGGCATATTGAAAACAACATTAGAAGATCTTTGTTCCACACGCAGCCAATAGCAAATCTATTTACTTGGGTTATCAAATAATACATCACACGCTTACAACAGAGACTGTCCAGCCATCTGTATGTTCAGGCCGTGTTTCTCACCACATTTTTCTGTAACATTATTCTGCAATGTTGACAATAAAACCTTCATGTTGCAGTTTGTGTCATACTGTATATGAAAGCAAATATAAAAAAACCTTACAGGTAAAAGTAAGTAGGTGCCAGAACTTTATTGAGTGGTTGTTTATTATATAACTCATTGCTGTATATATATATCATATATGTCATGTAGGCACAAACATGAGATACCATATGTATTAAATGACAAAGTGTAAATGTAAGTTATTTTTCTGTGCATGTTTCTGGAAAAAGATGTATTTAATGTAGGAGTATTTAAGGACAATTTGTAAAGTTCTTTTTAAAAAACTGTAGACAGGCTATTTAGTAGATTGATGAACTTTAATGCAGATCTATTTATCTTTCACAAATTGCATTATTAAGATAACAACAAGCACTGGCAGGTAGGTTTGTGCTTTGTGATATATTGCCTGTCTGATCTGTTTTTCCAATAGTCCAACACAAGATGCCAGTAGTGCTCAATAATGCTGTCAGACCGCGTAGAAGATTTTAATCAGCGTTTTTTAAAATTGTAGATACCGCAAAATATTAAATAAATGCAGGATGTCATGATATGGATCAAATATAAAAGAGGAAAACATCATCGCTGCGGTATTTTGTAAAAAAAAAAATTGTATGGTTTTGTCTGCACAAATCTCTCTGTAATGTATTGATGTATACAAATATGGAGGGGCTAAGGGGAAAAAAAAAATTCAGAAGCAAAGAGAACTAAAACCATTGTTTTGCTTCAGAGGTCATCAATTAACCGACTGGTGTTAGGGTAACTTATTATGCATATGATAAAATGATACATATTATAATTATGTCATACGAATTTAAATGTATTCGTCTGCGTTCATCTGAAAAAAAATCATTTTTGGGTGAACTGGGTGTATTGTATACACCATCCTGTTTAAAATTTGTGATTGGAGTTGCGATTTTAACATTCTTTTAATGTTCTCTTTAACGCGATGTTAAGTTATTTTTATGTGATTTTAACATTCAATATTTGATTTGAACGAACATTTTATACATATTTTTATGTCTATCATGATAACTGAAAATCACTTGTTGAATTTGCAGTGTAATTATAATAAGGACTTTATTGTTATGACAAGCCTATAGGTTAAAATATTAAGGCTGTTACTTACTTTCACATGACCACACAACAGTAGGCTATACTTCAGCATATTTATAAAAATATATATTTTACGATACTGTACACTATTTAAACAGTTAATTGTGTTTTAACACCATTTTATTAGGTTTTATGTTCAAACACAATTTAATTGTGTTAAATGAACTTAAAACAGTAATGCTTTGCCTTAAATAAATGCTTACATTTTAAAATACCATGTTTCAGTCAAGTAAATCAAAAAAGCATTTAATGCATGTTCAATTTACTTAAATAAATCAAGGAAAAGTGGCAATGCAATTTTATTTTAAGTATCTTTTATCAAAACGATGAAACAGATATATTTGTTCATGTTTAATACTCTTTTATGTTTGTGTTTTCGTAAAAGAGTTTCTGGTCAAGTTTACTCAATTTAGTTTAGTTCATCATACATTACGTTTTTAAGGAGAGATAACATGTTTCTGTTATGTGGCCTTTTTTTGGAGTTAATGTTAGGTATCATTTTTTTGAATGCACTTGCTTTTATGATAAAATTAAAATGGGTATTAGGTAGCATTTGTAGTGGTATGAAGTTTGGTGATATTACAAATATAGCCTTCTATAATAATTAAAAAGTGAAGTCATCTTTAATACTATATAGCACTTTTAGCAGCTGAACAACAGTTCAAATAGACAATAAAGAAAATTAAATATTTGTGAATTAAAAGCCTTGACAAATAAATAACTTGCAGTATCATAGGAGTCCCAGATTTCCACATACATAAAATATGTTCATTTCAACCACGCTTTTACTTCTACTTATTTCTTCCACACAAAGTGCCCACCTCATGAAACACCCTGTCCTTAATGTCACACTGAATTGAATTTGCAGGAGTGCAACTGCTGATCTCCATTGTGTGATAAGAGTGGCAAACCCTCAGGTGGTCCATCAGGTCATTAGATTTTGCTGCCATGTCTTTCACTTTCTGGAGGTCTAAATGGGCTTCTGGTAGTTTTACTCCCACAATAGAATTACTGGAAACGGGTCATGTGGCTGCCGATGACTCATCTCAAGACAAAAGATAACCGCAGGGAATGAAAGTGTGCGGCAACAGCAACACCTTGTCTATACACCTGGCAGTGAGCCTGTTTCATTCGAGCCTTGTTTCACTCAGTAATCCATTATGGTCACTGTACCTTCAGAAATGCTTGAGATGTATGTTATTCATGATATATTTATACATTGTTTCAGAATCATTTTAAGGACTTTGCTTTTAGAAGAGGCTGCACTGGTCCTTGTGGATGAATGGTGTAACCACACCATCTGGACCAAAAATGCATTTTTCTCCATTGATACCTTGCATAAGACATGTTTTTTTCATCGCAAATATTTCTATAGGTCCACAGGTATAGCTTTGTCACATTTTTTTTTAGTTTGGCTTATAAAAGGGCTCTACAGACTTTGTGGGGGACTTGGGTATTCATCATCCAGTCAGTTTTGTCATTGGTTTTTAACATTCCAGTGTACTTCCTATGCTAGCTGAGCAGCTGACTCTAAGATCAAAGGAAATGATTTTCAGGTATTGTGGACATCCTTGGTTGAATTTATATATGGCCTTATAGAAAAATAAGAGACCAGAACAAATTTTCTGATCAGTATTTCTAGATGTATTGTGGCCATTTCAGTATGTGTTGAAAAACCAAAGGTATCACATACAAATATTTGTTTATCAGAAATTTGGTAAAAAAATTGTTAGTTCACAGAATGAAACAAAAATGATAATTTTACCTAAACACATATCTACAAATAGTACATTTTAAAATCAGAATAACAGTCTCTGAAATAAAGGAGTAGTTCACTGAAAAATTTGCCCCCATTGAAATTCCTACAATTTAAAGTCAATGGGGGCAAATTTTTCAGTGAACTACTCCTTATTTTTTTCTGTGACTGAATAAAATATACCGTTTATTCTAGATAAAGTACTATGAAAATACTGTTCTGTCATCATTAATTCACCCTCCTCATTGGTTTTGTGTTAATACATGGTTTTGTGTTAATACAATGTAAGTCAATAGTGGTTGTTTGGTTACCAACATTCTTCAAAATATCTTATTTTGTGTTCTGCAGAAGAAAGAATGTCATAAAGATTTTGAATGACATGAGGGTGAGTAAGTGACTAATTAAAACAATTTATTCCTTTTTATATTTATATATCAGTGAGGTTACATGTACAAATTGAATTCAGATCAAGGTCGGATATCTATCTTCAGTTATTTTGCTGTAGGCCGACATATATTTATTTTTAGTACATGTTACTCTGATGATGTATTAAGGCAGACGGCGATCTATAAATGATTTACAGTAACACCTGTGAAATGTAAACGGACTAACTGCACTTACAACACATATCTTGCATTCAAATTAGTGGAGGACAAGGCCGTTGAGATGTGTTTCTTTTTCATAAACTACATTCAGCTCATTTAAGAACGTGAAACTGTTTTTTTGTTACCAGATATTCAACAGTAAATTCAGAAAAACTGAAAATTATTAATTGATTTAAGCTACAGCAATTCATTTGAACAATCTTATTTCCATTAAGTATGCTCGAAATTTTAGTTTTTTTTAAATTAGTTTGACAATCCTTCTGATGATCTGTTTGTCAATCCGTACATTTCCAATTCATGTTTTTGCAGGACCTAAACTATATTAGTTTTGAAAATGAATGACAATTAACAAACCTTCAGCTGGCCATATGAGCCCCTTTGATCCCAAGCAATGCAAATATATCAGAAGCAAGGACTAATGTACTTTTCCACCAAGCAGCATGTACTATGCCACTTTGAAGTTTCATCCTCCTCTGCTTTGATCTCATTTCAATTAGTCTAATAGCTTCACTTGTGAGTGCATGTGTGCATGTAATGTTACTCTGAGTGTGACCCAACTCCCAGAAATCTGTCCGTTACGTATTCAGTGATTTTTTTACACAAAAAAAGTTAAAACTCTTTCCAAAACTCTTTTTGTGGGGATGTCTCAATGCAAATCCCTTAACAAAGGGAAAACTATACTACTATAGCTATAATAACTATACATAATATGGTCAATTTAAGAACGTAATTTTGCCTTTTACGGTCATGTGATCCGGGTGGCAGGTCTTGATTCATTTCGAAATCTGTGGATACAAAAGTCTTAGAGATGATTTGAAGAGTTTGGTTCCAAAATGAGATAACTCCAAAAAAAAAATCAAAAATCATGTTTTTTATTGTTTGTCCAATTAATATCAATCAAACTGCAGTTGGTTTGTTTTAATGTAAGACATACAAACTAAAAATACAGCTAACTAAACCAATAAAACAATAAAGAGATGTTAACATAATACAAACTTTTTGAAAAAGATTTTTATTAAAAGAATGAAAACAGAGATATCTCATTTTGGAACCAAACTTAATTTGTAACCTATCATTTACACTGAAATTTTGTTTCATAAATGACCCCGACTGAGTACTGCATCACCAGGCAAATGTTGATGATGTTGCGAAACCCAAAAAGCAGGAAGCCTTTCGCCTCTTCTGATAACTTCAGCTGGTGTTCGGGAATATCTGAGTATTCACAGCTCGGAGGCAATGAGCAATGTGAACATATTTAGCGTGAAAGCTCGATAGCTCGGATGATTCAAGCAGAAAGCAGAAAACCCCTGTAAATCTCGACTTCCTGCTGTTAGATTGAGGATAAGCAAAGTTAAGGGTGTCATCAGCGCCCAGGAGGGATATAGCAGAAGGTAGAAGCTGTCACTTCGATGGAGCAGTGTTGTAGAATACAGACAGAAGAGCAGATGGTAAACCCTTAAGTGAGAAACTTGAATTCATACATCTAGTTTTGGAAGGCAACGTTCTGACCGGCTGAAGTGGCCGCAGAGGGCCTTGAGCAGCACTCAAAAAAGTAACTTGATTATTTGGGAGGCTGTTCTTTCCTTATTGCTAAGCGATGCGGAATTAAACTCATGTAAATTATACACCGTCTATGGTGTGTTTCTTTACATTTAAGCCAGTGACTTGAATTTATGTATTATCCAGATGCTTTTATTCAAAGCAACTTGTACATTTATCAGTATGTGCGTTTTCTGGACCTCTGACCTTGCCCATCACTTGCTGGGTGGTGTAGCTGTTACGTCCACAGCTCCAGAGCTCCAGCTTGTTTACACTGAATGTGGTTGATGTTCTTCTGAACGCATTTCTCCATTGGGAAAACTGTGTTTGGGTGCGTGCACTTCTTAGTTTGTTTATCATCTAGCGTGCATAATATTTCCTAGAAATTGAAGAGTTTGGGCAATCTAGACATACTTAATTAGTGTGTGTTGATTTCCTTCATAATTATGCATGTTGTAATTATGCTGTGGTTTATAGGGTATAGCGGGGCTAGCTGTCACAAAGGGAAGCGGGACTATCTCGGTAAAAAGAGTTGTTGAACGACTGCTAGCCTCCTAATCAAAATATTAAGCATTTTAGCTTAAACTCTTGTTTAAACAAGAGGACATTTTGCGTATATGTATTTACATATTTATTATTAGTATTGATGATAATAATACTGTAAATGGCTGAAAACAATGGCGGGACATATTTCTTATTCTTAGAGGTTTTGAAATCATACATTTTGAGGGGGGCCCCATGCCCCCACCCCCTTTGATTTTTTCTCCCTGTACCCCACATTCCCAGATTTCTAGCCCTGATTCTAATTTATATTAACCAATACAATGATGTGATATTTGTGCATGTTATCATTACCAATACTCATGTTTGTTTTAATAATTTTGACAACAATATCAACCTTTGCTCCTGGTCAATAATGGTGGAACCATTTACATAGCCAAGACTTTCAAGTATTGACTTCACAATCTAACAATGACAAATGAAGTAAACATCTGATGACAAGCTACGGTCTCCCCTATAATTTCAACCTCATGCATAATGCAGATTAAATTTATAGTTCATCCGAAAATGATAAATCTGTCATAATTTACTCACTCCTATAGGTTTATTCAAACTTACATACATTTGTTTGTTCCAATGAACACAGAGAAAGATATATTTGGAAGAATGTTAGCAATTTTCAGTTGTGGGACATCATCCACTACCATAGTAAAAAAATATTGTATTTATTTGTTCTGTTGAACACATGGTGAGATATTTTAAGGAATTTAGGAAAAGAAAGAGTTTTCTTTTCTTTTTTTCTTTGACTACCATTTAATTCTTCCTATTATGGTAGTCAATTATACCCCGGAACTGAAATTACTAACATTCTTCCAAAAATCTTTCTCCGCTTTCAACGGAACAAAGTACTTTATACAGGTATGACATTACAAAAGTAAGTGCGTAAATGGCGACAGAATTTTAATTTTTGGGTGAACTATCCCTTTAAAAAATCATTTTTTTCACATTTTTAAATATTTTATTTATCACATTCATCCTCTCAGTCTATGAGATGCCCATTTCATTGCTAGTCTGTTAGAAAAGTTGGCTGGTCAGCTGGTTTTAAGATGGTCCTCCCAGCATGGCCAAGCTAGTGTTTAAGTCCAGCCTAACCAGCAACAAATGTTGTCAAAACCAGTTTAAACCAGCCAGCATGCTCAGACACGTTTTAGCTTTCTTTAACACATTTCAGAAATAATGACGTAAAATGGTTGTCAAGATGTAAAATCCAAGCTGTCATGATCCTGTCATCTTTGTAGTTGTTTTTCTAGTTCAGGCTGACAGGATCATGACAGCCCAATGTCTTTTGTCTTAGCCCCGCCCCCTTATTTCCTTATTCATTATCCTGTTATCAGTTTACGCCCTTCACCATGTTGTGCCTCTTTTGTTCCTCTCCTATTTTATGCCCTTGTGTTTGCTGTCCTGTGCTGATTCATTTGTCTTCATCCCTGTCTTGTTGCCGCCGGGCTCTAAGTTATTATAAGTCAAGTTTTGTTATGTTAAAGTTTTTGTTCTCGTTTTCCCCCTCGAGGGACTTTGTTACGTCCATGTTAAATAAATGTCTTTTGTGGAAGAGCTGTCTGCACTTGGGTTCTGTTCCTGTCAGTTTCATGGCACCAAGCAGTTGTCATGAGAAACTTCATTTTTTCCATAACTCATTAATTAATCAAATGAGGAAAACAACATCTGACAGGAAGTCACTTTGCATGTAAAATGCATCTGGGTGTTAATTAAGAGCACACACTCTGATTAATCATCATCTTATGTCTATTTATCTTCCGTTTCCCTCATTTCCACCCAAAAGACCCAGATCAGTCTAAATAAGCTGACTTCACCAATAAGGTGAAGTAAACATATTTGTACTAATAATATTCAAGACTTTCACCAAATGGTAAACAAGTGCTGCAGACACATGGGCTTTAAAGAGTATGTAAATGAAAAACATATGCAATATTCATGAGGGTAATATTTATTAAGAAAACATTGGTATTGATACGTTTAGGCATGTTCACCAGAACTCATATTAACATTTCCCAAAACAAACACGGAATGAACAGCACGTAGAATATTAATACAAGCTCTCCATGTTCGCATGATGAGGGCCAATGTGTCGCCAATGAGTTTTAATTCATGAGCTGATATTTTGTTCAGCATTTAACACATCGAATCACAATGTCACACAACTGCTGTACAGTTCTTTTTTCGTTTCACATTATTTAGATTACACAAAACCCACTTAAACACAGACAACAGACAATAAAAGGTTGTTTTACACCCCATGCAAAGTCAGCGCGTAGCTCTGTAGCCTTTACAAAATGAAAGCGCACGTTTGTGTGATACTTTTACACTCACTCTACACACTAAGTAAAGATTTTGACTACACTGAGCGTTTTCTTGGATAGCGACCATTAATTATGTAATAGGTATCGGGAATAAACTGTTGAGTGGTGATGCTAACCCCATCATCAGGAAATCTATTTACACAAGGATGTGTATCACATTCATATTTAAGTAAAGCAAAACCTCAAAGTGTAACCGATTAACCCGCATAAATAATCTAGTGCTGTTTGTGTGCCATCACTGCGTCAAACTGGCATCAAACGGTGTTTTCAGTCAGCAGGAGATTAGTATGTTGCTTCATTAAAGTGTAAATTGCAAATAATTGTGTTTATCAATTGTTTTGATGTGTTTTCGGCTGATCTTAGCACCCTATTCCCATATTCACTTCTACGGCACTTATGCACATCATATCAATGCTGTACTTTGGCATGACATTTTGAAATAAATTAACAAAGCAATATACTGTCATACTAATTCGCTGAGTAAACACTGAAACGTAATCCACTGGCAAAACAGAGTGTTATGTTTCAATGTAGCAATCACTAAAAACACAGGTAAACATCAGCAATGATACTCATGCATCTTGTTTTTTGTCTATTTGTTTGTTCAGGGTTATTTTGTTTGAACTCGTGACCGATGTATTCTTAGAGTAACAAAACAAATGGCTAATGAAAGGCCATTACCTTGTGTTACTTATCAAAGAAATAAAGCCATTGTCATCTTTTGTTCAATTGATTTCAATTGCCGCGCCAGGCGAACGTTACGCACTGCTTTGACCTCGACATGAAAAGCCTTGCACTAAGCATCACAGAAGGCCTGTTTTATAAGGTTGCTAGGTAGCAAGAAAATTTGAAGTGTCCACAGTAATTGTGAAAACGTACATAAGAACAAGTCTTAAAATATAAAGATGAGAACTTGTTTCACAAAGTTTCACAGAACGTTACAATATTGGATTTATGGACTGGCACACTATGGCAACACATTTTATTTACCTTTCCTTTTAAACAAAAAGCCCACCGACCTAACAATGGCAATATTTTATGTAACTTTTAGCATGCGATATTTCTCCACGGACCCCTGTGTATACTTCACTGCATGGTAACGCTATTATCAGTGTTTTCTCCATCATGGATTTTCGAAAAAAAGGTCACGTTGGTATCACTGTATTGGCGACGCGTCTTCAAGTGATACAAATTCACAGCTTATAGTTCACCAAACTTGAATTTAGGCACACACAAATTTTGCCCGAGATTACATTTCTCACTTGCTGCATTTACATGAATGGAAGTCAATGGAATGTAACGTCTAGCATGACCGCCTTATGCGTCTAATTCACACTGCCTTAACAAGCAACTCACCATGACACCAAACTGGTTATTGGATTTTACGGAATAGGCGTTTTGCAGAGTTATGGATAGCATGAAGTTACAAGCATCATGCAAACTGTCCAGGAAATGATTATCATTGCATCAAATGGTTAGTTTCGATATTTTAAGAATCTTGATTTCCACAATTGATCACTATGTAATCAACATCACATCTGACGTTTTGCTTCATACAGTTAGATGTAATGAACACCGGCATGAGCCATGAGAAAGGGCCTTTATGGATAAGACCCCAAGTGTTGTTGCTTTATTAAAGTGTTCCTGTGAGTAATTTAGAGTTTGAGAGCCTCATGCACTCCCATAGCCGAGAGACGACGGTTGATGTTCCGATAACGGCAGCGAAGCAGGTCTTTATAAGTTGAACGCAGGTCTCGGTTGAAGAAGGCGTAAATGAAAGGGTTCATGAGCGAGTTGGTGTAGCCCAACCACAGCAGTACCCGCTCCAGCCAGATGGGGGCGCAGTCGCAGAGTAGCCCACAGATAAACGGTCGTGCCGTTGTAAAGAGGAAAAACGGCAACCAGCAGAACGAAAAGACGCCCATGATCACCCCGAGAGTGGTGGCGGCTTTCTGCTCGCGTCTGAAAATGGAGGCGCTCCGGCGTTCGCGATTCAGCAGGCAGGACAGGGTGGAGAACTCCTCAGTTCCTGAGGCGTTCTTCAGTCCTTGCATGCAGAGTCCCTCGACAGTGTCCAACGTGGGCTCGGGACACGGCAGCTGGATTGGGGGAAGGGCGGTGAAGTTGTGTTTGGCCCCGCTTTTGCGGGCAGCTTTGAAAATCTTGTAATACATGAAAAGCATGACCACCATTGGGATGTAGAAGGCCACAGCGGTGGAGTAGAGGGTGTAGCCCACGTCCTGACTGATCAGACACACTCCCGCCGTGTTGATGTTCTGAGCCCAGCCACAGAACGGCGGTAGAGTGATGGATGCAGACATTAACCAGACGCCCACTATCATCTTGGCCATCAGCTGTCCGTTCTGTCTCGCAGGGTAAGTCAAGGGTCGAGTGATTCCAAGGTATCTATGGAAACAGAGGATAGATGAGGTACCGTTAATAAGATAACTTCATATGACATGTTTGACGATTCAGGTAAGAACCGCATTCCTCAAAGCAACTGAGCTGAACCCAAAGATCTGCCCATAATATCTAAGACAGGACTCAACATATCTCAAAAGCATTAGACCCAAGAAATTCCAGCTGACCTGAAGTTCATCAGCAACCAGAGTGGAAAGGATTTTGCGTTTACAGATGATTCTCTGTCATGACAACCAGACATGTTTGCAAGAGGTGCAAGGCTTTCACAATGAACATTTTTGTTATTTTAAAGCTGTTTGAACAAAATTGTGAAATTATTATTAGCATTTCCTCCAATTAAAAAGGTAACATTGTTGCGTATCGATGTTCTATTGGTCACACATTGTCATGTGACATGAATTCAAAGGTCGAGTCCGAGTTCTCTAAACTTGACCTTTGGAACGTAGCGTAATGCAACAATTTTTCGCACGACCTTGCATTTCCGGTCTAACGCATTCGCATGCGTATGAATGGAAGTCAATGGAACGTGAAGTCTAGTTTGACAGCGGCATAAAACTAAGCTAAGTCTCACTCAGTCAGGAGTCCAAATGTAATCCCAAAGGTTTTTTGTTTGTTTTTTCTCATTTTGGGGTGGTTGGTTACAAAAACCCTGTCAAACTCAATTAATACGTTTTATAAGCATCCTGTCTCTCACTAGTTCAGTCATTCACTATTCGCTTTATAGCAAATGCTAAATAGTCCACTATATAAGTAAGAAGTGAATGAAAATGAGTGAAAGATTTCGGACACTGACGTAATATATGAAATGTACTCTGACTGTACAGTCGCTGACCTGTGTGGCTTAAGGAGTTTTGTAAAGTGGTAAATTACATTTTCACCTTATTTGTCATGTTTACTGCATTAGTTTATATTAAAGAGAACAAAACAACTGTTTGTCATGTTTAATTATTTTTATATTAAGTTAGATAAAATTATTGAACATATTTAAAATAAAACACTACTGTCCAAAACATTCGTTTAATAATTTTAGGGATAAATTATGGTTTGGGGTTGCAAATAGGCTTCTCTACAAACCTCTCAACACGGATCATTTGTTTTGTGCTCGTCATGGTTCTCGGTATGAGACATGGCTTGAGAACCCAAGTGCAGGCAGACACAGACGGTATTGATGTAACAGATATTTATTAAATAAACAACAAGACAAAACAAAGACCCACGATGGGGTAAAAACAAGACAGGGCTATAAATATAAACTTTAACAATAAACGAGGACACTGACTGAACTAAGACTACAAACAAACACTGGTACAAACACTAAACTGACACTTACTACAACTGGGGGAACAGGAACCAGAACAAGTACACCGGTACACGAACAAGAACAAGAACATCAAGCAAACAGCAAACAGGTATCAAACATGAAACAGCAAGAAGTAATGCACGAGCAACGAGACAAAGAAACATGAGGACTCTTTATAGGGAGACAAAACACAGGATAATTAATGGGGACCAGGTGAAACAGATGAAACACTAAGGGGAAGCTAATGACACGGAAAGGGCGGGAAACACAGACGAGACTAGGGGAGAGTATGGAAGGCCAAAAGGTCCAAAATGTCTCTCCCCACATGAAACAGGGAATTCTGTTTTGGTTCTGCCTCAAGACCAAGAATTAGCCAGACAAGATAGGCAGAACCGTGACAGTGCTGCTTGATTCTCGGATAAGGGAACTCGCAAAGCTAAGAGCAGATATTTTTCACCTGAAAGTGTTAATCCATAGTTCATATGGATGCATGCTTAAAAGTTTCTCTGTACATGTTAAATGTTTATTCATATGTTCATTGTGACGGCTTTCTCAGAAAGTATCCGTGTTCACTTTGGCACAAACTTCTGATGCTTTCAAAAGCTTTAAAAATAACACTTAAAGGAAAAATGCATTCGAATTCTTTCTTTCTGAGGCTCTCTCTGCTCTGTAGTGAAATATTGACTTTGCGCACAAAAGACACAGAATAAATGCATTGAAAGTGTAAAGATTCAAATGCAACATGGTTCGTTCACATGCTCCAACTCATTGAGTCTTGATGCTCATGCGAGTTCAAACCTGACCCGATCACTGAGCCTCAAACTCTCCAATCATTTCATTTTTAACCAACCATGAAATCAAACAGGAAAGTGTTTTACTGTTGATTATTTTAAACGATTTATCAAGTTAATTGCAACTTTCGTTTCATGGTGACTTTTATACACTCCAACAGATTTGTTTTAATTTTCATCCAAATCTTTTTCATTTCAATGGATCTTTCAGCAGGCCTGAATCTGTTATGGATCCATATTTAGGAGGTAGCAAAATATTTTTTTCTTCACCTACTGAAATAGTAAGTGTGTATTCCCCCGACAAGCTTTTAAACTCATTTCACGCATGAGATTCCTCGTGATCAAGAACGGCTTAGAGACGCATATTGGACTGGTCATTTAAGTTATTTAAAACCTTTCGTACACAGACACAGAAACGGCAAATAAATCAACCGACCATGAAACCATTTCATATTAATCCATAATGGGCTTTCTTACCTAATTACTTTTTTCTGCTGGAAATTAAACACTGGCATTTAATTTTAAAAGTTACAAAGCAAAAGTATGTAAAAGTAACTATGTTTAATGTATCTATTAGTTATACCGATGTTTTCCCTATTACTAATGATATTTAGATGTTTGAAAGCAAAATGATCAGCAGTGTTGGCATCTTTTGACTGACGAGGAGTACGTTCTATACTCCACTTTGCTCTCTGCGCTCCCAATCCAAAATACAAATACAAGAAGCCACTCAAAAGACTGCAAATAAAAACTGAATTGGAAATATAACAGGGATGAAAAGAGAATATGGTAGATTGTAATGCACTTCTCAAGATAGCCGACATCGGCAGTTCAATCAAATGTATCTTGATATACAGACAAACCTGCTACTTTCAATGAGTCGGGAATTAATCAGGGAACGTACACTGCAAAAGAAATATCAACTTATATTTCACATCGGAGAACTTTTAAGAACTTGGATCTACTCCTAGAGACAGTACTACATAAGCTAACATCAATATTATCTGATTGCTTGATGTAGGCTACACAATTCAGTCCGAGCGGCACAATATTTTGATCTTGAAGTACAGTTGAGGGAAGAAATGTAATTGTCATTGTGTTACATCAATATTCAGAGCAGCAACAGCTACATTATGTAATGTTCAACCATGATTCGACTGAAGCTGCCACAGACAGAAGGTTTCAGTGGAGCGGCGGTCAGACGAAAGGGAAAATGTGGATCAAAGTGAAGTTGAAGGTCTGAATATAACAGGATCATTATGTGCCTGTAATTTGTCAATTACATGCATCTTAGTCAATTTGCACCTCAGTGTTCAATGATGTGTAATGAAAGCCTCTTGAACTGATGGATAATATCAAGACTTATTCATTTGAAAGAGCTCCGGTAGATACACAAAAAGATAAAACAAATGATCTGCAGAGGTCTGATTAGAGAACTGTGTCTTTTAATTCAACATCATCTGGATTTCAAGCCCCTTTTGTGAAATCCAAATGACTTCATCAAGAGGTTTTTTAATTTGAAATGATGAAATAGTATTTCAAGCATCTTAATTGTCCCTGTTTTATACACGAAGAGTATGTCTAGTAAAATATATTTCAGAGAATATTATATAATTTCGTTATTATGGATCACACTACATGTACATGTCCCATAACATTATAGCAAGAAATTAGAAATATTGAAATATTTGATTCGTGTTGTAAACATTTAATTTTTTTCTAGGCGATTACACTATTTTTGTATTGAAAGAAATGTATCTGGGATAAAAGGCCACATGACGTGTGTGTGAAAATGGCACCAAAACACACGGTTATCTTGGCAGACAGGGAAAGTGCAGAATGCCTGTATTGTAATGAATTGTTTCTATGGGGGAATGAATTCGTTGTTATGGATGTGTAAAGGGGCCCACATTGCCTGGTTCAATCACAATGGAGATGCATTTGTGAATTCAACAATGCCTTGCTGCAAGCCAAAACATAGCTCCATGATGTACACCGTGTTCACTGGAGCAGAACAATACAGAAGTTGTAATTCAGACACTACGCTGAAAGTACTTGAAATGCAGGAAATTATACATCTTTCTCCAAAATAAGTATGTCAATGATATTTGTGGAGGCTAAATGTTAAAAATTCTCCTAGATTACTCTTGTCCCATCTTGCCACTAATGGAGCTTCATGTTTATATTCAGAAAATAAATGAATGGAAGCTAAATCTTTTATTGTTAATTTTCAATAAAAATAGTCTGTTTTTTGTCATGCATATTGACTGAAATCAACATCTCTCCAACAAGTGAATGGGGTTGTCTTTGGGTACGTGTAGATTTACCGTCTGTAATAAAGACCTCAAGCTTGAGAGAAAAATTTGCACAAAGCTGAAAATCTCTTCAAAAGAGAAATATTTCTACAGCCATCTATGATCCTTGAATTATTTAGCTCAGTACTTGCAAAACTCACTGTAACTTTGAAGGTTGGTTAAGCAGTCTCATACTCATGGCTGTGAATTGAGGTCTGGGCCTGATTAGCAGCATTAAAATCTTACTCAACAAAACAGTGTACAGACGGCCTACTCTTAAGAATTTTTAATTCTCACCACCACCAGGAACCCCATGAAAACGTAAACATTAGGCTGAGAATGTACAACAATTAAACACAGATTTACTGTACTTTAAAATTGAAATGTGCAACTGAATGTACTTATACAATACACCACGTTGTACAGCAATACTGTAACCTATTTCTGACCTTTTTACAATCGCTCTCTGTTACTTTACAATAAACAATACCGTCATGTGGTAGCCTACAGTCGTTTCTTATAACACATTTGTAACTTATACAGTTATTTATTTATTTGAAAACTATGATATAATTTTAAACTGAATGAATATAACTAAAACTGCACTCATTATTTACCAATTTTTCATGGTTACTTCTAATATATTATAATGGCTAAATGCAATATAGCTTACAAAAAGATAATGCAACAGCTCTAATTTCATGAGATGTACAGCCTCTCTGCAATATTCATTAATTGTGTACTAATTTATGGACAAAAAAGATATCCAATATTCCCTTATTAAGTCAATGCACCATTAATTATGCAGGACACACCACAATTGACATAATGTGTCTGAAATTAAATGCTTACAGGTTTTGATCAGACCATTGTTCATCACTGTTATTCTAGAAAGGGACTGACTATTTCATTGAATTACTACAGCTAAGCAGGCTAATGCAGCATGCAAAACTCACCTCCTGCATGGAGCTCCATGCATATCAATTGAGAGCTATCAAATTGCACACACACCAAGATACAGCTTGAAAGTCTAGGCAGGTTTCAAATGATATTTAAATCTCTGTTAGCCTATTTGATTTAGAGTAATGCATGTGTTTAAGGATTTTTTTTATTTTATGATAACAAACAATAAATGTTGGATGTCAGCTCATTTTTGAATGGAGTGGGGGCTAGTTGTCACATTTGACATTGTGTCTGAAGAACATTTGTATAAACCTCTGTGGACTTGTATACTGTTATAAAGACGACTTCTGCTCCAAATAAAAATCATATTTTACAATAAATGTTGGTATAACATTATTAGATAAAGCCCATGGTTAACTAAGAAGTATAGGCTACATCCTAAATATTACTCCAAAAGCTTGGATAAGATTTTCACTTTTCACAAGTTTTCAGTATCACTAATACTGAATGCATTAGCTAACATGATAATCATTTTTATTTAATAATATCATTTCAATTTTAGCATATTTTAATACATTTTTAAAATTAAACACGTGGAATGTTAACATTACTCAATGCACCATAAACTAAAATTAGTAATTGTATTGATCTTAACTAAATTTAACAAGGATTAATAAAAGCTGACAAACTCTGTTGTTCATTGTAAATTCGAGATGCATGTAAACGAATCCAACCTTATTGTAGAGTGTTACCAAGTTTTCGCAATAAATGACGTTAAATATTGTCGTTTATTGCTCTGAAATTGCTTGAATATTCCAGCGCACTATAAAATGAACTATTAAGACTCTTAAAACGTAATTATGCTTGATAAGGTCATTAAAAAAGTTGTTTTAAAGTGTCACCGATGTGTTGGTTGGTGTTCTTCTGTATGCACGTGCATGCATTGCAAACTCAGACAGATCTATGATCCTACAAGCCCTTAAAAAAAATCTTTACACAACTTATGAACTTACCTATCCACACTGATCACGCACAGTGTCATTATTGAGGCCGTACAGCACATGACATCCATCCCAATAAAGATGTTGCAGAAAACCTCCCCAAACAACCAGACGCCTCCTGTCAAATCAGTCACTATGACAAAAGGCATGACTGCCACCGCCACGGACAAGTCCGCTATGGCAAGAGACACTAGTAGATAGTTTGACGGTTGTCTTAATTTTTTCACGACACAAACCGCGATGACAACCAGTGTGTTACCCATCACCGTGATCGCGGTTATGGTGCTAAGCATGAACCCAATGATGATGGTCTTAGTCAATTCCAAGTCCAGGCTCTTCTGCTCTCCACAGGACTCATTACTTTCCTGCACCGCTGTGGTGATCTCAGTTGGTAAAAACTCTGTTGTTCCGTTGAGAAATGCGATGTCGGTGTGTCTGGATCCCACAACCAGTTCGGCTCCATGTGTCGTGAACATCACGGTATCGATATTTTGAGAGTGAAGAAAGCATCCGCGCGCATGAAATGACCATTGAGCGTCATTATGCCTTCGACCTTTCAGAGTCTGGCTTCACTGTTCCACTGTTACCCAATAAACCAAAGAATATATGTAGGTCCACACTAGACTTGGACTTGTGTGTCGAGTGGGAAAAACCAAAACCACTGAGTGTGTGTAGCCTAGTTTTAACAACATTCGACATTGAAAAATTACCATGCATGTAGATTTTATGCGCAACAGCCATATATCCTCTTATTTCTCTTTAAAGTAATGTATATTATATTTTACTTGGAACAATAATACTTATTTAAAATTTTGGTAAAAAACATTATTGCTTTTGAATTATGACATCTTATAATTGAATGTGCAATAATGTTGTTTGTAATTTTTATTAATGATTGTAATTAAATGTCAAAAATGAAATTCTCTCCGTTTTATAGAATAATGCAACTTTAAAAACAAATTAAAGTAGACTACTTTTAAATACTTTCTACGTGACCTATAGTGTTTGCAGAACAAAATCTCCAGTTCAGCCTAAGCATGATAACTCAAAATATTTGACATTTGTTCACATTTATTTCGTTTGAAGCTAACACTCCATATGCAAACAACAGTGAAGCTTTGACTCACAATGCTTAAATGCGCAGATGCTCACTTTATGTGCAGTAAAGGTCGCCCTCTGGTGATGAATCTTTGTCTTTAAGAAAGTGTTGAGCAGGACAGATATTTAGTCATGTCGTACATTGTTTGAATATTATAGAATGTGAGAGTTGGGATGCTTTTTAACAGTTTACACTGTTAACACACGCACTACCATCATTTTAGACTAGACCTATAGCCTATTCATTACAGTTCCTTAATGGGTCATTTATTTTTCAATGCTCTAGTATTGCTGAACTTTGCATAGTGACAATAATGATTCTCGATTCATTTCATTTTATTTTAAGTACATTTGAAATAACATTTATAAATGTTCCGACTTTGTGAAATAGTAGTACTACCCTGTTTTATACTGACAAGGTCACCCAATGCATGATTTCCCAAATAATATATACAGTATATACATTATATATATATATATAAATCAAATCCTTTCTTGTCACTCAACCATATACACAGGTGCAACAGTAGGTGAATAACTTGGGTGCTGTTCCGACCAAGAAGGCAGTATGACAGACATTTCTTGTACGTATATATAAATATATATATTTATATATACATACACACACACACACACATATATAAATGTATATATATATATGGTAATTTTTTAATATATTTTTTAACCATTAACATTGTATGTATTTGACCACTGGGTGACAATCCTCAATCGTTATACGAATTGTCTCACCCATACTTTTAATCTTCTGCACTGTGAGAATTTGCAAGAATAAACGGGATACTAATAAAACCAAATATTAAGATAATCGAATAATCCAAGGGGTTTGTTTCATAGCAATAGTTTGCTTTAATATATTTTTAAAACCTTTAACTACAGTACCCAAAATCCTGTGCGCGAAACATATGCCGCCATGTTATAGGAAATGCGTTTGCGGCTACTGTGGATTTGTCGAGTTTAATCCGCGAGTATTGAGTAAAGAAGCTCCACACGATCATGAAATAAAATGGCAAAAACGCAACAGAATCTGACCGTTAACGCAAAACAAACCAGGGTGAATGTTTAATAACAACAGGACAGCAGTCATTTGGCAAAACTCTCAACCGCAGAATGCAGGTTCTCGCAGTGGGCTGTTCCCCTCGCGCGCCGCTGTGCTTCCAGCCTCGGGGATCGATTCTGATTCCGAATCCAGCCGTAGGAGTCGATAGAATCGATTCCATTATATTTAATTATGAAGTTATGAATAATGTGTTTTTCTCAGTAATGGGTTAATAGCCTACCAAACCAGCACATAAATGTGCGCCCTATGCAGCAGCATTTTTGTAATAACTGTGTACAACTTCTATAAAAGTTAAGATTAGTACCAAATATTAAGCAACATACACGACGAAACCATACAGTTGTGAGGAGGTTTTTCGTCTTTTATGTCAGTGTCAAACAAAAACGTTTTCTGTCCCTTACACAAAACAAACAATACTGTAGACGAGTGAGTAAATCACACAAGCTATACTGGGGGTTTGTGTTGTTCAAGTGTCCAGCCCCCAGGGTGATCCTGAGGCGTGTGATTGGGTCTTTTAATCTTCTTCACTAGTGCGAGCCAATCAGCAACGTTCTGTCAGATATCAAGAACAAGAGAATCGTTTTTAAGCAAAGTCGACTCAGAAAGAATCTATTCTAACCACTTTCGATTCTTACCCATTACTTTTATTGTTGTTTTATAATTGTTATTTTTTTTTCTTTTTTAGGTTTCAAATAGCGTATATAATATTACTGCTTTGGCAACGTTAACTTCTTTAAACCATGCCCATCCACTTGATTTTGCAATGCGGAAGTCATAGGCTTCACTTCCTTTATTTTGGGGAGGCATCGCCGCCACAGAAATATAACTAAACAGAAAATACTACACTTTAGTGGCTCGTCGTTTGAATCTCACACCTGCCAGGGCTGTTCAGAGTCGTGGAATCGACTCGTTGGGAATCGACCCGTTGGGAATCGACCTCTCGCAGATACCCCCGCCTCCCCCTCCCTCTGAGAAATTGACAGCAGCTGGGTCGCCTGTGTGAGCAAAGCCGAAGGACAGACACTGCAGAAAATAAAACTCTGCCGCTACAGTGGGCTCCCCTTCCCCCTTCCCTTCACCGTTTGAGTGTATATACCAACAAAGGGACCCAGACGAGCCCTCTCACTCGGTTTACCCGCTTCTACAGCGGAGCTGTCGGGACTTTTTCCTCGCGAACTGAAACGTCGGTAGCTTAGCCGAGCTAGCGGGCTAACGCGACTAGCTGGCTTCAGCTACACAGAGGAATTACAATTATTCCGCCGACAGACATTTGAGGATGTCGGGGAAGGAGCAGAATAAACAATCCACCACCGAACGGCTGGTTAAAGGTACATTTTATTTCTAAAACTCAACGTTTTCTTTCACTTCATCTGTTAGCTTTACCCGCTCTGGTAGCTGATGGGTAACATTCAGTTTACGTGTTGGCAAGCAGAGTGTATAGAAATACAGTCATCCGTGCACATGTGTTGTGTTGGTTGACTTTTTAGATAACTTTGTCGGTCTGGTTTAGTTATTGACACATGTTGAAGGTCCATTTGACAGGTGGTTTTGTCAGGCTGCTTCACATGTAAGTAGCATAAATGAGAGGATCATATCAAATCGAAGTTTGAGTCAAAATGTTGTGTCAAATGTTATGTAGAATAAAAGTGGTTATTAAATTAGGCTATAATAGGGACATCATTGCTGTAGCATGGTGCTCTTTGTGGTCTGAATATGCAAAGCTCTCCAGATAAACGACAATGAACGCCCTGCCATAGAAAATAGTTTATATGCCAAAAACATATATATTGTCTTTATGTTTCTAACGATTAAAATAAATCAGCCAGATCATCTTATGTTTGTTTATTTAGGTAAGTACGTATCATCATTATCAATTAATGTCTTGCCTATGTCACATTACTGTAGCTTTGATCCTCCTGCTGTTGTTCTTAGTTCAAGGCAATAAGTGGACTCCCTCATTACAAGAGTGTGAAATTCAGTGATTCTATGCAGAATGTCACAGTGTCCACAAAGATTTAGTTAGAGGTAGAACTAAACTAATTGAAGTTGTCCGTGTGATCCCAGTTAACCTTATACACATAATCTGACGTAGAGGTAAGCAAGGATTGACCTCTGATTAAGTGAGCATCAGCTCCCTATCAAGGGCTCCAGGGAATTTCGTACACCAGAGGGTACATAGACAGTAGAGTAATACTCTAATTGGATCATGAGGTCTTCATGGGTATTAAAGCACATGAGGATCTTTGACTTCTTTTATTAAAATCGCTGTGTCCAACGACACAGGACTCTGTCCTTCTTGCTTAGGGGTCCCTAATGGGATACAGTCAGCTGGGTGTGTTTTCTGATCCATCTCAATTTGAAGGGTTGAGCAGATGTCACTGGACTCTTTAGTAGTACAGTTCTGGGTCCATAATAACTTCAAGGTTTCGTTTCAAGTCAGGCTATTTAATGCACAAGGTCAAAATATGAATCCCTATGAAAAATATATTTAAAGAGCACCGTAGAGACGGTTCTTTCTTAGATCTGTTATTCACGTTTTGCGAGAACGGGAGCATTGCGGTCCATACACTGGCAAATTGGTTCCAGGTTTCACTGAATGCCTTCTTTCAGTTAAAGCACTCGAACACCTGGATTTTACTCCACGCGTATGCATAATTGCAGACTGTCTGAAAATGTTTTTGTGGGGACATGTTTGCTGTGGTTGCTAGGCAGACACGTCACCGTAGCTTTGACATTTATTGGAGAATGAGGACGGCAGATAGGAAATAACGTCCGTGCAAGTGTGATTTGTTAGCACCTTATACTGCGTAAGTGTTGAATTCTTGCCAAGTGGAACGCCAATATTTTACATTCACCTTTAAGTTCGGGGTTGGACAAAGGGGTTTGTACGACATCATAAGACAAGCCCTCTCTATGAAAGCTAATACTATTGAATCGATCGAGCCAGTCGTTATCGTGATGTAACCGATCAAGGATTTTGCCTGGTTGGATCGACTCGCACCGGTGTTGTTTTACCCAGAACAAAAGCATGTTTGGGAGGTAAATGATTATAGCAGCTTGTGTTTGGAAGAACTATAGGCTCTGTGAGAATAAGCTCCAGCATGATTGAAGTGATGTGTGGGAGTTGAGGTTCTCGCAAGGCCACGTCTTGATGAGTCCTCCCACAGCTAAAGCACGGAGCGTTGGGAAACAAGGATCGCAATGTCGTTTTTCATCAGCGCAGCCGGGCTGGAAACAATGAGACGGAGGCGGAGGGAAGATGGGGTTAAGTGCCTTTAAAAAAGGTTTGATTAGTTGCTAGACGTTTCCACGCAACTCTTTCGCACTCTCTCCTGCTTAGCACAGGGAAGTGTTGTGTGCATTGAAACTAGTTGCAACTAGTCAGGGTTCACTTTTTTTTCTTGGGTGGGGAATGCGCTAGCATAGCTTCACATCACAGCAACACTTTACCCACCCTGAAATCATATCGTTATCTGTGTCTGATGCACGTCACCTAGAAATGAGTTTGAGTCCGACCGCCTATTGTTTTAGTCCCCTGTCAGGCTGGTGGTGAATTTGATGTTTTGACCTTTTGGCTTATTTACAGATAGAAACTGGAGCTGTCAGGGTCAACGTCACCCTGCTTGTGTAATTATTCTGTCCTCATGCATGATTAACGGACCCCAGGCCCCGTCTCTCTCTCTCTCTCTCTCTCTCTCCCTCTCTCCCTCTCTAGTTTTGCATGTGTAGCTCAAGATAGCACGCGTCAACTTGCAAGAAGCTCTGAATTAGATGCCAAACCTGAATATTTTGTAAAAGTCAAAAGGCTGTTATTGTGATAAAACCACAGATGAGACACACACAGGAAGTAGCACTTTTACTGACTTCCTTAATAATGTAGTGCGGTCCAATGAGAAAAATGTTTAATAGCCGTACGGGGGAGCTTTGATGAACGATAGCTACGTTTCCCGGGTGCTTTTATTCTTTATCATTAGGTGTGGCACACAAGTGCACGCTGTGTATTTCGACACATAGTAAAATCTCTCCTATCCGTCCTGAAGGCTTCATTTTTACATGCAAATGTGCCATGCTGAGAGGTTACGTATTTTCACTGGTGTCGCCGCAGAAAGATGAACTCAACCCTCGAGCCGGGTAATAGCCCTGTGCTGCTTTAGTTTAAACAGGCAAATGAGCAGGTGTCCTTCCTTCACTCTGTCAGGCATGAAAGATTCAACCTTTCTCTTCCTCCTACTGGCAGACCGACGCCCCCCTCATTTGCCCCGCCTCTGATTTAGATCTGAAGAGGCTCCAAAAATCATTTATTTGTTATAACCCCTGATCCTTCGATTCCATTTCCTCCACTGGAGGAAGGTTCAGAGTCATCTGAGCCTGAAGTTTTACTGTGGCAGATCATGCTTGTGGTCCCAGCGCTGAAAGCCGTGGTGGTCCGCCAGACCCACATTCTTGTGGAGCGCGAGCAGTGCAAACCTGGCCTGTGACCCTGGCGGAGAGGATTCCACGACGCTGCCAACAGCTGGGCTTTTACCACGCCCAGACCGTAAGGACGTAACATCCCGGCTCTTCTTGAACTGATTTGAATGTTGTGGAATTCCTACAACTGAAAATAGCTCAAAGACCGGGTGGGACGCAGAGTGATTTCAGCAGGCGTTTGTTTGCATGCCAGCCGCTGGAGGGATCTCTGGTGTGCTTGGTTATACAAACGATTCCTGAATGTGAAATCCCATGGCTTGTTGAGGGTTTATTTAGGCAGTCGTTTTCACAACAAATAGGGCTTCGTGTCTCTTAACAAGGCCTGCATGCACGTGTTGGTTGGGGGAAGGGATGGGACCAGCTGTGGCCATATGTGTTCTGATAACCCACATAGCTTTGTGGGAGAGTCCCAAATTCTGACCAATAACTGTAATGACAGTTTAGTGCATACGTTTCATTTCCAACTCCGTGTATTGCGAAGTGTAGCATTTTCAAATCTTTACTCTCTAAGCAAACAATTGAATGTTTTCAGGTTTTGTTGAGGGTTGAGTAATAACTTGCAAGCATGAATGTCATGCATTAGTTTATTTCTGCTGTATTTGGAGAAGCGTGCTAAAGTAAAGAATGCCTTTTTATATTTCTATCACTGTTACATGGTAAATATTAAACTCCAGCTTTCCACTTATCCTGTATGTATTGTGTGTCTGACATGAGTGATTCCTCAAATGATGTGGCTTTTAGAGAAGTGCGCTTTTATTGACACAGCTCCTTTTTTAGATTTTTTTGTGGTCGTATAAGATGTTAAATAATCTCTTATACTCATTTTGAAGAAGCAACATAAAGACATAGCGCACAGAATATTAAAGGTACTTCATGGGTGTGCTCCTTTTTGGTTGGTGAGAGTTTGGCTTTAGCTAAAATTACTCAATTCATTCATAACTATAAATCTGGTTATTTTTCAAGTCTGTAGAATTTTCTAATATAAAATTGAGAGATTTACAGATGCAAAATTTCTCCACCGATACCGAAAACCGAATTCAAAATAGTTGCTGGATACAAAGAAAGGTAACCAAACAGATCTCATCCCCCATTTCAATACCCTAGAACGCAAAATAAATACCATGGGAGTCAATAGGGGAGGAGATCTGTTTGGTTATTATTCCAAATATCTTCCTTTGCGTTTAGCAGAACAAAGACATTTTAAACTGATTTGGATCAATCTGAGGTGAATAAATTGACAGAATTTTCATTTTAGGTGAACTATCCCTTTAAAGTATGTTTTCTGAAAAGCTTGTAAAGTCATATTTAAAGTCACAACATGCAGTTTATTTTAGCTTTGCTTTTGGTTCTACATTTTTAACATACACCATCTGGCTTTCATGGTGAATCTGTGGATTCTTTCACACACCTTGGTCAGCAGATGTTATGAAAGACCCTGAGACTTGAACACACTTTTATCGGCTGTCTTTATGGCCGTAAACATTGTTTTGCAGGTAGCTCTAAACACTGTGTGATTTCAACAGCCGGAGCGTAAAATTCCTCAGCCCTTGATTCTGTCATTCTTTGACACAGTCAAAAGTATTTAAAACTTTTGTTAAAGGTGTATATCATGTATCAAACTATGCCAGGATGTTTTCCCTGTAATAACAAGACTCTTATTATCTTTCCCGCAGCGGTGCCGTACCCTCCCACAACAGGGCTCCCCTTGAAAGACCTGTATGAGGACGGCAAGCCCAAAGTGGAGCTCTTGAAGAGCCACCTGGTAAAAGAGGGCCGTCTTGAGGAGGAAGCGGCCCTACGCATCATCAACGACGGTGCCAACATCCTCCGCAACGAGAAATGCATGCTGGAGGTAGAGGCCCCTATCACAGGTAGGTTCACGCGCCTGTGCTGTTTCATGCTTTTTCTGATGATTCATTCCTGCGGTGACGCTACAAACATGTCGTGATTTGAAGAAAAGCACAACGTTTACATTCAGGATGTGGTTTATACAGGGTTTTCACTGAACGTTTAGCACACTTTGTGCTCTGAGACGATCAAGAAGTTTATGTCCACTGCCAACGATAGTCGCCTACACACCTGATTCCTCCCAAGCTGGCTGTCAATCCCCAAAACAAGCCAGATGATCAGAGCTAGAAGGTTAAAAATTATGTGGTAAATGTCCGGGGGAAATTTTTTCAATGAAAGGCATAGTTCATAAAAAAAAAGATTATTTCATTGTTATTCGCCCTTATGTCGTTTAATATCTGTGTATGCGTGATGTCCGTTACATCATCATTTGTCTCAAGTCAATAAAAATAGGAGCCTGCTCTGCATGAGCACCACCCCGTTTCTGCAGAAAAAGGGTATCGGACGCGCAAAAGTACCCTCAAGGCTCAGCGGTTACTCGATCGAGTGTCTCTGATATCATCCTTAATCTTCTAGATTATGCTCGACCCTGACATAATCCTCAAGCCAGCGACAAGAACGCGATTATTTTCATATGGAGCCAGTCATCCACAGCAACACATAATACGGTTGCTCTATAAAGGTCAGAGAAACTCGCGCACACACCCTCACACCTGCCCGCCTTTAATTCCCCAGCGGAGGCCACAGGAAACCCCCAACACTCCCTAGACTCAAACGAATACACAAACAGGTGTGTGGATATAAATGGGCATGGCTGCCCTGTCCGCCAACCCCCTCAAACGCTTAGGTTTTTCATAACATGGAACCCGCACCCTGGGGTATAATGATTGGACTCCAGAATGACATGTTAAATTGCAGTGGTGGTGATTGGGAAGCTTTTTGTCTGGCCGTGCTTTCGTTCTGACGACTTTTCACCCTGTGAGCACTCGAAAGGAAATGGTGTTGGTTTGGCCACATCCTGTCTGTGTGTGTGGTGGCCACTATCGATGTTTCATTCTGTTGTTTTTAAGGGGCCTGGTATCTGTGCATTCCCTTTTAGTGGTTTAAGTATTTGTGCACCCTCAGTTGGCATAACATCTCCACTTCTATATGCTTTTGTTCGTTGATATGACAAAGTATTACTTTGATAACTCTTCAAATCTTGCGCAATGACGCTGTGCAATTTGCGTCGGCCACATCCTATGTTGATTCACTTTGTTAAAAATGGTTCACCCAAAATGAAAAGGTCATAATTTAACCTCTTTTCATTACAAACCTGTATGACTTTTTTTTTCCTGCAGAACTCAAAATATAGTTTGAAGAATGTGGGAAACAGGGCAATGGCGATACCCGTTGACATGTATTGGTTTTGTGTGCATACAATAGATTGGTATCGCCGTCGTTCGCTTGCCAACGTTCTTCAAAATATATTTTGTTTCAGCGAAGAAAGTCATACAGGTTTGAAGTGACAAGAGGTTAAATGATGACCTTTTCATTTATGGGTGAACTATCACTTTTATGTTGTTCTCTTTGTTGTTGCTACAAGCTTAAATGTGTTTGTGCTGTCTCTGTATTCAGTGTGCGGTGATGTCCACGGGCAGTTCTTCGACCTGATGAAGCTCTTTGAGGTGGGCGGGTCCCCGCACAACACACGATATCTATTTCTGGGAGACTATGTGGATCGAGGATATTTTAGTATTGAGGTAAGTGTTGCTTTGTAATGTTTAACCGTCAGATGTAAAGTAGGGTTAACAGTCAGCAAATGAGTTTCTAGTGTTACGCAACTCTGTCAACCGCTTTTTTGGCAGGCTGTTGAGCACCTCGAGCAAGAAGTTGTAAAAAGAACAAGAATCATGATTAATGTGAAATGGTTACAGTGGAGTTTTACGGGGCAAGAAAAAACATGATCTTAAAGTGTCGACAACAGATTTAAACAAAGCACATGTTAACATGGAACTTGTGTGATAAAATCACATACTAGCCATGTTTGTGTAAACATCAGACTCTTGTCATGACCATGTAAAGGCGGTGAACCTCACACGATACATGCAAGGATACGAGTGAGGGACTGTTTACATAGAGGCAAATCCACTCATCCTTGTAAAACTGTAGTTCTACTGCTGAAAGGATCATGATGTCACATTTTACACCCTCGGTAATGCTGTGCTCAAACTTGTATTGTTAGTGCGTCACTAAACACGTATCATAATACTTTAAAAAACGCACAATGTTTAGATGTACCTTTAGAAGGTCTGTGTCATGCACCTTGTGTTTTGTCTTGTGATGATGAAATCAGAATGTCACATTTGTTGATTGTTTAGAGTTCAACAATCATTTACTCCTCAGGTCATTCCAAACCTGTATGACTTTCTTCTGCAGAACACAAAAGGTATTTCAAAAAAGTTGGTAAACAAACAACACTGGTCCCCATTGATTTCATCTGAGACATTTCTCGAAATAACAGCTTCAGAAAAGTCGTGTACAGGTTTTGAACAACACGAGGGTGAATAAGTTACATTTACCTATGAACTACCTTTAAAAAAATGTATCCTGCAAAACAGGATCTGTCAGTTTTTTATCACTAATGTTACGTGCAGAATGTATCTTGCTAGGAGCTGCTGGTCTGTCTGTTACCCTGCAGCTTTTATGCCTTCGTCCTTGATGACTGATGTCACACTGTTGCCCCGGCTCTCAAAAAAGCCTCCACCTCTGCGTTGCGCGTTTGTTGCAAAGTTCAGGGTAGAAATGTCACGGTTAAAAGAGCCACCGTAAGAGAGGAGACACGCTGATGCTCAATACCATCAAACACTGCTGAGGGTCCGGAGCCCAGAGCCACCTGAGACACACAGAGAGAGAGAGAGTTTGCGTGTGCACGTCTAGCGACAAAGGCCACGCTGAGTTCATGCTCCCTCCCTGGACATCACAGAGCACAGAGGACGAACTTCAGTCATCCTCCGCACCACCCGCTAATGCCCTCTGACTGGGACGCGGCAGTCATCAAAAGCTTTCGTAGGTTACCCCACCCAGAGCTGTGCGGAGAACTTTGTACTTTTAAGTATTCCTGTGAGCATATCGCTTCTGGCACATTTACGCGTTGATAAAACAGGCCCGTTAAAAGATAACAGACCTAAACAGCTGTACTTCCTTCCTGCGCGGACAGAACAGATAAATGTGTATAAAGGCTGATTAAGAGTGCTGTTGTTCTTGCTTTTATGTAGCGGGAGAGCCTTGCAGGTGTTTCATGTTATAGATTAGCAAAGTTAAAAATGACTGACAGGAGTAGATTTGAAGGAGAGATAAAATTAAATATTTGAGTCTTGAGTAATTAGTTTCAGAGATGACAAGGGTTTGGCTTGAGAGATGATATGGGAAGCGAATGTTAAAAGATTGTAATCATAGTTTTACCCTATCAGCTCAGATCTGCCTGCTCGAATGTGTAAGTGCTTCGGTGGTTTTGAAGTGTACGTGACCTTCGCTTTCTTAAAGAAAAATTCAAATGCGTTCTATCACACTAAATTAAATGAACTTTAAATGTAGTTGCTTTTTGCATGTCTTGACTGATAGTCATGATATTTCTTCAAAAGCCACACAAGCACCTACGAGATTTGAAGTCTTCAACATATTTGACTGGTAGTCTTGTACTGGTAGTTTAAGAATTTGCTTAATGAGAGCGGTGGGTTTGTAATAAGCCTGCAAAATGCACGTATAAATATGAAGTAATGTGCAAGTTTAAAATGAATATGACGTCATGAAATTTATAGTCTTCCTTCTCTTTAAATTGAATGGGCAGCTTGGTCTGTTGCCTTCTACACGCACTCAGAGTATGCATGTGGGAGGCTTATAATACTTCATATTCATCTGTTAAGATGCAATGATTTTTGCTCGCTTAAGTGCGCTAAAGAAGTGTAAACATGTGAATGCAAAGCCTTCTCTTTGTTTTCACATTGCAGAAGAACATTTTTGCTGTAACAGATTTGAAAAATGTCTGTGGTTTAGTGTTCATTTGATGATGTTCTTCAGAATATCTTAATTTTTTTAGGTCACTACCATGAATCAATAGTGATCACATTTTTTAGTAGCATGTGGGACATTTATCTCGTAGCACGAGGTTCTGTGTCCATATAATGTAGTTTCAAAATATAATCTTCAAAATATATTTTTATTTTGGAGTGAACTTCCTAATCACATGAAACAGTAGTATCAGATTTGCAATAAATGTATTTTTGGGCTTGTAAAATTGTACTAATTGAATATTCTTACATGTACATTATTATATTAATGCGGAAAGACGACTAGGAGCAACATAAGGTCGAGTAAACCGTGACATATTTGATTTTTGGGCGAACTTTTCCTATAATAGCAAAGCAGAGGGAATAAAGGTATAATCCTCTTATACCTAATACCTGTTGTCTTGTGGCCTTTCAGCATATCAATTTGGTTTAATCCACTATGCTATGATTTTGGTTGCCAACATTGTGTTTCTTCTTGATGGAACATGTTTTTAATTCTGTAATCACTTTGATCTCATTCATTATACTAAGTGTCCATATCAACAACATTTGAAAGCATTACATAGGGTGTGTGTCTTTTGAAGGGAGTTACAATGTGTGGCTCTGAATGTTATGGTTCACCCACAAATGAAAATTCTTTCATCATTTACTCACCCTCTTGTCATTTCGAACCTGCATGACTTTTTCTTCTTCTGTAGAACACAAAAAGATATTTTGGAGAAAGTTGGTAACCGAAGGGTGCTGGCACCCATTCACTTCTATTGTACGGACAATATTCAATGCTAGTCAATGGGTGCCAGTTAGCAACGTTTTTTCAAAATCTCTTCTGCGGAAGAAGGAAAGTCATACAGGTTTGAAACGACGAGGATGAGTTAATGATGACAATAAGAAGAATCAAATGTATTGAAGGAAGTAATCAACGTTGTGCGTTTTCATACTTGTGTTTTTTACTTTGCATTTGCAAGTGTGTGCTGTACCTGTGGGCCCTGAAGATCAACCACCCGACTACCCTCTTCCTCCTCAGAGGCAACCACGAGTGTCGGCATCTCACAGAGTACTTCACCTTTAAACAAGAATGTAAGCTCTATACACCCTCTCTCTCTTTCGGTGTGTGTGTGTGTGTGTGTGTGTGTGTGTGTGTGTAAGCAGCATCAAGAGAACGAAATAGGTTTTGCCACATCATTCTACTCCGTTATAGCAATATTTTCCCCATTTCATCTCGGCCTCCCAAGAGAGATCTTGTCTTTAGAGTATTGAATGAAAAGCTACGGGCGGAGAGCTCAGTGTCGTTCTTCGGCACTCATCAATCCTCACTTAGATTTTAAATCATCCCAGTCATGACAAAACGCTAACAGCTAACCCAAACCCTCATTGTTCATCCCTCATCCTCGCTTTCCACCAGCAGCCATTGATCTTTATGTCCACGATCAGAGATATAACCACTGGTCATTTTTAGAATTCGTACGTTGTGTTCACATTCGATTTTATGGCATGGTCCAGAGTCACGCGGAAGCCACCTAGCCCCCAAACCACAGGGAGGTCAAACCATAATCATAAATATCGCCATGAGTATTAGCGAACGATATTTTTGGTCCACGATGAACTTTTAAGTTGCGTCATGAGCACGGTTAGATATTAGACATTTTGTCCACTTCTTCACAAACCCAGTGACCAGACACGTTTACCGTTTGTATCGACATGGTCTTCACCCCCCCCCGATTGACCCACATTGAGTCGGTCTGTTTGGCTTCTCTCCACCCAGCTAATCAAAGAGCATTCGGTAATGTCACGCCATTCCGCCACGTTCGCTCATCACAAGGTAGCCTGTTTCTCATCTGTCAGTGGTGCTGTTTACGATACATCGCACAGCTGGTCCGTTCCGAAATGTCAGGATTTAACGGCGTTATGCGACCCCACTCTGCCTGCAACCTGTCTCTGGCCTCAGCTTGCTTTAATCAACCTCCCGCCATGCTGGTTTCCTCGGCTCATCTCAATTAGCGCGCAGTCCTCCGCAACATCACCTAACAAGGCATGCTGCATCCTCCTCCTCCATCCACTCCAGCCTTGGAAAGTTGGCAAGGAGCAGTCTGCCCTCACTCACCCACCCACCCAACATTACTGCGATATGTCAAACAGACAGCGCAGCTTGTCCCGTCCGCTCCTGTGTAGAGATGCAAAGAGGTTTTTATTGGAATGCTCTCGTCGCAGGCAAGATTAAGTACTCGGAGCGCGTGTACGACGCCTGCATGGAGGCTTTCGACTGCCTTCCCCTGGCCGCCCTGCTCAACCAGCAGTTCCTGTGCGTGCACGGAGGCCTGTCCCCAGAGATCACCTGCCTCGACGACATCAGGAAGGTAAGACACGTGCCTCGAGATGGTATAACATCGCACTGTGATTGATTTACAAACAGGCTGATGGTTGGGTTTGCTCAACAGTTGGACAGGTTTAAAGAGCCACCAGCTTTTGGGCCGATGTGCGATCTGTTGTGGTCCGACCCTGGCGAGGACTACGGCAGCGAGAAGAACGCTGAGCACTTCTGTCACAATAGCGTGAGAGGATGTTCATATTTCTACAGGTACTTCAGCCCACAGGCGTGCACGCTCAAGCGTACTGCGCGGCTGCCCACACGATGTAACCGACTTGACAATTGCATATTAATGGAACCTCTCTGCATTAGTCATCGAGGTTTTGATTGACGGACTATTGAAGCGACTAATTGCACCTTTCTCTCCATCTCTGTCAGTTACCCCGCAGTATGTGACTTTCTGATGCATAATAACTTGTTGTCAGTTATAAGAGCACATGAAGCCCAGGACGCAGGGTGAGTCCGTCACATAACACACTTAAACCAGGCTGCCAAGTTTACGGTCTGTCTGAGTCATTAATGTTTTTTCTGTCCCCCCTTCACTGATCCCCCCTTTGCAGGTATCGAATGTACAGAAAAAGTCAGACGACAGGCTTCCCGTCGTTAATCACAATCTTCTCTGCACCAAACTACTTAGATGTGTATAACAATAAAGGTAAGAGCGCTCCTGAGGGGGTGAAAATTGGTTTGTGTATATGGTAAAAATTCTGTAAATTCTTCTGCAGAACACATAAGATGATATTTTTAAGGAATATAGTTGTTAACCGGCACCTATTTAATGTGCATACAATATAATGAATGGGTACATGCGCTGTTCGGTTACCAACATTTGTGTTCTGCAGAAGAAAGAAAGTCACACAGGTTTGAAATGAAGAGATTGTGAAACGCGCAGATGTTTTACAAAGCACATCGTGCTGAAAAGCGAAGTGTGCTATGATTGGCCAGCTAACCAGTGTGTAGTGATTGGTCAAATACTGCAAGCTTGTGACCAAAGTGTTATATCAAGTTCTGAAGCAATTGTACTGACAGGTACGCTCACCTTACTTGCGTAAACATTTGAGCGGTCTTTGTCAAATCATACCATTAACTGACGTAGATTTGTGGCGGTGTGGTTACACAAGGCGTTTCAGGGTCTGGAAGAGCATTCACTTTTAGATGGAATGCATATTTTGTTCCGACATTTTTTGCAATTTTACGTCTTCTAATACATGCATGGGCAGCTTATATCACACCGAAAACACAGAAAAACACCTTTTCGCGCCCACACATTGACCCCTTTAAGTGGGTATCACTGTTAAGGGTGTGTGATGAACATCCACAGCCCAAAATCTTTCAGCTCACTTTGTACCTTTTTGCTCCCTGAAGCTGCTGTGTTGAAATACGAGAACAATGTCATGAACATCCGGCAGTTCAACTGCTCTCCTCACCCGTATTGGCTGCCCAACTTCATGGACGTCTTCACGTGGTCACTGCCCTTCGTCGGCGAGAAAGGTAAAGGGAAAACAGTAGTTTTTTGTGACTTCTTGCTTGAAATAATTTTCAGCATTATGGGATGAAGTCGAAGAGATTTTCACACATCTATACATAATTCTGGGTTTGCATAACATGGTCATCATAGATCAAATAGATCAGGCAGGTCGAGTTGAAGTTCTCTCTTGTGTGCTTTCAGTAACAGAGATGCTGGTCAACGTGTTAAACATCTGCTCGGATGATGAGCTCATGTCAGAAGGAGACGACACCTGTGAAGGTAAGAACATGTGGACAGATGTTCAACCTGTGGAAAGATCCATCAAGATCTGACCTGGTTTTGGGCCCAGAGATAAAGGACAGTTATGCCATTAACAAACCAGATGAACCCATTTGGAGGCCCACCTCCCCCTTCTGAAGAGCTGTCATGAAGGGATACAGTGTCCCATTTACTGTTCTTCGATTTGTCCTTTTTTCAATGGTGCATAATTATATCTTGCCCTGACACACTTCTTCTGTATGTCTGTGAGCCTTTTGAAATGGGTTTATTTGATTTCTTGAGGGAGTTGTGGATATTATGCCTCATTTGATCTTGATTACGTATGCAAAAGGAAAAGTTTCAAGGAGAATATTCTTTAAAACGCTCTCGTTTAACCAGTCATTTTTTTATTTACTTAAAGATATAAAATAAATCTGCATTTAAGCAATATTGAACAAATGCAAACGCGATTTTATGATCTAAAGTTATCGTCTTTTCTCTGTCTGTGTATTTCGTGCTTGTTTGTGGCAGGTGGAACCCCGGCAGTCCGCAAGGAAGTTATCCGAAATAAGATACGTGCCATTGGCAAGATGGCCAGAGTTTTCTCTGTTCTTAGGTAAATTTGCACATATCATAAGCGCACACACACACAGGCACACACAAACACTAACACAGGTTTGTTGTGCTTGATGATTAGGTCACGTCATAGACTTCTTTTGTTTTCATTACAGGCAATTGGTTTACCCAAAAATGAAATTTCATCATTTACTCTCAACGTTATGTCATTTCAAACCTGTATGGCTTTCTTCTGCAGAACACGAAAGATATTTTAAAGAATGTTGGAAACCTATTAACGGGTGCATATTCACCTATATTGTACGGACACAAAACCAATGCGAGTCAATAGGTAACGCTGTTGTTCGATTAACAACTTTCTTCAAAATATCTTCCGTTATGTTCTGTAGAAGAAAGTCATATAGGTTTGAAATGGCAAGAGGGTGAGTAAATGATAAATCTTCTTCTTTTTTTTTGTGCAAAATAAAACAAAGTATGAATAAATAAATTTGCGGAATAGTTCACCCAAAGTTGGCTTCCTAAACTATCCTGAACAGGGTCAAATATATGCGAAGATGTACACATACACTTTTTCCAATTTGCTTCATCAGAGGTCAAATTCTTTAGGTTAAATATTAGCAGTATGGTTTGGATTTTGACAATAATTATATTTTTATTCTTTATAAAAATGGCCAAATAATAAGAAATATTTTGTTTTTTTAAAAATAACCTTGGGAATGGAGAGATATATGGCTTGATAAACTAACAATGGCATTGACTTTATATATTTGATGTTATAATAAGTGAAACTGTCACAGTATTCATAAACTTGAAAACATACTTTTACTCTGAGGCTGCTGTTTTTTGGGGTTTGCAACCTAAACCCGTTCTCTTAACGCTACACACGGTTTTCATATATAACAGTAAAATATGAGACGTCAAACATAAGATCAGATATATAAAGACAAAAGGACAGTAGGTGGCAGTTTGTCCTCTTGACACAATAAGCATCCCTGCCATAAAAGCAGAATGTGTTCTGTAAACATCTGTTCAAGGTTAACATGCAATAAGCCATAGCTTTAAAATAACATCTTTAAGACTATTTAAGACATCATCATACACCATAATTGTATACTTTATCAGTGTTTTCTCATAATGACAAAAAACAATAATAGATGCCTGCGGTTTGGTTATTTATTCTGTATTAGAGCACGCGTGAATATTAGCCCCAGTCAGCTTATTACCGAGAGAGAGAACGTTACTGATTTTTATTTATCTATATGAAAAACAAACAAATTCCGGATAAAATGCGTTTTATAATGGCAAAAAAAATAGTGTATATATTCAATTCGCAATGATTTTGGTTATTAATATGAATGTTTGTATTGTTCCTTCACCAAATAGCATCTTTATTTTCTTTATTATTTTAGCATTATTTTAATATTTTTTTATCATAAAGCACCTTATATTAACTAAAGAACTGATTAGTGTGTCTGTGTTCAGTTTGGCTGCCTGTGTGTGCAACCATTTTACCTCATCGAAAAATAACACAGTGGCCTCCTTAGGTTAAAATGTATTACATTTTTTTTTTTTAAGAAATTTAAATATTTGATGTTTCTAACGACAAATTCTAGTAGTGTAAGGCTATTACAACATATTAAGCCATACATCTCTCTATACCCTTAGTTTCCATCATAGAAATCAGCTGGGGCCTTGTGGCCCACTGTCCCCTTTGGTACTAAATTATTATTTCATGATAGTAGTTGTACAACTACATATGAAAAGAATGTTAAAGGCTGTATTTTTGTTATTGCAGAGAGGAGAATGAGAGCGTGTTGCAGTTAAAGGGCTTGACCCCCACTGGCACGTTGCCTCTGGGTGTGTTATCAGGAGGTAGACAGACTCTGCAGAGCGGTAAGTCTCATGCCTGTCCTCTCTGCTCTGGCCGTGCAATGTTGTGTACAGCGATACCTGCTCTCTACCAACTTCCTGCTCACTCCATCACTCACTGTCTTTAAGTCTTTCTGTCTCTCTCTCTCTCTCCTCTATGCCGTCAGCTCCACCCCCCCCCCCGGTACAGCACACCAATCATCATCTTGCATTCATTAACATTTCTAAAAATTTTCACCTCCAAATTACATTGCTTTCAATCAACCAGCATTCTTCAGATTTGCCTGGGACCTGCCGAACTTCCGATAAGATCACGGCGTGTGCCGAGGAGACGCTGCGTGTGATGCTGTCGCAGGGATGGGGGCTTTTGGCTGTGACGCAATATGACCCAATTTAGCCGGCGCCTGTTGGCATGCCATGCTTTCTCTCCCAGCATTCACATAAAAAACTCACCAGCCTGCTGGTTGTTGCCATCTTAACTGGCCTACTAACACCACTTTAACACAATGAGGTTTGCTTTGCTGAAACCATAGATGCGCCGTAACATTTGTATGATGGATACATTGCGTTCATTTATTTACCTTTTGATAGGATGCTTACACTTACAAGGATAATTGTCGTATCGCAATAAAATCATAATGTCTGTTGATCATTATTTGTTGTGGTTAAGTTTATAGAAAATAGAAATTAAATGACACATCGCTCAAAGCTGCCTCGCTTCTCGTCTTCCTGTGAAGACCACAAATAAACTGTCATCAGGCGTATACAGTATGTCGCACGAAGTTTTACACGGGAAGCCTCTCCTTGTTTGGCTATTGTATACCTTCAGCTTTAAAAATAGAACGGCGTTTGTGTCTGATGTCTGGCGACGCAGGTTCAAAAGCATGGTTTCTCGAATGCAAACTTCACCAGAAATTTGTTCTGCACGATGCTTCTTAACTCAACTAACTCTTCAGGTTATGTTCCTGTGTATCGGGGAATGCATTTGGGCTGATGTCAAATGAATAAGTGGAGGTGGGGGGATTTGAATGGACTTGTGATTGCATTGATAACTTGACTCACTCTCTTTCCCCGTTCGTTTTGGGCATGGCACTACTACTCACGCTTACACAGCCACCGTAGAAGCAGAGGAAGCACGAGGTACGCAAGACATCTGTGAAACCTTCTCAGTGTTGTCTGTGTGTTAAACCCAAACCCCCTCCCCCTGTCATGAGCTGTCTGTCGTTCGTGTGAATATTGTTTGTTTGTAGTTGCTGCTTTCGTTACTTGTATGTTGGGTTTTTGTTTGTTTTGTGTCTTGTTTTGTGCCATTTTGCAAACCATGTAAAGTTAAATGAGTGTATTGTAGCAGTGAAAAAAAATAAGAGACCACTCCAGTTTTGTCTAAAATCTGTATTTCATGTGTTTTCAATTTCAGTCTGATGCGTCTTGAATTTTTATAAAACCTCAGGAATGACAAAGTCATCTAACAACAATGTTAAAGACTGACATGATGCATGAAAACTGTGATAAAAGTCAGACTTATTCCAGCATATTTTCATTTTTGAACTGATCCTACAATACAAGTAAACCATTAGTATTGTGTTGTTTATATAGATGTTCCGATACTCTTTTTCCTTCCCGATACCTGTGCTCGGGTTATCGGCCGATACCAAGTGCTGATCTGATATCTGGGTATTTTTATATACTAATAGTTTTGCTTGAATATCTCTAATTATTTTATAGTTTGCTTCAGGCTTTATTATCTAACAGACATATGCTGGCATGTTTTCATGCCTTCTTCGTTGCCATGTCCAGAATTTTTGGGCTATCTGTGGCATTACCGATACTAGTATTGCAATCGGAAAAACAACTTGTTCAGACGTATATATCAACTTATTTTCTTTGTAGAATTGTATTTTATTATTTGACGAGTTTAGATTAAATTTTCTGCAAATCATTTATCTAGAATTTTGGACTGAAATTGAGGCTAGTTCACAAAATGAAACAAAAATTTTGGAGTGGTCTCTTATTATTTTTCAAGTGGTGTTGGGTGTCTGTATTTATAGTCCAGATGTTGTAGGCTCAAGTGAAGACTGTGTGGCAACTACTGGTTGAAACTTTAGCAGGTTTAGAAAAATAATCCAAAATAAAGTCTCATTTGGGGAAGAACAATTATTACAAATATCTTTTTAGTATGAAAATATAAACCGTTACAAATAAATTTTCTTGGGAATGTGCACTGATACATCCACAGTAAGATTAGGAGTATGGGGTCATTTTTCCATGTTTCAAGAACTCTAACATACAAGCTCGTAGCTCTTTTTTTTGTGACCGTGGTGCTGTGATGTATTTTGTGGACCTGGTTGTTGACTGTTGTTTCTGTAATGCTCCGAATTGTAAATGCAGATCAGCTGTTTTGGGTACAGGGATGCGAACAAACCACAGAGAGACTAAATATGATCAGTTTCAATATCTGACCAAAGAAGGTAGTGGAGCAGTACATGCTTTTTCCTGTAATGTCAGATGGGTGATGTGGGTTTTACCAACATTTCTGTTTTTTAGTTTAATCTTTGATGTGCACCCTTACCTGTGTTTTTCTTAGCTTATTTGTTTTGGTATATTTAGCTTTGCGTTATCTTTGTTTTTAGAGTGTTCTTTGGGGAAGAATGGCCTTGTAGTAGTAGATGCATACTAGATAGTTACCGGTGATGTTTAAAATGAATAAGTTAGATTTGTGCAGGATTGTTTGTGGTATTCTTATAGACTAAATATGCACAGGTGGAGGGTTTTGAAACCCAGTTCAAATTTCTGTGTTAAATTCATGGAAATAATGTGGACTTTCATAGTTTGTGAACTGACAGTACTGCACTTTTATTAGACGTCTATGATGTTTTCAGTCTAACCAGAAGGCTTATTTTTAAAGTAACCTTAGACATATACTGATTTTAATAAAAAGTAGCCTACATGAATTATGTTGAGAATCCATGACCTGGAGTTAATCCATTAGAACTGTTCTAAGAACTTTAGAGAACAAATTATACAAATTATAAAATAAAAAATGCTTTTTATTCAAATATGAACTTCACATTAAGAATTCCACTAAAAGTCCAAAATATGCAATATAAAAAGATTGCCAATTTAAAATTCTGTTTTTGTTGTTATCGACAGAGTGGCATTGATGTAAAATTGCATGTTTGCTTTGTTTTGTCTTGTATCATTTTCTATGTGATAGTTTGTACGTAGTAGTTAACAAGTGGTTTTATTTCCATATTTTGATTATTACTGTACTCATTTAGCTCTCATTTAAATACTTGTTTGTATTTTAAATCATGCTTTTAAAAGCAAAAATGACAAAAATTAATGTTTTTGTAGCTGTATCTCAGTCCATTACAGTACCTGTCATAATAGCTGTGACTAACTGACTTTTTCTCTACCTTCTGCTCCACTTTCAGCTATCCAAGGCTTCAACCCTCAACACAAGATCCAGAGCTTCGAGGAAGCGCGTGGTCTGGACCGAATAAACGAGAGAATGCCTCCACGCAAGGACAGCATCCAGCCGGACGGCACTGCCAACTCCATCAACGCAGCCAACTCCCCCGACAAGAACGGCACCAACGCGCAGGCGTAGTAACCTCCTACAGCTACCTACTGCTCTCCTTTACCCTCATCCTTACTTCCTGTCTCTCTCTCTCTCTGTTTTATTTTTCTTATGTCTCTCGCCCTTTTTCTCTCATGTCATTCTCTTTTTGGTAGAGTTGATGCCCCCTACATGCAAAAATCTCCTGGACAGCTTCAGGGGAGAATCGCACAATACCATGAAAAGGGGGCGTAGCAAAAAAAACCATGGTTCTTATTTATTTATTGATATAGATAAGACATTTAAGATCTGTAACAGTGGGAAAACTGAGATGAAGAAATACATGGGGATATTACATGTGTATATAAAATACAGAATATATATAAATATATATATATATACAGTATATAGACTTAGCATTGGGGTGGTGTAAGGTCATATTAGATTCAGTAGTTTAAAAAAGACAAAAAATCCATTTTGTAAATTTCAGTTTATTAGATTTGTTTCTGAATTTTTTTAAACAAGCAAGATTCGCTCCGCATCATTTCTTTTTTGTTGTTGTGTGGTTGGAGAGGGAAATTTTGACTCGACATTATTACATAGAGTGCTTATTTGTGAATACCCAATGCACGTATGATACAATTGCTTTGAGCAAAAAACAACAATTTAAGAAAAACATAAAAGAAAATAAACAGCAACAGTGAAAATGTTTGTTTTGGAAATGACGTGTGTGGGGGGAAACCCCCTTCATTATGCCAATTATAACGAAGGGGAGTGCATTAATAACTCAAGTGTTGACACATTTATATGTAAATGTACATTTTCAAGTGTTTCCTAAACCAAATGTCATGTTTACTTTGTTGCTTTTGTTTTTTTCGTTGATTATAACTAAAACTACACCGATTTGTCATCAAAATGTTAAGACGTCTCATCCTGCTGAGATGGATGGAGAAATGAATGTGTCTGCTTGTGTATTTCAGTTCTCTGTATTGTAGTGAAGCATGATAAAAATGTATCAGTCCCCGATGAAATTTCACGCTTGGACCACGTTTGGTGAATACTCAGAGTTCTTTGCTATGGATTGTGGTAAATATAATTACAGGCCTCTAGTTGCACTTGGAAAGTATGTGGAAAGTGACTGAGATGTTTAATGTCCACCTCATCCAGGATGAGCACGCATGCCTTACGTCTTGCAACTTTACACACCTGAAGTAGCACTGTAGAAGCACACGCAATCGGTCGAAACGCAATGTTTTCAAAATTTGGACATTAAAAGCCCTTTTTTTCCTCTTATGCTATTACTTGTTTGTATGAGTAAACCTCTTGTATCTATCTTCAGTGCTAGTTTTTCTGTATACAGCCGTATTTTCTAGAGTGGACCATATTCCACACATATACCATTGACTGAAGCCTTGTTTTTGCTTTTACCGAAAACTTAAATGGGTTGCTTTTCTGTACTTTTTTGAGAATGGCAGGATGTGAAACCATTGTTTACCAAATCTTATTTTCAGAACTTTTTGCTTTCACTGTACTGTTTTTGTCAAGAAAAACCTTAGTTCCGGCATCAGGACGTTTGGCAAGGACTCAATACTGAATGTTACCCGATTGGTTATGTGCCATGCTTATAACTATACAGGTAGCATGACATTTGTGTGCTGGCATTGAGATAGAACCTCATGTACTTTCCATTTCATTTAGTTCTGGATACACCTGGGCGCACACGAGTCTTGAAGCACGAGGTTAAATTTGCATGTTATCCACATTGTATTTAAAAGGAACTCATCCAAAGAAAAAAATCAGTGTTTTAATGTAATATATGGCTTTGTCACTGAAACGTAAAAGCCGGTTGTTAAAGGTTTCAGTCGGCCTTGTAGTTGTGTAACCATTCTGCAAAGAAAAAAATATCAAAGGATGAGGATAAAGCCTCTGAGATAATGCTTTAGATGCCTGAGAGAGGCTTACATCCTTAAACGGGTACCAAACATTCATCGAGTAGATTGTCATGACCCCTTAACACCACCTCTTTTGTGACTTCTAAGTGTTTGTCTCTGTTTTATGTATAAAACTTTCGCAGACTTGTTTTGTTTAATTTAATGGGGGTTATCTGCTATGGTTTGCAAATGTTGGTCAGGGGTTCAAGGCGGGACGGGTGCTTGGGTTTGGATATTGTTCAATGTATCTGAAAAGATTTGGGGTGTTTGGACCACTGTCCCCGTTTTTAGGAGGGCTTCATTTCTGAATTCTGTTACAAATCCCAAACATATCTTGAAGAATCTACAGAAGATGTTTTAGAGTTTTCCTTGATAGCTAGTAAGAGGACTTTGGGGGAGTTTGTGTTGAATGCTTGTATTGCAAGGCCTCTAAGAATCTTTTGATGTATCGCTCCATTAAAGAAAAATGCAAGTAAAACGAAAGAATATGTTGGGGAAAGAACTTGGTCTTGCTTCTTTATTTGTCGTCTTCAATTTGTGTGTTTTAGGAATTTTACTTTTTCTCATTCCTTCCTTCACTAGATATGCTGAAGTTATTAAATTGACAGCAGAAAGGTATTTTGTGAGACCACCGTTGTCATATTCTTTTTATCCTATAAGCATAAGAATATATTTTATTTGAAATTTATTAAGGCTCTCAAATGATCAATCGCATCCAGAATAAGTTTGTTTCCACATAATTTGACTGTGTACTCTAGATATTTATTTTGTGTTTATTAACACCCACATAAATTTAGGAAAAATATAAATAGATAAACATTTATATATAATTAAAAAATTTGGTAAATATAAATAAATGCATCTAAATATTTATGTATTTTTGTTTATAAATACAAAATTAGTATGATCAGTACATGGATATATACACTCACCTAAAGGATTATGAGGAACACCTGTTCAATTTCTCTTTAATGCAATTATGGTGGTAATGTAATGGTGTGGGGGATGTTTTCTTGGCACACTTTAGGCCCCTTAGTGCCAATTGGGCATCGTTTAAATGCCCCGGCTGACCTGAGCATTGTTTCTGACCATGTCCATCCCTTTATGACCACCATGTACCCATCCTCTGATGGCTACTTCCAGCAGGATAATGCACCATGTCACAAAGCTCGAATCATTTCAAATTTGTTTCTTGAACATGACATTGAGTTCACTGTACTAAAATGGCCCCCTCAGTCACCAGATCTCAACCCAATAGAGCATCTTTGGGATGTGGTGGAACGGGAGCTTCGTGCATCCCACAAATCTCCATCAACTGCAAGATGCTATCCTATCAATATGGGCCAACATTTCTTAAGAATGCTTTCAGCACCTTATTGAATCAATGCCACGTAGAATTAAGGCAGTTCTGAAGGCGAAAGAGGGTCAAACACACATCCTTTAGGTGAGTGTATTTTGTTAAAACAAACTTTTATTCTGAATGCGATTCATTGTTTGACCTAAAATAATCACATTTTAGTGAACTATGTTTATAAATATGTTTATATAAATGAAAACCACAACACATTTTAATCTGGATGCATTATATGTGTTTATGCACACATACACTAATGCATCACTAAAATTCTCATTTCCATATAGTTTTATGCCATAAACACAATATCAACATTTGAAAAGCTGAGTACGAAGGTCATGTTGAATAATGTTTCAGTCTGTAGCCTTTTCAGCTTCATGAACACTCATGTGAAGGATCCAGCTCGTACATTGAATAGACATCCTGCTTTTATTGAGAGGCCTCGAATTAAAGTCTGCCCTTGAAAAACATTTTTGCACCACAGAATAAGTGCCTGTCCAATGCTGTTCAGCAGCGTGCACATACCCAACATATTAAAACACCAGCGAAGCTAAAATTCACTTTCTGAGCACACATCGTATATATCATACATTGAATGTTCTTTGGAAGTCCTACTACATCGAACATGTTGTTATGATAGATGTTAATATGAACCAGCTCAAAATGTACCTCCACATCTTTTTGTCATGACCCTCTGGTTTGGAAACAGTTCATGTGAGTAGATTAGATTAGATTAGATTAGATTCAACTTTATTGTCATTACACATATACAAGTACAGTGTAACGAAATGTAGTTTAGGTCTAACCAGAAGTGCAATTAGCAAGTGCAGATATACAGTGTGAATAAATACAGAATACAATATTAGGAAAATACTATACAATGGCCATGTACTATGAAAATGTGACAGTCGGTATGTACTATGAACAATATAGACAGAAGGCTATATACTGTGAACATTAATGTACAGGTGGTTATGAACAGATAACAATATTGACTATACAATAGTGCAAGTGATTTGAGTGTGCATTAGTTACAGACATTAGCTATTAAAGTTACAGTGCAGTAGATGAGTTGGTGCGGTTATTAAAGGTACAGTGCAGTACATGAGTTATTGAAGTTATAGTGCAATACATGAGTGGATGCAGTTATACATTTACAGTGCAGTAGATGAGTTAGTGCAGTTATTGAAGTTACAGTGCAGTAGATGAGTTAATGCGGTTAATAAGGTCACAGTGCAGTAGATGAGTTAATGCAGTTATTGAAGTTATAGTGCAATAGATGAGTAGATGCAGTTAGTTATGCAATAGATGCAGTTATGCAATAGATGAGTTACAGTGCAGTAGAGAAGTTGGTGCAGTTATTGAAGTTACAGTGCAGTAGATGAGGTAATCTAGTTATGAGAGTAGTCCATTAGTGCAAATGAGCATTCAGTGTAGTATTCCTGGTGTGCAAGTGAGCAGTATAGAGTGCAAATGATGCTGTGTGTATAAACAGTCCGAAAGAGCAGATACATGAAGTACTGGTGTGTACAGTTCAGTCATGAATGAGTATTGGTACTTATTAGAATAGACCAACTAACATAAAGACGGCTGTGTTTGTAAGGTGAATATTGTGTACATCATTTATGAATGACATGGTCAAATAAATTCTGATATAATTTGATAAAATGTTATTGACCAGACCATTGGCCGGATAATAATGACGAATGATGGTGTTTTGTAAGTTTTTCAATGTGTTGCAGATCTTTTACAGTAAAGCAGTGTCTGTGGAGGTTCAGGTAAGAGCAGAATGTTGGATTATTGTGGTTTATGATCATTGTGGTTATGTACTCTGTCATGCTCTTTAGACTCGATCAATTGTACAGTCAAGAGCGCCCTCTTATGGAATAACTGGGTATTGTAGTCTCGTTTTTGACAAACATTAGAGACTTTTGTTATTCTCTGGAAAATATTTTTTTAAGCAGTTCAATTTAAAGCAAACTTTATGTTTTTGCCTTGTTTTTATAAATCAAGGGACAGGTCTGTATATATTTTTAAGGTTTTTACGTCAAGGAACAACCAGTGATGATCGTGGACTGAAAGATCCTTAAACCCATGATATTCAAATGCAGGGCATGTTAGTTCATGTTTCAGTCAACACTAGCTGTCATCAGTTTTAGACATTTTTTATCTGGTTTTATTTCTCTGTTCACCCTTAAACACTGTAAATGATCAACTAAAGTTATCAGTAATATGTGCGCGTTCTTCTTTTGAGCCGCTAGAGTGCGCTGTTCTCAAAACACGTCACAAGTCCATTGACTTTAATAAAAAGGAGCCCAAGAATAATAATAAACAAAACATTTACTCACACTCATGTCCTTCCAAACCTAAATGCAGTGTTGGAATTGAAGGGGGAGACTAATCCTTCAAAGGATATGGTAAATTTTGTGAATTAATTATTTACAATAATTGATGTTAAGTCATGTCTCTTTCAATTTGAAATGCCCCGCCCCACATCTAAAGACTGCTAAGTGTAGGACAGTGAAAGAAGCCTGTTCTTTTATGTAAGCCTGTTTTTAATAAATAGTATATAGTTATGCATATAATTATCAAATATATTGTGTATTTTGTATAAATTGTATATCGTGAGACTAACCCCCACCAAAAAAAGTCTTATGAGGGAGACCCCCATAAGACTTTGTTGAATTCCAGTACTGCCTAAATGGTTTTATTGCTTTTGCTGGACACAAAAGACGATCTTTTGAATAATGTTGGTAAGCAAACAACATTGATTCCAATTGACTTCCATGAACACAAAACAACAGAGACATTTCTCAAAATATCTTCTTTTGTGACCAACAGACGAAAAAGTCAATACAATTTGAAACAACATGAATCAAACGATTAGTGGAAAAGTATGTCAATATGATCAACCTTTAACTGAAAGCCTAAAATGATGAAGTAATAAGAATAAATAACCGCTGAATTTTACTTTTGTGTTGCAAACAAATATCACCAGAAAGATAAGGAAAACATGCAAGGGTTAACAGGCTAACAGCAGAATTTTCATCTATGGGTGAACATCTTTACTTTTGATGTACTTTTGAAACAAAAAACAAAATTCCAATTAAAACGTTTGTTTAGTTTACTATTCACATGGTTCCCTGTGACCCCCGCTCGTCTGAGCTGGAAAAATGCTCTGAGGGTCGCGCCTGATGACGGCCTGCACTACTGTAATAAAAATAGTACCACGTGTTCGGATTCCCCAGAAACTCTTTCGGTTCCCATCATAGAGAAATTATAAGAACAGCCACTGGGTACAAAATATAAACAATGTTTACGGGATTTGTTTACGTTAGCCGGCAATAGGACAATCTATAGGTTGCTAAATTTCTTGTTTAGAATGACCAGGATGTTTTTACCCAAAATGAAATAAACAACATAACATATTTTATGTTGACCAATGAGTCATTTTGATGGGTAGATTTTTTTTGTTTAAATTATTTTAACACTTTCACTTATCCCAAACTAATGCTGACCACAAGAGGTTGTTATCCCGGGTAAAAAAAAAAGTGCACTACGTAGTACATACTCTTCCATAATTTACTTAAAGTGCTTTATTGTCATACATTCATTTTGTACTTAATATACAACAAATATAGCTTTTGTAGTTCATGGTGTCTCGGAATAGCACAGTTAGATCTTAAGTATATTTGATCATTTTTGTATTTAAGCTTAAGAACCCAATTGTGTGACAAAAGCACAAAGTATATTTAAGTGTATTATAGTGCACTTTCATACCTTAGATTTCCCTTAAGGCATGGACGACATTTTTCAATCAAAGACCTTTGTTAAGACCACAGAGCTGTGTCGAGCAGTTCTTTGATCCATGGATGCGCTTTTTGGAGTTTTTATATAACATATATAATAATCTAATACTACAGTAGGCTATATAATGTAGAATGTACAGTCTAATCCAGTGCTCGAATTGAAGCAAGTCTTATCCCTCTAATAAGACTTTTTTTGGTGGGGGTTAGTCTCGCAATATACAATTTATATAAAATACACAATAAATTTAATAATTATATGACAACTAGCCTATAAAAAAACCTTAACATAAATCATTGTAAATAATTAATTCACAAAATATACCATATCCATTGCATGAATTTTATAGGATTTATTATAATAATTTTTACTCAAATACTTTTTTTTTCTTCTCATTGGGCCCCTTATGCCTTATGGGGGATCCCGGATCCCCTGAGCCCCCCCCTTCAATTCGAGCACTGGTTTTAGCTTAATCCAGTACCGCGCCTTAGTTAAAGTGGCAGTAGTAACGACTCTGAAAATTATTTTCAGTTACAACAGCTCAAACATTCATGTTTAGTCTGGAAGCCTGGTCTGTGAAACCGGCAATAAAAGTTTAGAGCTACTTCACAAATGCTTGGTTCACATCAAACGCAAACAATCGCGTTCCACGGTCTTTATTTCTCGCGGGAACGTTCGTTATTTTCGCGTGAGTGACGCGAGCTGACAAAGATTTTCAATTTGCACGGAAGAGGAGATTCACGCGCGTTTGCATATTCGTGTCTTCGCATTGACGATGTATATAATTAATTACATGGCACTTTTTGTTAATTTAACCAGTTTGTCCTATTTCAATTTTCTGAAATTAAATTCAAATAAAATAAAAGGAAAGGAAATTTAATTAAGAATGTCGCAAAACTGTCAGTAGTTCACGGAATTAAAAATAATAATTTAGCTTAAAACACGCACCCATAAACAGTGAATTTATATGAAAATGACACCTGTATGTGTGTAAACGGGGGACCCCAAAAACTGATGCACCTGATTGGGACGAGCTTCATTTTGACTGTTCAAATTCATTAGTGGAGTGTCAGCCACATTGACTATGTCGACTAGAATAAGTTTTTTATCATTTTTTTAAACCTTTATAGTTTTTATATAATTAATTTTTATAGTGACACTTGTTTAAGTAAGTCGAGCAGCTATACGTTTCATAGTTTTTGTTAAACTGTTCAAATCGACAGGCTAATAATATCCTAAGGACTTACGTTAAGAAAGTTAAAATAAAGTTATAAAGCAATAACCTTCAATGTGACTGACAACTCCACTAACGAATTTGAACAGTCAAAGTGAAGCTTCGTTTCTGTGTTTGTTTGTGTTGCGAGAATTTGCCGCGCGATACTGTGTTTGTTTGTGTTGCGAGTATATGCAGCGCGTTTCTGTGTTTGTTTGCGTTTGAGTATTTGCAGGACATTTGTCGCCAAACTAATAAAGAAGCTTTCTGAATTTGCTTGTGTTTTTTGTGTTTGCATGTGTTTTCTTCTGTTGCAGCGCAGTGAGACCTAGCGGCCACCGTATTTTACAGTAAAAGATGTGGGAAAATTAAGATGTTAAATGAGTTTAACTTCTGAACAGTATTGCAAAAGACTGTTTACTAGTAAGTCTATTATTTAGAAATATATTTACATCAGAAGAAGAGCTCCCTCAAAGTTCTCTCAAACTTGAACATGGGCGGTCACTTACCGGTCTGTGATGTCATTTCATGATGGAGTTCTCTGTCAGACGGCCCTTTATAAAACTGTCTGTTAGTCAGTGAGTGCTACACTGTTAACATACACAGTAGATCTCTAAAATGTCTTTCTACTCACCATCAGGCTCGTGCTGCGTAAGTCCCACCGTGAATGCCGTCCGGTTCGACACCGCGCACCGCAAGAAAGCGTCGGCAAACATCTTCGAGAACATCAACTGGGGCGTGCTCGTTGAACTCTTTGAGAAAGCGGGAGACACGAAGGCGATCGAGAGAGCAAAGATCATTCTCACACATTACCAGGACCCCGAGTGCATCTCCAAAGCGCTCTTGACTCTTCAAACGGATAAAAGAGACAGATTCATGCTCATTACAGGACTGACGCGCCGGTCGTTTACACTTCGCTTAGGTGTGCAGATGCGCAGGTACGCGCACTGAGAAAGAGGCCGTGCTCGTACATCCAGACCCTGGAGGCTGATGTTCTGATGCTGAACTTGTGGTGGCTTTATTCACCTAAACCCTGCTGTATTGTGCGAACATACAGAGAGAAGTGACCGAACTGTGGGTGGAGAAAAGTGGAGTATTGATGCTTTTTGAAACCTGGAGAACATTCGAAACAGACTGAAGCAGTGGATGCGATTGTCAAGAGATGTAGAAATAGCCTACCAATGATGCAATCTTGAAATTGTTTTGGGAAGCAATTCTGTTGGATTATTATTTTTGGATATTCAGACAGTGTTATGTCAACACACATTTTGTAAAAATATTAAAATTATATTTTTCTTTCAATGTTTTCGTGCAAATGGTAATTTCTTACTAAGCATCTTTGTCTTTTTTTCTCAAACATATACGAATTCTTCAATCAGGGAAGACCTGCGTTTACTTGAAAATAAGCAAAAAAAACTGCCATAGAAAATTTTATTTAAATTCGCTTGTTTTAAACATAAACTAACTTAATTTGCATTTTCTTTCATAAGACAAGACTAAACATCTTAGGTCACTTTTCTTGCGAAGTAACTCTTGATCTGAGAAACCTTTAAATATTTACAAAAAAAAGAGATGCATTTTTTTGTGGTGTTTCCTTGTTCAATGTTTGTGGGGACATTTGGTAATTTTCAAATGTTACATTAGTTTATTATTTACTTTACAGAAGTAATTCATGTAGACCTTTTCAAACTTAAGCCTACGATTGTTTTATGCTAAAAGCAAATCCGTCAACACCAGCAAAGTCACAGTAGATGTCATGGAAATAAAAGTGTCTGTTAACTAAGATAAGAGCAAGTTTTAATGTTGACACTGAGTTAGCCGTTATTGCCCCAGTGAGAATCAGTTACATCTAGTTTGAACCAGTTTGCACACAAGGTGTATATTATCATAAAAATATGATTGTGTTTACCTAATGCCTGTTACCATTCTTCTTGGGTTCAAGTAGACTTTTTTAGTTTCTGTGGTGCCCCTTTTTACATCTCAGTCATGGATTACTACACTTCTTTTGCATGCAGAATTAAAATGACTGTGTAAACCTCTTCTGAAAATAGTAAAATAGGGAGATGTTCAGCCGAGATCTGTGTCATGCGGTTTTATTAATCTTAGTCAGAGTCACACCAGACAGTGACTTTTTACAGTAAGAACATAAGTGCATTTAACAACTTCTGTCGGATTATTCAGTTAAGTCTGTTGACATATTATTATCAAGAGCAGGGAGGATGTCTTTTGTAGGTTTTTTTAGTTTTCATAGGTTTCTTGCATTTTTAAGATCTGAGTTTTCTGATAGTTTTGTTCTGCATGTAAATAATGCTTTTAAAGACCAAAAATCCATGTAAGCTGATTTATTTCTAAATGTTTCAAATGATCCTCTTGTGGGATGTCGGCCTGTCCCAAATGGCCATTAGTATGGATTCTAACGTCAGACCAGATTTTCAGACTGTAAGATGGAACTGCACCAAAGATTGAAAGTCAACACATCTGTTCTGCTGTATTTCTCTCTGTACATGAGGTCACACGAGGTCATGATAAACAGAGAAAACTGACTCATGCATTCTGCCGATTAAGTCCGGCTTTCAATATCTCTCTGAAGACATTCCCAGAGAGCTCATTTCATTGGTGCACTACGGGGAACATTTCCTGATCTAGATCTGTTTTTGATGGTCAGTGTGTATGAAATTTGGTTCTTTTGTATCTGAACAAGTTGTGCTCACCACACTGTACAATCATATTGACACATTATTAAAAGGTCAAAATAAACATTTAGAAGACAAACCAAACGGTTTATCAGCAAATGATCATCGGCACCTGAAAAAAAACAAATTCATAATACTTTTCTTTAATTACAATTACACCAACTTGGCAGGCAATTTATGTTGAATAAATTAAGTATAAATTAAGTCTGAAAGTGTTCATTTAAAAGTGCAGCATTTGGTTTATGTTAAGTTGTTATTGAACATGGAAAAATCTAGCTCTGTTTTCTGAAGATGTTCCATTAAAGAGGAAAAACAGTTAGTAAAGTGAAAATAAATTGATTTAATCTTGCTGACTGACGGGGTGGGTTAAGTCAAGATCTGTTGGTCATTAAGGGCACTCTGACAAGAAAAAAACTGTTTACAATTCTGCATAAAATGCGCAATGTCTCCATCTGCTGGCCGATGTAGGATTCGCATCTTTTGTGCTTTCAACCCAGGAATTTTTCTGTATCTATTGTGAAAACTTGATTACTATTGAGCTCTTTTATACTGTAATGGGGAAATTTTACCATACAGGCTGTCAAATTATTAATTATATTTAACATTGATGAGTTCACCCAAAATTATCTTTCACTCAACAAGAAAGATATTTGGAAGAATGTTTGCAAAACAGCTCTGATGCACTGTTGAAAATCATGATTCCAAAACGAGATAACTCGTTTTTAATTTAATTTTCAATAAACATGTGTTTTTGTGCATGAACAAAATAAGTCTTTTCACCTTGGCTAGCATTCTTTGGCTTAGTTTTGGAGTATTATGAACATCAACATTTTTTTTGTGCATGTCTAGTGTCTTGTTCAGATATTGATTAACAGGAAGTGGAAAACGGAAACATATGGATGAATTAATTTTAGCACTATGGACTATGGGAAGAAGTAAAAATAAACAAGTTTACCAGATCTTTTTAATAAATGAAACTAGATAGTTGTTATCTTGTTTGTTTAAAAGAGGTTGTCGTTTTCTACCTCACCAGCAATAGATAGTGGGAGTTTATCATTGGAAAACAGCAAGAAAACACAATGCTTTGTTTATATATTTCGTAACAGTTGTGAATGTAATTTACTTTAACAAGCTTACATATGAGTGTTATCGGTGTTTGACAGTGTAGTTTTTAACCCAGTAGACCTGAGAATAAACTCATTACCACTCAGACTAAACAAATAATTTCCATCACTGCCAGCGCAAAGAAGCTGAATTCAGCACTATTGCATTATTGTACTTAATTGAGTTTACATCAACTGCTCTGGTACAGATACAAATGCACCGGCAAATTCACATGACTGAACAATGCTGACGTTTTTTGCCTTTAAAACACACACAGCTTAAACACTCACATATGATCAAATACCACAGAGATTTGCCCTTTCCATTATTTAGAGGTAAAAGTTATGACTATATTATCAGCGACCAATGCTGTGTTATTTACATTATTTGAATAATCAATCATGATGGGGCAGGCGATTAATGAACTGTGGCCACAGAAACACACACATGAAAGTGTTTTATAATACAGCTGCAGGGGAAAAAATTAAGAGACCCTTCATTTTATATTTTATCAGCATTTTTTAGGTAATGTCAGTGCAATGTTAGTTAAATTTGAACAAATGAAACATCAGGAGTGACGTAAAGTCATCCAACAGCAATGTGAAAGACTGACAGCGTGACAAGACACATGAAAAGTTTCCTTTCGTCACTTTTCCTTTTCCTCATTGTTATATAAATGGAACATTAAATCTACATTGGAAACTTTTACTATGCCGTGGAACTGTTCTATTGCCTTTATGAATAGATTTAGTTTCGCAACAAAATAAAAATGTGAAAATGTTCAAAATATTCATTCCAATTTACAAACTTACTGTATCACAAACAATATTAACATTTTCACAAATGTCACACAGTTTCACACCAATAGTTTTTTTCAAAAACATCTTAGCTTTTTTGCTAAAGGATGAGTCGACATGTGAAGAAAGCAAAGAGGCCGAATACACTCCAAGCTGTAATTTTATCGCATTGTAAGTGTTTATATTTTTGGTCATAATTGTATATAAGATGCATGCAGTGCTAGTTAGAACGAAACCATTTTATCTGAACAATGTTAAAAATGACTCATTCCCTATAATTTCACCAAACAAAACTTCCTGTAGTTGCATGAATATCCATGTTGAACAGAAAAATTCAAATGTTGAAATGCCTTAGCTTGAGTCCTGAAAATGTATTAACTGATATTATATTATCAAATATTTTATTAAATAAAACTGTATTTGATGATTTGTGAACGTTCCTCTCTGCTGAAAAAACAATAACCCTGCCCCCCCCTAATATTAATGAACTTTGTATTGTAATGTAGGAATTGTATTGGTTTTACTGGAAACTATAATGGTCTGCTGGTATGTAATGGATTCTATTAGTGGGATATTTAATCCTACTGGAATAGTACCAAAAACACATACTGGTTTTAATGGGAAAAGCTATTGGCTCCTATGTTTTTAATGGAAACCGATTTCAGTGATGGTTTCAAGTTTTTTTCAGCAGGGTCTAAAAAGTGATTTGCACAGAGCGTGTTTGCATAAGAGATGCTAAACGTTCTAAAACAGAGACTTTGTGTCATTTTAAGTATATTTTCTGTCATTTTTAATCTTTCAATTCATGCAAGTGAGAGTGAGCAAATTCACAGTTTTATACAAAGTAAAACCCCTTCAGGCCCTGCAGAGATTCAGCCGCTGTCTGTTGGGAATCACTTCATTTTATCTCTTACTCTGCTCCTTATATCATTTATGTCCTATGGGCCCTTTTTCCAAACAAATCATTCCAGCAGAATATAAAACACTGTAAGAAAAAGGCCTTAGAGAGACACTAAGGCGGATTTATGTTGGTAGATTTATTTTTGTTGTTTGCCTCTCATTGCAGTACACAAAAACACTGTTGCACTCGCTAAATGAGCGTGAATTAGAATTGGACCGTGTTGAATCATCAATTGATATTTCATTTGAAAGTCCAGCCCCATGATACTTCAACTTAATGTTGAAAAACTGAATGCCACACTTGTATTTGTGTCAGAATGTCTTTATTCTCTAGGAAGCCAATCAAACAGAAAAAAACAATACATTGCAAATAAAAAAGCTGGAGTGACAGCTTCATTTAAAACACTTCTACTGGTCGTTGTGGGAATAATTCCCTTTTTTTTGGCTATATGACACATTGCTGCACAAGAAAATCCGTCTTTAGATCTTTGCGAAAGCAAAATGACCCCATCAAAGACACTCCCCAAAATAACCCGAGGACACTAATAACTTCATCTGAAGAATGCATGACTCACTATCTCAAGTTTTTTTTCTTTGAGACTACATAGGTCATTATAATACCATTTTGTATTACACATTTACTGCAAGCATTGAACAGAATAGTTTGAACATTTAGCAGGAACAATAATGACTGAATGTCTTGATGAAGCTAAAGCAATGAAATTCATGTTTATGATTGGATTTTAAAGAAAAGTGTTTTAAAGTGGTTTTATAACAATTACTTTACTTTGGTCCATTACCTCCGTGTTAAACGCAGCCTCGAGATATCCAAACATTTCCCTTTTATTACCATCAGAGAGCAATACCTCCTGATAGTTATGTACAAAATTTCAAAAAGAAGATGTGGTCATTTTCACTCCTAAACACAATCTTCAGATCTGACACATTCATTTAAAGTAAAACATATAAACAAAATAAATAATTGTTTTTTAACAAATGTAGCACCACATTATTAATAATATGAATGCCAGAATTGTGTCCATCCTACATGCTTTAAATAAATACTTTATAATGTTCAGGTTTCACAATCTAATTTACAAATGGACTCAAATGCGCTGTGGTTTCTCATAATCTATCTAAGTCTGAGTATCTTCTGTAATGGTAGCGTCCGTACTACAAAGACATTTAAATTTGTCTTCTGTCTTGTTGTAACATAAGTTTAACTCAGAGGGGCAGACAGACCCTTAGATAGTTTCAAGAGTATCGCTGTTGTATTTAAGGAGACTCGATGTTCCATCAAAGTTCATTTGGTCTTCAAGCTAAGAGAGAAATTAAAACACATGGTTAGGTTTAGCAGAAAAAGCACAGGAAGCAAAAACATTTATTAACCCACTTTAGCATAAAAAATCTTGGAGAGTGTTCCTCATTTGGTCATTGTGAAGGGGTTTTTCTTTGGATGTCATCATTCACCACTTTATCTTTTATAGACGTCCAGGAATTTGTTGGTTGCTGAGCTCACCAGTTTGTGTTTTTTTTTTCTTAGAATGTACCAAATTGTTGATTTGGTGACTCTTTATGTTCCTGGGATCTTCCTGACGGATTTGTTGTGTTTTTTAATCTAACTATGGTCTGATTCACTTGGAAGGAGATCTCCCTGAACCGCATGATGTGAGTTCACAGCAACAGCTTCCAAATGCAAACACCGCACATAGAATCAATTCCAGACCTTTAACATGTTTATTTATGAGGAAATGATTTAAGGGAAAGCCCATACCTTTGAATAAAACAGCCATTGATACATCTGACCCATTACCTTTGGTCACTTGAAAAAGGGGGACCTACGTATTAAGGATTTGTAATTCCTAAAACAATCAGCCAGTTTGGATGTGAATACACTCTTAAGGGGCCATTAAGAATGAACGTGTTTTTCCTTGCAATGCGCCGCTTTCTCATTGTTTTTCTATGTAAACACGCGTTTGACGGACGTGCATTACCGCGGTGTCAAGTTAAGAAAACTTTTACATGCAGCGCTGTTCATCACTGTCACTTCCAAAAGCAGTGAACCAATCAGAATCATTTGGAGGCGGGCAAGCGTGTGCATAATAAAAACCATATGATAGTCATAACCAACACTTAGTTGTTGGCTGCATGTGCAAAAAGTGACCCAAATAGAACTCCAGAAATGACACTCATTGCTATCTCATCGATCAATCATTGAATTTCTAATTCCGGCTGCGTGGCATCCCACAGACCGAATGCAGTGACGCTCAATGGAGCCAAGTCCACGAGCCAAATCTGTGACTCCTTGCACTCAAATGAGTCAAATTATTAACTCTATCAGGTCATTGAGGTTAATGGAGTGAGGTTTCAAAGATAAACAAATCAGAGCAATCCAGAGCATGAAAATGAGGTGGCTGACGACCAAATCCCCAACACTTTTTGGCAGGGTTCAGAATATAAGCACCCATGACTAAACAGGCTAAGTAAACATATTCATTAGCTCTTCTTTCTTGGCATGTTCCATTTTCTGGTGTTGCTCAAACATATTTGTGACCCTGGACAACAAAACCAGTCTTAAGTAGCACGGGAACATGTTTAGTAATCGGTAAAAATACATGGTACAGGTCAAAATTAAAGATTTTTCCTTTTGCCAAAAATCATTAGGATATTAAGTAAATATCATCTTCCACCATAGATCAATATCAGCTTTCAGATGATGTAAAAATCTCAATTTCGAAAAATGGACCCTTAAGACTGGTTTTGTCGTCCAGGGTCACATTTGTACAGATTCTCTATCAAAGTTAGTGATCAAAACATCAGCTTGAGCTTTGTGATTGTCACGATACCAAAATGTCTGTTGTTACTTAGACCAGTTAAATCTCATGATTTTCCAAACTTAGTATAAAACAAGAGTATACAATTTATTTGAGTGAAATTCATTTTAAGTAAATGTATATAAATATTAATGTTATAAGACCGCAGAAATTTTCTGGCAGCTGGGGTGCTAGTAAGTAAAGTAATGACATTTTAAGTATTTTTTCAAGGAACCGATTAGTAATAAATAATATGAAATGAAAGTAGGGAGTAGTTATCTTATTTTTTTTACAGTATAATTTCTGAAGATGCACTGATACAAAATTTGTCTACCGATAGCCGATTATAGAGTGATATCTGCTGATGCTTATTCCAAAGAATACATTAATATTGCTTAACTTTCTGAATGTTATTAATTAATATAATGACTATTAATATTGAACATCAAACTGGTGAGATTCAATAAAATTTTCTATATACATTGTATTTTCCTGTTCTACTTTGTTAAACAGGATATATAAGTAATAATAAAGATTTTTGGCCGATATATCGGTGCATCTCTAATTATTTCCAATCAGAGTAACATGCAGTTTGAATAAGGGCATTTGACCAGTAGGCTAAACACAGTCACATATCGTTTCTTGATGGCACATTCACACTTGCACGTTTTGAGCTAAGGAGTGCTTTTCCACCATAGTGCCGAATCGTTCTCGTTGCTTAATCGTTTCACTCTGTGCCGATTTTAGTATCGCCTTCTACCAACTTTGTTTTGAAAAGTGGTGGGGACAGATATGACAAAAACAATACTTTAATAAATTGTTTCTAAATGCTAAATGACTAAATGTTTCTGTAATAACTAATTGGAAATATTTATCATATATAGTGGGCGGTCCGTCCATTGGCTACTCCCCTTTTCGACTTCAGCTCTCAAAGTATGTGGTTCCCAACCTGTCATTTCACGAGTTTCCCTTGCAGACAATAAATATGTATGATAAGGGACAGACAATATGCTTATTTGGCATGCTGTCTAGGGAAGAGAGCTCCAAGCTTGATAGTTCCTCCGAACTTGGGGTTCCTGCCCCTTGTTTGTGCCCAGACTCGGGTCGTCGCCCCCCGTTAAGTAAAAACGGGCTGATGGTGAGGAGCTGGGGTGGAGGATGGATGCTTGGAAAATGTAGAGAGAATGAAAGCCAGCCGGGTTAACTTTAAGGCAAACCCTAAAATCACAGCCGCAAAGGCAAATTTTGCTAAAAACGCGATTTTCAGGAGGTGGTAAACATTGATAAATGTCTCCCCTAACCCCGTCCCTAAACCTTACGTCACAGGGGAAAAGTCAAATCATAAGAAAACATACCGATGAGATCGTAGGAAATAGAAATTCACACGAATGAGCCACCTTGTAAAATAGGTATGAATTCCCATCAGATTGCGTTGATATATATTTATACATATGAAAGAAACCGTCTATTAAAATGCATTAGATTCAAAGTCGTGCTGGGTGACACGGAAAAAAGGGGGAAATTCGTGTCAGTAAACACAAATTAATAGATGTCACAAATTCCCGTGAGGCTGTGTTGAGATAGGAGACGGTAATACAACTGTACAACTGTAAGCTTATTATCTGTTTCAACATCAAAAGTGTAAACAAATTCTTCAGACTGCACTGTAGATGTGACTGCTGTGCATTTACACAGTGTAGAACGGTCCCCCAGAACCTTGGTATTTTTGACACCCACCACTTATAATGCCAAACCCCTGCTCTGATCGTCGTCCTTGTGTCTGATGTAGAGTCATTTGCATGCCTATGAACACATCACGCAGGGTGTGAGGGTAGAATAATGCTACCATGCTCAACTCCGTGACAGCTAGGACACGCCTTGCGGTTCCAATCACGCGTTTTACTTTCTTTCTCATTCATCTACACTTCATTAACATTCCACCCAACCCTGAACGCCACGCTCTGACCTTGCCTGCTTGTTTCAGCCTCCGCATGGACTGCGTTCAGTACGGTACCGTCAGGACACGGTCCAGTCAGGCAGAATATTGATTCAGGGCAGATATTGATCTCCTCTACAACACTCCATTAGCTTCTCTCACATGAACACAACACAAGGCAACAACTTTTGCCTGCTGTTATGTGTATTGCTACTGCACGATTAAATACAGTAATATTATTTATATTAAAGTTAATATTAGACACATGTTTTGTTGAGGGTTTTGTTGGTGGTTGGTTATGATGTTTTAAAATGTTAGGAGTTAGATGCCCCTGTGTAGACATACAGTACAGATTCAAGCTACTTGTGGATTGTCAAATTATGTTGATTTATAGTTGTCTTCACCCTTTTCACTGCTTGTACTGTGTTGAGTGGGACAGAATGACTGATACTTACTTGTTCTGGTGTTTGGAGCCTTGCAGATGTGCATGGTATTGTGCTACAGAGTTGAGTGTGACATGGCAAACGTCACATGTGTGACTCCGCTTCAGGCCTAAGAAGACACACATCGATCAGACTTTGTATGACAATAAATTATCAATAAATGATCTCATGCTATAAATAATGGCCTGTGTAGATACCTAGAAGTATACTTTATCTTTAATGTACCATATATTTTATGTATGAGGTCAATTTTGCATGGAATTTAAGCACTTTATAAAGTATATTTCAGAAATCTTAAAACAGTATCATGTTGGTAATATCATGAAACCTTTGCAGTGTTTTTTTATTTATTTGAGAACTTCTACTACAGATGAATTCATTCATTTATGAATTCATTGCAGTTCAGTTCGGAATTAATTAAATGATCATCAAAAAATGATTTCCTTCAGTAAATGTCAAAAATACTGTTTTACAAATAGCTTTCAGTTTCTTTAGGCAAAATATAATATAAAAAAAAAATATTGCTGCTGTCCTTCTGAAACTCCATATCCAATCTCCAAAAAGTTTCACGCTTTTCATTTTTGCCACAGATCATTATTATTATATCTGACCAATAAAAAAGTGCTTGTCAACTTGGACAACACAATATTTAATCATTGAAAAAGAAAAGTATGTTTTCCTTTTCTTAAAAACAGCAAATTTGGACATCTGAGGTCTCAAAATAATACAGAATACCAAATAAAGAAAAATAATATCGTTTTTGTATTATTGTATTATTGCTCATGTATGAAATATTGCTTTATTGCTCCATGAACTCTCTGTAAGTCGCTTTGGATAAAAGCGTCTTCTAAATGACTAAAGGTAAACGTTTTCCTTCCGAAATCTCCATATTTGGTGATTTTTATTTTTGCCACAAATCATTATTATTAGTCACCCTTTTTGCTTGTCACTGCAAATATCTAACCAATGAAAGTATTAAAAGTGCTTGTCAACTTTGATAACACAGCATTTAATAATTGAAAAGTTTGTTCACTTTCTGAAAACGATATCTATAATAGAATATATATTTATATAATAATAATATGTTATATATTAGATGTGTCTGAACATGAAACCATCAAGACATGTGATGTGATTTGCTATAAGATGATGGCTGGTGCTAAATGACCTTTGTATACTGTATGCTACATGACCCTTACAAGGCGCCACAAGCACCTCCTCTGTTTACTGAGAAAATCCTTTGTTATTCAAGTGAATACGCGGCACAAAAGTCCAGAGATCAGGCCAGATAATGAACAGAGGCACATCCAGGTGCATCATCAATACCATTTACCGTGGATCTATATTTAATCAAAGCTCCAGATTACATTTGCCTAAACTCCGCAACGAAAGCACGTCTCTCATTTCCTTGATATCGCCTGCTTTTGGGATGATTAAATGAAATAAATAACAGAAGGAGCTGTGAAACATACAGATAAGTGGCTTCCTCCCACAGCACCCTCCTCCCACACCAAATCTGTTTTCCACCTCCAACTAGGACAGGACAGTAAATAATAAGCGTGCGGGAAGCTTCGTAAAACAGTAAAGTCACTTTGTTTTAGAAATGGAGGGGATAGTTGTAGAGAGTGGGTTTATGACATCACAATCTTGCAACCATTGAGCTCATGAATTATTATTAGGTTTAAGTTCTGTTTTGATATATTAATAGTCTTATTATGATGTCTTGAATTGAGGATCATATAGGAAAAATTACAATTTATTCTAATCTAATCTTATCTTGTTTTATCTGATCATTTTATTTTATCTTATTTTATTTTATTGCAGCTGGCCCATCGTTTTTTGTCAGTGGATAAATTGATGGCTAAGGAATGTTTTCACCTACCTATACATTAAACAGATTATGGCTTTCAGTTGAGTTTACTGTACATCATGGTAAGTATACTTGTAAAATCGTGTTTAAATTGCTTGACATTAATTAAATAACTGTGTCACCGTTAAAATATATTTACTAGAACCTAGTAAATCTTTCTAATATATGATTACATGTCATACCCGTATTATCATAACAAGCACATGACAGAATTCAATTCAGTGAGTGCTTGTATTGTTACTGTAAAGTGCAGTATAAGAAAGGCTTGATGAAAACCGCAGCAGTGAGTCACATTTATGAGTCACAAGCGTGACGTGAGGGACGAGAGACATTTCAATCTAAATTCACTATTCGCCCCAAATGGCAGCTGGTACACCTCCCACTAAATAGATCTTCTCCTTCCGCACGTCAAAACTCAAACCAGGCGCTTTTGTTGTCTTAAACCTTCGCCGTTGTTGGTTTGCTTGGTGAGCAAACATCTTTCGCTCGGAGCAGTTCTTTGTTGCATTGTTAATTACCTATTGATAAGTGCCTTCAATGAAAGCTCTTTAGCTATCTGCTGAATAATGCAAATCTTTAATGAAATGTCTACTCGTGAAAAGACTCCAAAGACTATTAAAATGCCTCCACTGAGGCCTGTGAAACAGCCAATGGTCAATGCTAAAATGTTGTTTATGAGACATTACCGCAAATTGGTGTAAACAAAAGCCGTTCCGGTTGAACGTAGTTTTTGCTAATGCTTACTTGTTTTGTTTGTTCAGCTCATTGCGAGTTAACACATACCGTTCAGTTCCTCTCCGTTTTCAAGATTCTTGCCCAACTGAGCGAGGAGGTTTGCTTGGGCTGCGTTTTTCTTGTGCTTCTTGCCGTCATAGTGTTGTCTGGCCATGCCGGGGTTGTTGAACCAGGCTTTGCACATCTGGCAGTAGCGATGTGAGAGTCTACCCTGCCTGGAAGGACATCCCGAGGAGACTTCAGTCACCATATGCTCTGAACTAGATGTCACCTCTACAGGAAAGGATAACAGACTGAGTATGATATACATGCAATGTACTGTACAAGCATAACATGTGATTAGATAAGATAATAACGTAATCCTTCAATGCCATTTAAGGCCCATTCACACCAAAAATGATACTGTGAGTGTAACCAGTGGTGTCGTTAGGGGTGGGCTAAGGGGGGCTAAAGCTCCAAATGTTTTCAGTAAAGTGCCAAATGTTTTATTATCATGCCCTGTACGAATTACCCAGGGACCATTTTGGATCTTTTAAGTGTAAATTTAGTTTTTATAAACACAAAAACATACATGTATATAAGAAAAATATAAACTTAAATGTTTATGTATAATTTAATTTTTTTCTAAATATAAATAAATACACCTAAATATTTCCTAAATATATGCGTATGTTTTTATAAATACAAAATTAATATGCACAGTACTCAAATTATGTAAACACAAACGTTTTTTCAATATGCGATTCATCTTGATTAATCGTTTGAAAGCCCTCCTTTAAATATAAATAGTACATACAAAAAATATACTTAAAGTGGAAAATGAATGAACTCTTGTTGTTACGACCTACTCTTACACGACATGAATGTATGGATTCAAGACCAACCATCACAACCTCACAGACATTTTACAAGGTGGGTAATTCATGTGAATCTGCATGCTATCTTATTCGTACGTTTATGCTGGTTTGCAACATAGAAACCAACAATTCACTGTGAAATTGCCTGAGAAGAAACATGGATATTTGGAGAAATAGCACCTGCATTTTTTTACCCATATCCAGGCAACAGCAGCAGGTGTGTGACAGCATTAATAAAACACATCAGATTTTCACAGACATGCGTATGTGATTAAACTGGCATATTTTGCCAGTGGTCTGTCTCCTCTGTCATAGAGTGGTGTACAGCCTTGTGTCATTTTAAAGTTTTTCTCCGGTAAAGAGCGCAAATTTGGAACACAGAATGTCCCCCGCGGCTGGATCTTAATAAGATAAGTTCTGAATCTCATGACATTTATATGATGAATAAATGAATGCGAGGTAATCTATCTTCCACTAGAAGATATAGGCACCTGGTTTTTTACTATTACTGAAAAATGCATGTTTATCCATCAAATTCTAAAATGATTACGAAAGAGACTAGATTGGACCATCACACTTTATAATAACTATACAAAAGGGATCATGAATGCACATACAGGGGCTTTTGGCTCTTACGGTTTCGGAGACTGAAAATATCAGGATAGATGACACTGGCAGCTCTACAAGTGTATTTATAGAAGGTATCAAAATAACCAGATAACATGAGGCAATCTTTTTTTCTTCTTCCTAATGTTTCATGTTTCATCCAATTCTCTGAGGTGTATCTATGGAAGGGCTGTTTTGATTATAACACATAATCAGACTGGGATATATGAAATAATAATAGCGTGACAAATATATTTAACAAACGGGCGCTTGTAGGTGTGTTGCCCTCCTGACAGGTATCAAAGGCAAAGTTGTGTATTCAAGAATCATTGTCCTTATGTTTAACATGCACCTTATGCATTTTGCAAACACTTCTGTCTAAAGCACTTTACTGTTCCCTACATTTAATCTATATTTATATTATAATTCATATTTAAAAAAAAATAGCTTAAAGGTCCGGTGTGTAATATTTTGGTTGATCTATTGACAGAATTGCAGTGTTGTATATATGTCTTCACAGGTGTATAAAAGACCTTACAAAATAAAGCCTTATGTTTTTTTACCTTAAGGTCTTTGCACATACAGTGAAAAAAAATTGCATGTTGAAAAATAAATACAACCTCAGTCAATCATTTACACACTGCCTCTGATAATTTTTGTATGACACAAAGTGAAAGAAACAAAGATATAAAGAGAGAGTGGCAGATGAGCAGATGATATTGGAACAGCTTGATAACAGGATAGTATACAGTATACAGATTTTTTTATCCCCATCCCCAAACACGAGAATACCACCCCTCAACATTTGGGTAACATTACCAAAATCAGGGAGACCCGCAGGGTTACGGGTTCCTGGGGCTGTTCGCGGTTTCTGTGGACTGTTCGCAATGGCGTTTGCGGATGGGTTTATAAAACGGGAGACTCCTGACCAAAACAGTAGTGTTGACAGGTATGCAAGAAAATGCTGGCAGAGAAAGAGAGGACAGCTTTCCTATCGAGGTGCTGTCAATGGAGAGAAGCAAGGGATGATAGGAGAGATAAGGAGAGAGGCAGATGGACAGCAGAGTCAGGATGTTTCGTTTCGCAACAGATTCATTCATTCGCATCGATCTCAATGTGCAAGGTTTCTGTGCGTGACAAATATTTTGGATGGCGAATACACAAAAAAGCATATGAAAATCGGACTATATTTGCAAAGACCTTTAGAATGAGTTATTTCTATCTACGCTGTTTTGAAAACAGCGAATAAATTAGATTACGAATGATATATTAATGACATATTGGAATTGCAGGACAAGATCGACATCTTTGATTGAGGTTTTTGTTATAGAAACAATAAACGATGAATAAATGTAAAAGTGACAGCTTAGAAAATAGTATTGCATTAAAAATGTGTAGGTTGAAGTAAAACTGTGAATTGAGCGGGAATCTGTCATGATTCTGCATTTCATAGTCATGTTTTTCTCAGTCTGGTGGCAGAATCATGACAGAACCGCGTGTTTTGTGTGAGAAAGACATGGCATTGTTTGTATTAGACCTGCTCTGCGCTTTCTCGTGTCTAGTCAGTGTCCCCGCCCTCTCGTTTTCTCATCAGTATCATTAATGATTTCATGCCCCGCACCTGTTCCCTCTTGATTTGTATCCCTTTATAATGCCCTCATGTATATTGTCCTGTGCGCATTTGTTTGGATTGTTTGACCATTGGATAGTTTGAGTGTTTGGATTTTTGCCTTGCCTTGCCTTGCCTTGCCTTGCCTTGCCTTGCCTTGCCTTGCCTTTTCATCATCACCCATTGGATTACCTTGCCCTTTGGATGTTTATTGTTATCAAGTCGTGTTTTAGTTAGTAAGTAATTATATTTATCCTGTTTCTATTGTTTTTGCCCCCTTGTGGGAAGTCTTTGTTTTTGTAGTTTACTGTCTTAGTTTGTTTTAATAAAAAAAGTCTTTGTGTTTCCCTTCACTAAAGCAACCTGCAAATGGGTATCTCTTCCTTGACATTCACGACAGAAACCAGGAATTGGAATTGAATCAAATTTTTTGCTTTGAAACAGAGTGGTGCAACTAGATGCCATTAAATTACATACACTGTACCTTTAAATTATACTTAAGATGTATAAAGTATATATATATAATACATAAATATAATGTCTAAAAGTCTACTTTTTTGTCAGTTGCTAAAGTAATGCTTTCCCAATTGAGTTGTAAAGTTGTCCTCCATCAGTCAGCTTCAAATACTACAGAAACAACAGAAGCGCTTTAACTTCTGTTTCAGCTTGTTTCCCCGTTGCTGTCGTTCTGTATTGTCTGGATGTGCTTTCCATTTTTTTCCCTTTTTGGGTCAATTCCCACCCTCAGGTGTTTTGGCCACGCCCGGTTGTGCACGCTAAGTGAGTTAGATGATGTGTTGTTCCACACAACAACCGCTGCTCTTATTGTTAACAAGCCAAGGGTGACGCTCTTGAGAACACCAGCCTCTAATACGTATAATATACTCACGTCTTAATGATGATATATTACAAATAAACAACAATTTGTCATTTTTCAACTAGATTTTTAGCCTTTCTGACAAAATTGTGAGGGATTGGTGATTGCCTGTGCAAAACTCACTGTTGTGAGTGCCACAGAGTTGCTTTCTTGCTTTGAACTGCCACCAGCAAGGTCATGAGTTTAATTCCCAGGCAATCCACATACGAATATTATGTATGCACTTGTGAGTCGCTTTGGATAAAAGCATCTGCAAAATATATAAATGTAAATGTCGGAGGCGGTTGCAAAGGTTTTTTGGGTTGTTTTTAGTATGCTACTACAGTGGCTTTGAGAGTGTTCTGAGTGGGTGAAATAGCATTGCTATCATATGATCATATCATATATATTGTCAAAAGCACCCAGTATTGCAGTGGCTATAATACAGCTTATATTGTTAAACTTAAAGGGACAGTTCAGCAAAAAATTAAATTCTGTCATCATTTACTCACTCTTGTCTTGTTCCAAATCTGAATAAATAAATTTGTTCTGATGAACACAGAGAAAGGTATTTGGAAGAATGATTATAATCAAACAGTTCCTGGTCACCATTGACTACCATGTTAGAAAAAATGACAATGGTTGTCAAAAGTGCCACAGAACTGTTTGCTTTCCTGCATTCTTCAAAATATCTTATTTTGTATTCAACAGAACGAAATGTATAAAAAAATCCTACTATGGGAGTCAATGGTGGCCAAGAACTGTTTGGTTGCGAGCATTCTTCTAAATATCTTTCTCTGTGTTCATCAGAACAAAGACATTTAAACAGATTGGGAACAACTTGAGGATGAATAAATGAAGACAGAACTGTTCCTTTAAACTGTACTTAATAATAAATTATTTCATGCTCAAATTTTTTAATAGCCTCAAGTATATACATGCCTAAACAGGTCGATTCCTTCCTCATTGGCTGCTTTACATGTCATGTCAGTGTAAAACTCTTTTAAAAATGACTAGAGATCTAGGAACAGGTTTGACCCGTTTAAATTTGTTGATGTAGTCATCTTGAATCTGATTTCGGATCACCACCTCCTACCTTTAGATATGATGACAGGTGGCTCCCCCAGCAGTAGTCTCAATCTCTTGGCGTGGATCTTGCCCTGGTAGTGCGACTGGGCCACGACAGCCGAAGTGAACGACATATTGCACAGCGTGCAGCATTTGTTCTTATCAACGTCTCCCTCTGAACTTCCCTGGACGACACAGAGGCAGACATACAGCGCTGATGTCCTATAACAAGGACCATTTGTCACATAATAGTCCAGATGAAGAATATGAGAAGACAATTTGTTAAATTTTGTTTGTTAAAAGGAATGTATAAAATTTTATGATCAAGTCAAGTTGTTGGACACAAATCTGTATTTTCTGTCCAAGAAGTTGCATACATATCAAAATACACTTGGGGGTCCTGATCAACCTGAATTTATTCTGCGATTATAACCGACAGTTGTATGTGATCCCTTAAATAATAACTTATCCAGAAAAAAAACTCAACAAAAAAAACAAAATAGAGAATGTTACCTTTAAAATGGCCCTAGATTAACAATTACCATAAAAATATGATTGAAGGTGCATCAGCCATTCAGCTCAATAATGTTTCTCCACCGTATCTGTTTCAATTTCGCCAAATTCAAATGAATTCTTTGACATTGCAAATGACCTACAGCACATCAATAGTCAACACCCTAAGCATTAAGAACATGGCAAGGTCAATGTCATGAAATAAACATCCGGACCTCAAAGCCACCTAGTAGGGTTAGTTGTTTTGTATCGCTGAGTCTAAACATCTGAAGAAAAGATCCTATCGCAGCCTGATTGAATTTCTGAGCCTTAATTGTTCTGTGACAGTTTGTTACAGCAAAAGAGCAATTGAGCCGCTACAGCTGTGCAAAGGTCTGCCTTCTGTCCGCATGAGAAATGCCCCGAGCCATTGATCTGTGTCCACTCATTCTGCTTCTTGTTATTTCTCTCCTGACTTGCCATAACGTCTTTACTCTCCCCGAGGGGGAAGACCTCACAGACATTCAGCTCAACTGTTCCTGATCGACATTGACCTTGGCAGGAAAAAATCATCACATGCAATCAATTGAGAATCAAGAATCAACGCTTCTACGATCAGCATATTCAAGCTCAGATCACTGTGAATACTCATCTTTTGATTAAATCAAGAGGTTTTTTGGCTAAAACAGATAACTCTGTTTTTTGTGTGTTTTATTGTATAGGCTAGCAGTGTTTTTTTAGCTATTATAACTATATCAAAACAACCCAACTGCAGCTTGGTTGATATTAATTGGACGATAAAAAACATGATTTTTTCTTGATTTTATAAACAGAGTTATCTGTTTTTAAGGGAACTCTTCAAATGTTGTAATATAATACAGTTCATGATAAATGCATTACATTTTTAACCAAGCTGTTTTTTTGAGATATGAGGCTACATCGGAGTTGCCAGGTTTGCGTTTTTCCTGCTGCAGCAGGTTGCTTTTGAAGACGGTCAAAGATGGACAGATTTTGTTGATCTGATTTCATTCTTAAGGTAAGATTATTTATTAAAACAAAGTGTGTTTATGAACAATACTACACTGATTATCAAGAGGAAATTCTGTAGCCTATAGCCCATAACAACAACAATAAATGTGTATGTTAGGTAGGGCTTTGCAAAAATATCGATACATGTAACTATCGCAATATTAGCTTTTTCGATAGTTTATCGATATTGATACCTCTTCTATCGATAAATTTAATAAAGGGGTCACATGGCGCAAAACATGTGTTTTTCTTTGTCTTTGGTGTGTTATAAGTTGCCAATGCATGTATTAGACACGTAAATTGGCACAAAAATAAAAAAAAACTCTGATTTATAGGTCCATACATCACACATCATGGGTAAGGGATGTTTTTACACTTATCCTAACAGAAAATCCCAGGTGGTGCACTGCATGTTGTATTTCTAACTCTACTTTTTACACATTCTATTTAAAGTGTTGCAATATATCGCAAATGTTTATCGAATCGAAATGCATAGCAATACATTGTATTGTAACCCATCTTAAGTGATATGTATCGTATCGGGAGGTTCTTGCCAATACACAGCCCTAATGTTAGGTATAGGAGAGACATATTTCAGGTTTTTGGTATTGGTGCAGTGCTGGGGTCAGTTTTGTGCTAGTTTTAATAGATTGTTGGACAGATCTGGCAACCCCGAGCAAGATCTTTTTTATAGTTTTGATGTCTTATTTTCTTGTTTAAACTGTTTAAAAATCTGCCTTTTTCTGTTTGTTAAGGGTCTAAAATATTCGTTATATTCAAATAACATCCGTTGACTATAATTCAAACGACCAGGGCATTGTACACAATGATAAATTCCAAAACAATTGACAAACATAGCTAAAGCGCTAGAGACAAAGCTCAGACAGACGTTAACCTGAGAGGACCACACACAGGGGATGCCAGCTCAAGCTAAATCAATCCACACATTTGGTATCTTGAATTGGGTAAAACCCAGGTGCAAACAAGGATTGCGATTAACTAGAAAAAAAATACAAGACGCTGTCATGCCATATGCAGCCCAAAAAGACCCCCCCCATCTCTGAGCTCCTGACTTTCCCTCAGAATGCCTGTAATTTAATCGCTGGATCAGGTCCAGAATGCTCTGAGTTCTGATACTCATGATGGTGTCTCTGGCACATGACTCTCACAGACCACCGCATACTGTGGTCATGATTCAAGCAGCATTGGGAGGTCTGACATATAGAAACTAGGAGCTGAAGATTGGACAGCAATCGGATGAAAGATGTTAATAATAAGATGAAATTGCATAAACAAAGGCAGCTTTGCATGTGGTGAGTAACCTGGCTTATGTAAAAGAGATCTGTCATAATTTACTCACCATCTTGTCACTTCAAAGCGGTATGACTTTCTTTCTTATGCAGAACACAGAGAAGATATTTTGAAGAATGTTGGTAACTTAACAATGGCGGTACCCATCCACTTGCATTGGTACAATAGAAGCCAATGGGTACCGCTGTTGTTCGGTTACCAACGTTCTTCAAAATATCTTCTTTTGTGTTCTTCATATGAAATCAAGTAAATAAAATCATTTTTTTGGGTGAACTTAAGTATGCCATGAGGATGAGTAAATGAGCAGCAAATTATAATTTTATGCCTTAAAGGATCAAATCACTCTCAACTGAAATGATCCAATTTTTTGTTCAGCACAAAATTAGAAGAATTAAATTCTTCCGATGCATTTCAAAATATAAAACCTTGTTTTCTTCTTCCTGTCAACTCTTCTTTAGTTTTCTTCTGTTCATTCCCTTTGGTAGATAAGTGTCAGCTTTGGGGCAAAAAAAGGGACAAAACATCCATTCTACTGTAGTTGGAAAAAGTTCTATAGTTTATAACAGCATTATAAAACCTCTTGACCTTCTGCAGTCCAGATCATAGACCTTCACAAGCCATGTGTGACACAAAGTGACAGCTTGTCAAGTGCAAGCCGTAACAAAATGGATTGGGTCATTCTTTATACTTGAAAAAGCCTGACTTCATCCCAACATCCCAATAACAGCCCGAAATGTGAGTGACACAAGATCGGACAGGAGTGATCAGCCCAGATGAGCAGCCCATCCCTGTCAATCAATACGCTGTTGACAAAAGTCCGTTTTTCTCGGATAGCTACATCAGGACTCCTCAGTGCAGTAATGAAACTGTCTGCTTCAATTTTCAAGAAGGACAGGCGTTTGGAATTGGTGATGATTTGTTTCTGTAATCTAGTTCTGCGTCTTCTTTCGACATGTGAGACTTTCATACAGAACAGATGTATTTGTTTGAGTTTTAGGGAACTTACATTGTCTGTACGGAGCTTCTTTGCAGGACAGCCCCCATCCGCCGGGTGTAACATGTGATACAGCCGAACTTTGTTTGCATGCTTTCGACTCTGCAAGGGAAGAAAAGTGGACAGATCTGTATGTGATGGTTTCCCAAGAAGCCTTTTTTATTCAGTGTAGACAGAAAACAGAACTCGCCATTGATTATTAAACTAAGCGATGTCAGGCCCCGAACAATTTTCATCAGAGCTATGGGAACAAGATTATGGACCACTGCTCTCATTTTTCAAAGCTGGATATGCCCGAGCGTAGCCTGAATGATTGTTCTTCTGGGTGGATAAAGGTCCATATTGATTGTTGTGTAACAGACGAAAGCCCAGCCGTATGAAAAGCACAAAGGCACAAGAGGAGTAATTCTTACTGAAAGCTCCTTATTCCCTTTTCACCCAAAAGCCATGTGAATCAGCATAAAGTAAAATGCTTAAGGGATCATTCGCCCAAAGATGAAAATTCTTGCATAATTTATTCACCCTTACCTGTATGATAAAACCATTGAGACATTTCACAAAATATCTCCTATTGTGCTCTACAAAAGTAACAGACACAGGTCCTATCATACACTTGGTGCAATTCGGTGCCAGGTGCGACACAAGTGTTTTTTGCTAGTTTCAGCCAGACGCAGTTGTCATTTTCAAATCCTGAGCAATGTTTAAACTGCAAATGCATTTGCACTCATTTGTGCGTCCATGGGTGTGCTGGCCTGAAAGCGAGGTGTGTTCAGGCACATTGTTGACGTGTTGCTATTTTAAGACAACTGAAATAGACCAGGCTGAAACCTTGTCTAGAGTCAATGGTGCAATGTTTTTTTGTTATTTAAAAAGCATATCATGAACCTACAGGCATGTGCACAGCGGGACGAGCAGCATCACACAATAATGCCAAATATTAAAAATAAATGGATTGTAATGAAAAAAATTATTAGCATGTACATAAAGAAAAAAAAAACATTTTAGTCCTATAGATTGTCTGCTTACACTCTTTAACCCCTTGCACAACCAGATGCGTTTCCTCTCTGGAGAAGCTTCCAGTCTTTGCTCTAGCAAATTCCATCGTGTAAATAGTAAATCCGCCAGGGTGCAAGCCGAACTAGGTCTTGTGAGATTAGACTCGGATTTGCCCAAAACTCACCCATGAGTCATTAAGAGAATAGGCGCAACCCTTTCAGACCATGAACCGGCGCGCTGACCTATCCCTATAATAAAGATTTATAATAGGATTTACTTCTTTTATTAATGAAATCATGAAACAACGTGCGCATTTTCTGCGTCTGTGGTTTATAAATATAAAAACTAGAGTCCCCAACTAGAGTCCTTCAAGTGAATCTTAGCCATTTCCAGCATTGATTATAAAACAATACTTGGGAATCTAAATTATGAGAGAACACAACAGAAAAACGACATAACAGTTGAACGACAACTTGTGCGCTAATTTACATTTTCTAAAATCAAACGATATCTGTGTTCACAACAGAAAAGCAACCGGGTTTCATGATGCAGATGTAACGCTTCTTCCATTGGTTGCTTCCGCTGCCTGAATGTTTTTGCCCGCACACAGGTTAAAGATGCAATGCGCGGGTGCTTCAATGAGTCGGTGCGGCCCACTAATGCAGATAACATTGGTTGGAGTATTTCTGTGCCCATGCTTTACATTTTTAACTAAAAGTTCCCTGTGAGTAAACAGTAATTAGCGGACCCATTGCAGTTCCATCGCGGACCCCCGGTTGAAGACCCCTTGTATAATATATATTATCTTTTTTGTACAGTCTATCTGTTAATAATTTGCAATATTAATCTTTTATCTGTTAATAACCCACGACTTTCACTCACCACTCGTGGTGATGTGACAGGAGAAGTGATTTGACTTTGATTTGAGATTCTGCTAAAAGCTTCACATTGCTCCTTTAAATCAATTGTTTTTAAAACACATTCTTTACTTTAGCTATTGAATCTTTCACATCAGGTTAAACGTTTTCAGAAACAACAACATTTATGTCCTGTATAAAAATCTGCTATTTATGTGCCACAGAGGCAAGAAAATAATCAGGTTTGACGAGGACAAATGCCATGTACAATTATGTAAATTATGACCAAGTTCATATTTAAGGGTGAGCTAAAAGGGCTGGTTGTAAATATTTCAAGGGTAAAGCCTTCTATATTGAGTCAAGCAACTTTTATATCATCTGCTCTGATCTATTGATATTCCTCTGCCAACTTTGTCCTATTTTCACCTCTATGAGGTGCTTCAAATCAGAGCAGCAATGTGCAAATTGATCTGAGACTGTCTTGATACCTGCAAATTGTCACTCACAGACGTTTCAAAGCAACAACATCAACGTTATTGCGGATGCACGCTTTTGTGGATTTAACTTCTAGCACACATCCGCATATGATAGGGACCCTGCAGATTATTTCTGAAAACCAGCAAAAGAAATAACAAGAAAATTACATTAGCTATCAAGTTAAAAGTATGTCTAGCCATTATTATTTTGGGTTGCCAGTAGAAGAACCGGTACTAGAATGCGACAAAGTTAAACGACCCATTCAACAAATAGTTACTAAATAAAATGAACACACAAAACAATCCAACAAATTGTTTATTTAATAAAATTATTTTACAATAAAATATGAATTAATATTAATATAAATTAAATAAAGTATAAATAGCCATATTATTAGCTTCTAGCCAGACGATCAACAAACACAGACCGGAAGTTAACTTCGGACCAGGGACGTGCGTCCGATGAAAACTAAATTCGTATTTCCTGAAAATCTTTATGATGCCGTAACAGAGCGTGTCATGATTTGATTTCAAACATGAATAATTGAAGTTATTCATTTTAAATGAGATTTCAAGCGACTAGACCATTGCAGACTATATGTGGGCGTGTCCAACATCACCTTATATTTCCATAAAGTTTGACCTTATAAAATGCTAAGCGGCTGCTTTTGGGAATGAAGACAGCTGAGCTCACTAGTGTAGGCGGGATGGAGAAACTAATCCTAGCCGTAAGCAATTTTCCCAATTTAAATGTTTATGGCCACATACATGGAACAAGTGAAAAATTACGCTCGGAAAATCATGTCCAAGCCATGGTAAGTCTCAATGTTCTCAAAAACAAAACAGGGCGAAATATCCCAGTTCGGCGGTTCTGGTAAATACTTCGCATTGGCTTTAATTGTCTGTTCTCTTTAATAAGTGATTCAGGCAAGGCCAACGTTGACTTTGTTCCGTCTTGTAAGCTGATTTTCCTCAGGAGGGTGGTGGTGCGGGGATGGGTCTCATTAAATGCATGACCACACAGTCTCATCGCTCTGCCTCCTGCAAACATCTACCGTCCTCATTACCGCACCAACCAGCTGACAATAACAACCCTCCACCTCAGGGCTTGTTTTCTAAATTCTGAGAGGAAGAGAATTCCACAGTTAAAGAGAAGAAAACCAAAAGCAACACTGAGCAGATGTGTCACTCCAGTGACTTTATTGGAGAACATGTGGATTATGATTTTATAGTTAGAAACATCTATATATATAATAAAAATCTGTAAAACCACAGAGCGACGGCTGGGTTATTGAAAGTAAAAATCACATTAATTTAATACAGAGAAGTTTATTGTTACCATTTATAATGCGTATAAATTAATATGATCTATGAGGTTGTATTATATTATAAACTGTCCATTATATTCCTGTAATTTATAAATCAATAATCTTGCATGACCACGAGAAAGTCAGATCAAATCTGATCCTCTCATGTGAAAGTTTCATCATTACAAGAGATATTGTGTTAAAGATCAGTCTGGGATTGGGTTAACAAGCTAACAGCTGGTTCTCAGACAGCCCAGGCGTCGACCGCATGGTTTCGTTCCCTCACAAGATGGAAGCTAGAGGCAGATTTAAGATGCAATAATCAAAACATCTCCATTCAAGGCTGATGTAATGACACATAAGATTCGTCCCATATTTGCTTTCTTTTGTAGTATAAACAGTATGTGTTTACACAGAAAAGTCAAAAACATTTAAATGCACTGCATTTAATGAAAAAACTAAATAGTGAATGTTGGATACCGTTATGGCACTCAACAGTCATTGTCTACCTTATACAGAAGAAGAGGCGGTGACAAACAAGGTAAAGAAAGTGGCTAAACCAACACAATCTCACAAGAATTTGTGACCATTTTGAAGGTGGCTATTTGTATAAATATGTACAATCTCATTCAAACCTTGTAGTACGATTTGCTTTAGCACCATTTCCAGGTAGGTTGGGGTGGGGTGAGGGGCTTCAGTATTGCTTTTTCCTAATAATCGTACAGTTGGCCAAAACATCCATGTATCTGAAATTGAATTTCACTGAACTATAAAACAACAACAACGTAGGTCGGTTGGTAAAATGGTTTATGGTGAATAAAATGAATGAGAGACAGTTTGATTTTTCTGAGACCTCTGATAAATCCATTTACTTTTTTTTTAACCCATGAGATTTTGAACTCCAAAAATCACAAACGCAAACATCCAGTGCAAAGTAATCGTCGGACCTGGGTTGCGGCATTGAAAATTGACAGGAATAATCTGGTTCCTGTCGAGCAGCAGGGAAAAATTGGAGAGTTTAAAATGACAAAATGCTGACGGCGTGCCACTAGCGATCCATACGTGTCCTGATAATGACTTCTCCTGCTGGGGTCTGTACATGGGTGAACCATTAACTGAAGCGAATAAATAAAAGCCATTAGCTCTTATAACATGTACTAAAACGCTCGCACAAAGATGGCAGTTTGTGTTACATTCATGCTCGGTCAGCATATTATTCAAGTTTGAAATGGTTGTAAAGATGCACGGTTAGTCATGTGACTATAACCGTTAAAAAGTTTGTTTGAAAGCAACGGCAAACGCTCTGCTGCATCAATACCTAGCACACGTGCCCTTTTTTTTTACAGTAGACACGTCCCACAGGACTTCAAGGTAGGTAGAATGTAGATTAACCTATTGTGAGAGACCCACTTTATAAAAAAATATCTATCTATATGTTTTATGTGTAAAGACACATTTAAACGTTGTATATACATTATAAATGTTATATTATAAAGACAACATATTGTTTTCAGACATAAATAATTGGGAATACTTGTTAGATGTATGTAACCTTGAAGAGACGTTTTCAATTCAAATGTATTTGTACTGAAGCAACTTTCACTTTAGTGTGAAAAAAGTAGTATAGTGAGAAAAACTCAGTAGAAAGATACAAATATGCCCAATTCTGGAAATTATGCATGTTGGGAAAAATCTGATAAACACAAGGTCCAATGAGTATGCAATATACAGTGATGTACATAACTAACTATGTCTTCATAGGTGTATAAAGATCTTACATAATGAAGGGTTGTGTTTTGATTATCTATAAAATGAGCTATTTCAATCTACATACACCGCGGGTCCCCTTACATGGAATTCGCCATGTTGTTTCTACAGTAGCCCTAAACGGACAAACTGCTCTACAGAGCACATTTTGTAAATACGTAATCTCCTTCGGCAAATAAGTGAAAACTCAATGACATCTTTGTCCTGGGAGAGCCGATGTAGTGCTTCAAAAGGGAGGGCTGAAGTGAGCCGTTGGTTGCACTTTCGAGACCTCACTGCTAGATGCCGCTAAAATCTACACATTGCTCCTTTAAAGAATGAAACAATAATAATGTTCAGTAGACTAATTCTTTATAATTAGTAGTCTACGTCACATAGACTTTACACTGCAAATTTTCTGGGATAGCTTTAAACCTTTTGGTCTCTTGTCCCCAGTTTGAAAACCTATGATCTAGAACGTCACGTGTAATACCATGATTGTCTCATAATTTGAACAAAAAGGGCAATTACACCTAAGTTTACTTCTTTCAACTACCCATCAGTTATGTTTCTTCAATAAACCACAAACCACAAATCACACCACATGCACAGATGTGGGATATGAAGGACGAATGAAGAATACATCTATACAAAATGCCTTGGAAGATGCCTTAATAAACTCCTTCATATACTCCCTGTAATGTTTGCAAATTACAATTTTGTTGATTTTAAACACAACAGTAGTTTTAATAAACACCAGGCAGAATTTATATTTTCATAGCATTGACCTGTAAACTCCCACACCCAGATTAATATCATCAGAATTACTTTTAATGCACGTACATGGCGCGATTGATGATGGGTGAAACTTCACACCCCCTTTTTAATTGCGTATGAATATTAGCTGCCAAAATCGAATTAACCTACTTATCTGGCCTCGTTTAAGAAAATGCACAGCAGACCGGAGAATATTATTGACAGCAGATCAAATGAACGTGTATCAGTGTATGTTTATGCATAGTTCGAGTGTTACTCACCTCATAGTGGGCGACTCTCTGTGACTCAGAGATAAGCTGAGCGCTGCACACTCTGCAGTAGCTGTCAGTGAAGAGCCCTGCATCCACCTCTGTAGACTTCATCTGAACAAGAACATTTTGAGCATTTATGTGATGAATTTAACAATTAGCCATTTTAAACAATCATTCATTAAGGGCACTTGAACTAGATGATAGTAGAGAACATTGAGTCAAATATCAATTTCCAAAATTTAAACTTTGTATATTTTTTTTATTTTATAATGACAAAACGTTTTATTGTCTCCTGATTCCACAGTTATAAAATAATCAAATCACAAACCAAGGATTCTCAATTTAATGTCATATCAGGGCCTGTATTCTTAAAGCTTCTAAGAATCCTCTAAGAGTGCTCTAGATTTAGCATAAAAACTTTTACGTCGGAGTCTTAAAAATGATTCAGGACCAATCTGAGAGAAACTCTGAGCAAGAAAAAGACAAAAACTTTTATCTTAGTGAGGAGGCGGGGCTGACTTGTTGCTTTGTATGACACACTCTTTTAAAGACTGTGATTGGTTGGTCGACCAAGAAGGTAAAAATAGAGCTTTTAAGTATAGGGGCTTTTTTCATGTTTTACCGTACTCGTACAAACACACACACACTATTATATATATAAATATCCTTTCTTTACTTTTTTATTTACCATGCTGTTAATGTTAACATATTTGATAGAAAATGAACGGTGACACAATAAGTTTCTCTAAGAGCTGTAATTGTTTTGGAGATGTTAGCATATCTATAGGATCGGTCACAAACGTCTTATGTGTTGTGTCTTATTAACTCACTGTCATTCAATTCAATGTTATTTTATTATATAGCGCTTTTACAAGTTGGATTGCATCAAAGCAGCAATGCAAGAAAACCAAAACCAAGGTTATCAAAAGTTGAACACACACAAGCAAAAAAAGAAAAAATCAGATAAACCTTAAAAGTAATATGGAAATTGTCAGGCATTGCAACACACTCTTAAGTCTCTTAAAAAGTCCTCCATAAGAGGTCTTTTAAGGGTTAAGGTTCTTTATGAATTACTGTTTTCTTTACTAGGGTCTTTACTGTTATTCTAAGAGGAAACTGCCATATTTCTACCCATTTTCTTAGAATTGTGTTAGTAGGAGCAACTCTTTGCGCTAAGATTGTTCATGAATACGGGCCCTGATAATTAACGCTTTGTCTTTAGGGTAATTAAAGAATAATCTATGTCTACATCAGTCATGTAAGATTTCATCTGCGTGACATTTTGGGTATATCGTACAGTGACATTCTGTCTGGAAGCTGATGAAATCTTTGACATTTGGATTTGGCTTAAGGAGAAGAATGTTTTGGGGGGATAATGACACTGACAAGAGAATATAAATCTGGCACCGTTATGCGACTAAGAGGTACCACGCTGGAGGAGAAATAAATGTTGGCGTTCTTTTTTATGCTGATCTGGAAACAGCTGATGCCAACATATCCTGACATTTGATATAGCAGTGTGTAAAACTCATCTAAAGGAGCCATACTTTTGCCGTTTTTGAGGCTTTGATTATGTTTCTAGGGTGATTAACAATAGATGTTCATGTTTCTAATAAAGTAAACGCTTTTTATTCCACATATTTCAAGTCTATTGTTCAACGCTGTCCCTCTTCTAACAAAACGACTGGATTTTTTCCGGTCTATATAGTCTCTCCTTCCGAAATGCTCTGATTGGTAAAGGACTTCAAAGGATGTTTCATAGAAGTGTTTTAGACAGAGGTATGCGCACACACAATATCAGTGTATTACACAGAACAGCTTTCACAGCCGATGTTAAAGTCATGAAGCTGTTATTTGACCGTTGCTTATCTTAGAATGTGTGTAGCTGAATTATTATGACCACCTGTAGGACTGTGATGAAAGTGAAAGTAATTTAGCGCGTAGCTCAGTCAAATGTTTACAATCTCTTATAACCAAACACTACTCCAGCGGCTCTTCCTCTTCTCTAAGGAAGGCCTCACCCCTTTTTTGGAGTATTCCTATGGGTGGAGGTTATTAAAAGCGCGTGGAAAAGTGACATCCCGGGAAGTAGAAGGCTGTTGTCCGATTCCAGCAGTTCTCTGTAGTTCGTGAAAAGCGGTTAAAGGGGTGCTACAACAATGTGTCATGCATTCTGACTTCTTCACAATGTTAAACGTGCTGTCTTCTCATGCTTAACATGGTCAACTTGTCTAAAAACGAGTTGGGTGTATTACGTAGTATTTCTGTGCTCCATACACTCCCCCGGCGATCATGCAGGTTTTCGGAAAGTTTTTTCCGAACATCTAAAACAGTTTTGTAACTATTTTTCTTAGTATCTTATCGGACAATTATCCTGGAAAAGCACGCCGCACGCCCCACGCGACAGCATTGAGAGCAGGTGAAGGAGCATGCGCAGTCGTCACTTTCACTTGTGTGCTGGAGAGAGAGTGAGAGCATATGTTCACGAAGTTCAGGTGTTAGTTTGTTTACTGCATTTGGGTGATGAATGTTATATAAACTGTGGATATAACGCTGGATTTGGAGATCGTTTGAAACTTATATATGGAGTCGTCCCAGCGCTAAAAGATGACAGACATGAACCACATGCAGTGATTGAAACTGATGTCTGTGTTTTGTTGACAATGTGCTTTAGTTCAGCCTACCCCTCCCCCCCGCACGCGCCGTATGTTTTCGGAAACAATCGTAAAGCTGTATCTATCTTTCATAAATATGATCATACTAAATACTCCTTGATGATACAACGTATGCAATACTACTCTATAGTTACTCAAGATTAATGTGAGATTGGCAGAAACCCTGTGTGTTAGGGCCGCTTTAAAATAAAAATATCTCGCTTGGCACTGAACTTTGAGCTTTATCATTTTGCAGGTTTTGTTTATGCTCTAACAACAACATTACACACTAACTAAAGGTTGAAAAATGGGATTGTGGGGAATGGGATCTTTAAAAGTAAGGGGAGTTTGATAATGAAGAAGGAAAAGTAATCCATAAGCTTTGTCTTCTATCTTCTTGTCACATACAATGTTAAACACAAAATTGGATAAAACCTGCCAACATTTTGAGAAGTGAGTGACTGATATTTATATAGAAAAGAACAAATGTGGACACAAAATGAAGCTGGACTACTTAGAATATTTTTTTCTTTTAAAATAATATTAATTCTGTAATGTTACTGCCTTTGTGTGATATGACAGAGTTTTAGTCATTTTCAACTTTCTGAGAGATATGGCTCGGGATTCTAGAGGGCCAGATCTGAGGAAGAAACTGTTTAGGGCTCATTTTTGATTCAAGTGCATTGTCAGCTAAATTTGAATTATGATAAAAGAGTTTTACATCTCCAAACAAAACATGGGTTGTTTTCAAACACTTTCTTCTCACCCTAGGGGTCACTTCAAACCAACTGCAAATACAAAATTAGTTTTTTACAGACAATTGTTTCAGAAACTTTTAAGTCGACCATGTCTGTGACCCTCTGATACCCCCCCAAACTAAATTACACCCTCCAGCAACACTCTTACTTTGCTACGAAAGGTTATAAATAGAATACCATTTTTGGTTCCCCAAAGAGCCATTAGTATTACTGTAACTCATGAATCAATTATACTTTTTAAAGGGGTGATATGACACGGCTAAAACGAATATTATCATTTGGTCTAGATGTAATGCAATGCATATACATGATTTAAGGTTAAAGAACGCTGTATTTTGCACATATCATGCATGTTTGAATCTCCTCTTTGCCCCGCCTCTCTGAAACGCACAGATTTTTACGAAGCTCTTTGCTCTGAAGAGCAAGGTGTGCAATGATTGGCCAGTTAACCACTGTGTAGTGATTGGTCAAATACTGGAAGCTGGTGTGACGGAAATGGAACATCAGGTTCCAAAGCAATTGTACTGACTGGTACGACCACTTTACTTGCGTGTACATTTGGGCGGTCTTGATACCACGAACTGATGTAGATTTGTGGGGGTGTGTTTACACGAGGCGTTTCAGACAGATCTGGGTGAGCATTGGCTTTTAGATAGAATGCATCTTTTGTCCCGACACTTTAATTTTTTGTGTCAAATACATGCATGGGCAACTTATAACACGCCTAAGAAACAGAAAAACATGTATTCGCGCCATATAACTCCTTTAATAGTCTTAGAATATTTTTTCCAAAATAACTTAATTTTTGTAAAACAGAAAGGTTCTTCGGGTGTTAAACTAAATTTGTTACTTTTACATTAGAAAATATATGAAAAGATGGCACACCAAAGCTCCAAAAATATCAAATTTTATATAAGACATTTGCAAAATGTATTTTAAATCTATTTAATAATGTATATTTTTGGAGTTTTGGACTGGCAACTTTTCATCCATTTTCTGACATGATTTGTTACGGTAGAGCACCCATTTCAACTCGAAGTGGGTGGATTTTTCTTATTATTTTTACATAAAATAAGCCATATATCTTTTTTAAAACCTGATAAATACATTCACACTTAACACATACAATTTTTTACTGTAAAATAAACCATCTGCCGTCTATCAAAAAAAACCTTCTGTACCAAAACTCAGCTTCCTCAATAATAAATAACTACTGTAAATAATTAAATTATTGATTGATTTGAAGCAATTGCCACCACAAAAGGACTTCTAAATGAGAATCAATGGGTGAAATGTAGTTCAGAAACCTTTCATTCAGATGCGCATGACTACAGCAGCTTGTAAAATCAACTGGGAATTACACCATGATTGATCCAACAAGTGAAGGACTGGCTCAATATAGGTGTACAACAGATGTCAAGTGCTTTAAAGCTTTATGCTTTTGTAAAATCTGTTGTCCAAATCCTGTGTGGCACAGAATCTGCAGCATGTCAGTCATGCCAGTGAAAGCTTCATCTAATAAAGCAGATGAGTATAACATTCATCTTTCATGTGAGGAGAAGTGATTGCTTGTCTGGTGTATGCCCCACAACCAAATATTGATTTTTAATGTTGTGAGCTCAAGTTAGAAAAACACACAAAATAATCACTGAGGGGCACAAGTTAGCCCGTGTCTCACTTTAATCCTCCATAAGAAGTATTTTTTGGGATGTGGACAGGTCTACAAAACTTATGAAGAGTAAAGTTTTATAATCAGAAAAGTGCAGCCTTGCAAAAATATTGCTTATCAGAAGTAAGTAAAGTGTTTTAACTTACCGAGAAGTGGAAGTACGTTGACTATGGAAAAACAGAACACAAACACACCTTTTGTTACATGTAACACACTTTGAAAAGCTTTGTATACCTAAACATTTGTTTGAACTTGTTACAGTAATGTGAAGCCTTGTTTTCTTATCATTTATTTTTTATTTGGTTTGTAAAAATTCTCAAGTTCAACAATACCTGGATCCAGTGGTACACAATATTATAGATTCATTTATTTATTCAGATTAATTTATTGATTATTGATTCAAGATTTATAACTTGAAATGGCATGTGTTTGTAAATGACTCTCTGGTGGAATAAAAGAAAGAAAGAAAGAAAGAAAGAAATGAAAGAAAGAAAGAAAGAAAGAAAGAAAGAAAGAAAGAAAGAAAGAAAGAAAGAAAGAAAAAGAAAGAAAGAAAGAACGTCAAGACAAAAATGGAAATTAAATCTCGGATCTGTTCTTGTACGCCACTTGCATTTTATCATTTAGCTCCTTTGAGTTCATGCTTTTTATAGAATAAGAAATGAAGGATGGTGAAAACAAACGCTTACTTGTAATTCCAGACTGTAGCCCTGGTGCGAGTGATGGGGATGCAGAGTGAGTTGAGGGGAGAGTGTAAAGTCCATTGAGAGTGATGTTAAATGATGCTGAGACGTGCCGCTTCTGCAGCCACATCCGCTATTCACGTGCACGTAAAACGAGTCTCCGCCCCGCGACGCGCTCATTGGCTGCTGTATCCACAAACAAACAACCCCAAATACACGCTTTGGTTGAATAAAAAAGAATAAAAGATGTAATTTGCTTGATCACTAATGAAGGATGTTAAAGCTTCTATCTAATATATAGCGCAATTAAAGACTATATATGCACACAAAATTGATCACAGATTAGTTTTTTTCTGTTTTAAGTGTTTACAAACAATTTTCGTTGAAATCTCGGCGTTATGAGGTGATCATTTCTGAATGAGCAACAACTTTTCATCTTGGTCAATACAAAAAAGCCCATTTTATAAAACGTTGCAGACAATTATTTCAAAGGGAAATTGTTTTTGTGTTTTCATAAAACGACTATCAATCAATATACAGTATATGTTTATTTTAGATATAGTTATATAGTATTTAATATTTGTTTCACTGTCTTTAATCGAAATGTTTAAAAAACTCACTAGCAGCTCATAAGATAAACTGGAATGCCATCTATTGGGAACTTGTGTTAAGTGCATGGAGATTCAATTTAAATCAAATATATTTACAAAGTTGTATTGTCTCAAGAAGGTTTTACAAGAAAATAAAGAAATCTCAAAACAACAAGAAATTAATAGATTATGGGACATTTAGTTAATTGATGTAAGTACTCAACTGTGCTATTTTGAGATACCTTGAATAGAAGTATACTGAACACCACAATAGCCTATTAAGTACAACCTAATTTGTGAAGACAAAGCACTTTAAGCATGCTTATTGAATAATTGAATGAATAAAGTGTATTTTAATGATCGTTTTTAAGGTATACAAGAAAGAATAGGGATAGAGAATTTGCATAAACAAGACTGTCACATGTAAAATGTGCAGTATTAAGAAAAAGTGAAGTAGCAAAGTCTTTCAGATTGTAGATAATTTTAATAAAAAATATAACAGAATGTTCATAACCTTAAGCTTCAGCAGTCTCCGAGTGAAAAAGTCAACACAAAACCAAAACTCCAATGATGTAGAAATGGAGAAAAAAACCTGGTGAGAAACCAGATCATCGAAACAGTCGTCATCAAGAATGCCAAAAATAGGCCATGACATATGTCAGATAATGCATTTGTGACATTGATGTATTGATAAGGCTTTCGTATAAAGGTCAAGCCCTTAATACTGATAAATGATAGACTGAGAACCTCTGCCGTTAATATTTTGGCATTGCTTAAAAAACAGAACATTCAATTCCAATCAAGCTGCTTTAATTTTACAATTTTTTCTCACGGTGAAAGAAATAACCAGGCATTTACAGTCCTCCATTATCTGGGAGTTTGCCATTCCGAAACTATAAAAGGAACTGCTGGATTGAATTTGTTAAAAAAAAACGGTTTCTTGTAACTTTAATATAAGAATAATAAGAAACACTCAAGAACAGATGAGGTAAAGACTGTAAAACTCAAATATTTACTTATCTTTTTAGTGAGTAAATGTAACACAACCCCGGATCCCAACCCCATTTTCAGTTTGTCAATGTCATCAACGAGACACATGAGATAGATGTGTTTATATCTGAGAGGTTTGCGAGGCCATCAGCTGATTTATGAAATCCAAGCCACCTTCCAAAATCTGCTCTCACGTCACAGTTGGGGCCAGGTTTATATCTCAAAAACAGCAACTCGAGTTCAGTGTGTCCACAGCTCCTGTTTCTGCCAAAACCATGATCCACGACACCCAGGCCAGTTATCATCTATCCTGGTTATGTGTAAACGGACACGCATGCTGTTCAGCTTTCAATGTAACTGATTTAACATTGAATGTTTGCCCAGAAGAATGATGTGAGTGTTTCTTGGGTACCGGATTGCATCATATTCTTGAACATGTCTAAATAATTGTTTCTTGTGCCGATTGCTCATTTCTCAAACCCAGAATCTGCAAAGCGGTTTGCCAGCAAGATTTTTTGTGTTAAAACTGTGAGACGTGGATTTTGAACAAGATGTTTTCAGCCGAGTAAGAAAGCAACAGCTTCTAACTAAGAAGGAATTCCGGACCAAAGTAGACTTGGCCTAATTTTGGTAACCGTGCAAGCAGACCTCCGTCAGGATAATTTTCCAAGAATTTACATCTGATATGATTCGAATAAACACATTGAAAAATCTCTCACATTCAGACAGCAAGAGCAAATCTCTTATCATCGAATTGAAAACAGTAATGGCACAATCTTTAGTGTTTACGCATCCCATCTGGCAAGAGTTGGTGGTTGGCATGTGTGAGGATTTAACTTCAAGCTCCATGTGAAAGTTGTGTTTATGTACCTCATATGCTGTCCGGTGAGAGCATCATATTATTTATGGCTTTAAATGCACTTTTCTCCCTCCAGGCTGGAGGCGAAGAGCGAGGCTTTTTTATTCAATGAAACTGGGAAATATGCAGCAGCCAAGCCAACAGCTGCTTCTAATGATCATCCCATAGTCTCTGGCAGTCGGTGTCATCCCAGAGCATAAAAAATAGATGTTTGCTTAACCTGGATAAATCATTACTAAACTAATGCCGTCGATCGACTTTACCTGGAGGTGACACGCCTCAGGTTTATGCCAGTTACATGAATGGATTTCTATTTTGAAGCGTGCTTCATAGCAGATGGCTTCATTAAGTCTTCAATCAGACCCCCCAAAGGAAGTCAAAACAAAAGATTGGGGGGCCTTCGAAAGCAACTAAACAGTTTTCAGAGGAATGTTTCGGGTTCAATACAAGTTAAACTCTATCGACAACATCTGTGGCATGCTGTCAGTTACCAAAGAAAACAATGCATGCTCGTCTCTAGACGATGCTCTTTGTAAAGCCACACAAATGCACTTACAATTGACATCTAGGGCCTTGGCCACATGGTGTGTGTGTGTGTGTGTGTGTGTGTGTGTGTGCGTGCATGTGTGTGTGTGTGTCTTATGTACTGTTTACTGTTTTAGTACAGTATAAGTCGGAATCTTCCTAATGAAATGTTTTTTGAAGTGTTTCACAAATTTTTCATAAACCATAGCAATTGTATTGCGCAATGCTTACTGTATGATAAGTATTTCATGTTTGACCGAACCTGCTGAAATAAACTAAACCAGTTCTGGAAGTCTTCCAGACGGCTATGGTGATGCGACACAATCTCAATTCGTAACTCATTTTGAGATGGCTACTTTACATTAATTCGTACGATCTCATTTGTACGTTTTAGTACGATTTGGGTTTGCGCCAATGACGTTGAGGATAAGGGCTGGGGCTTCAGCATTGGATTTTTTCACAATACATTTTTGCATGATTCACTTCAAACGATTTTATACGAATTAGCCACGTCATAGGATGGGTGTTCGGTTGGTTTTCCAGCTGACACAAATATATTCTGAGAGGGTTGTCCTATAGTACTACGATGGCGTCACAAAAACGTTATTTAAACACTGCCATAAAAAGCAAGATTCATTTGTTTATGGGCTACCATTTCAGAACAGTTGAACTTCCAGTTTTGTTTTTTTAACACGTGCATTAGAACATTGATAATTACATTCTTTTAACAATGTTAAATAAATATCTTTAAGATTTTATAAGAGATTTTTGAAAAATGAAAAAAAAATCTGAAGTGCTGCTAGACTAGTGATTGCAAGTTTTATGACGTTTAATAAGGACATTTTTGTAAAATGTTATTTTTAACGTTTTTGCAACGTTTCTGATATCTTAAGTCTTGAGGTAACATTTGGAAAAGTTTTGAGACTGTTCCCTGATAGTTAGGTACTACTTGGAAAAATATAGTGGAAAATATCATGCAAAATTTAAATGGTGCATTTTCAAATGGAACCCAGTGCTAACATTTTCCAATATATAAAAAGTGGTTCTTTGTGTATTATTATTAAATATTGTAACATTGCAATATAGCCTATTAACAGTGTGCTATTTACAGTACATTTCCAAATATTCAATTATTGAATACATAGCCTATTTTCTTTACGTAATTGGGTTAATAGGCCAACTATACCAACCTTTTGTACAGTAACATCATGCTGTCGCAAAAAAAGTACTTTTGTTGACTTTATCGCACTACAAATTAGTTCCACACACAAACGCCCTTTATTTTTCCCCATATAAACACGGCTACGCTGTGCTCTTCAAAAGCAGCACCTGTGCGTTGAGTCTAGCATGATTTCATGGCAAATTCATTCGCATAGCCGTGTTGTCAACATCCACACTGAATCTGAATCTGATCTTATCTCTACTGCACACTTTATGATGTCGGGAATGTAAACAGCTGTTGCGCCAAAGGCAACATGAGACATTCATTTTCGAGCACCACGCTATCGTTGCAGTTCGTGCATATACTTACACAAGAGTTATCTGGTCAACATCTTTCAACCATTCTGACGTTAAATTTCACCAGCTTCTGCTTGACTTCTTTCAAAGCCAGATAACACATGCAGAGCTTTACAAAAACTCGCATTGGTTCCGCGTAAATCAAGCGGATGAAAGCGGGGAATTAAACAACTGTTTTATACAGTTTAGGAGCTGTATGCATCATTGCTCCACAGGCCAGGCCTGTTTTGGCATGATGGTAGATAACAGATCTCAATTCTCCACAGCTTATCAGTTGTAGATATGAACTTTTATACATGCAGTTTTCACAAATTAGTAGACATTACTATGGTTTTCTTTGAAAAATGCCCTCAGTCAAACCCCCCCAAAACAAGCCGGAGACAAAAAGTTTATTCTTGTTCATCATTCATCAGTTCGATTTCAGCATCTTTTAAGTCAGCTCAAATGTTGTCAGCATCTGGGCTTGGTAAATATTTTTCTTCTTGTTGGCCTTGTGATTAAACGTATCATTTACATCCTTCATCTTTCCACACATTAAAAAGCTTCTTATTTGCTTTTATCAGGTGAGCTAGCAGAGAAAACCTTCACATTCCTCGTCCAAAACAAATATCTGCTGATATAAGATTTGTTTAAACTTCTAGACATCTGCTTACATTCAGCACACAAAGTGTCAAAATAGACAGAATCATATTTTAGCAGTGATTTCACAGCATGTGCCATGTGTTCTGCAATTACACTCTCTTTTCACATCTGCAACACACTGTTATTCTGATTAAAAGTCCTATGCAGTCAAAGATAGTAAAAATATGTTCTGTTTTAATGTTCATTTTATGATTACAGTGTATTGCAAACAGTCAGGCATGCAGAAGACTTTCCACTTCAAGAGCAAATGAGATTTACATCTCATACAAACCAAACAAACAAACAAACTGTCAAACTGTGTTGTGAATATTATGAAATGTAAAATAACAGATTTTTTAAGAGGTTACTAATCCAACATGAAAGTGTCAAAATATATCAACAAATGTTTGCAAATGCACAACTCACACAATATACCTTGACCTGGAATGTATGATGATGAATAATAGTAAGTACTTGCAGTATAATGTAAAGATGTAAATGACTATTATTGTTTATTTGAATTGGTTAAATTGTTCAAGAAAACACTGAATTGAATGCATGACTGATATGTTAAAATTTAGAAATGTTCACAAATTTGAATGTGGCTTCTAACATGTGTTGTATTGTACAATACAGAAGATAATACATCGCTATATTGGATGGTTTAAAATGGCGAGTACAATTAAAATCAATACATTCATTTGTTGATCAAAAATGGGTGAGTTACTTAAAAACTGTCTCATGTGTTCCACACTTATGGCTTTTAAGTTTCTTAAGGGTCTTTTTAAATTCTTTGCTAGATTTGTCCCACTTGTGAATGCCTGTCAGAATATACTGTTGCCCCACAAAGCGACCCATAATTAAGAAGTTTTCCCCCAAGTTATCAAGTTGTTGGCAAGGACAGTCTGCCCCATTTTTCAAATAAAGGACAAGCTTTTTCAGGTCCTGCTTTTTCAGGGTTACGAGTTTGAATGGCTTCTTCTTTTTCTGCAGGATGAGTTTTCGGTCCAAGTTCTCTATTTTGACCTCCTTAATCTTCGTCTTGATCGCTGCGAGAGAATAAGAGACGATTTCAATGTTAGCTGTACGCACACACACTTTGTAAGGAGTTGGGTAACATGTAAAACAGTTTATGTAAGTTCAAGTTTTATTAAGAAAAAAATGTTCAAACACTTGTATTCTGACGAGAATACAAATATTTTAAGTGTTTTTGCTTAAGGTCCTTGTTGTAAAACACTTGCTTGTTTTTGATCTTTTTTCACATATCAGCCAAGAACGTCTTCTAGTTTATGTGTTTCAGATGCTATTTTGTGTTAATTGAGCAAAGCTGAGTACTGCAATGTGTTGTATAGCAATACCATCAAGCGTGCGTGAGGATACGATTCTTGGGTGTGCACCAAATTGAAATCCCGCAAAGATCAATAGAGAGATCATGCCATTCTTTCCAACACTATCAGTAATGTGAACAACCGAGGGCCCAATAGGGCCCCTGGAGGCATCCATATATCTTTGGCTAAGACTATGATTGTGAGTGTGTGTTATTGTTTGCTGTAATAAATGTGTAAGAATGTTTAAGAAAATGCCTGACCGCCTGACAGTTCTAAACTACCCTCATAGATTGACTACTCAAAGTTATGCTTTAAACTCATTTTAAAGTTTTACCTTCTAGCTCATAAACTCCACGACATTATCTGAGTTCCAAAATCTTTCAATTCCAGGGAGCTTTTCTTTTTAGCCAGATGTCATCTAGTATAATATCTTCACCACCCTGATGTGTTATGATGTGAAAACCATACAATGTTGTAATAGATGGGAAATGGTCAAAGAAGAAAGCTTTTGAAGCCAATTCATGAGCACGCAACCACAGATCGCATATGATTATTAGAAATGACAGCAGTGAAAGTAATTTTCTGTTCAGTTGTTTGCAAGTTGTCGTTCAAAAAACTATATTCAAGTTAATTAAATGATATGCATATAAAACAGTCAAATGAATTTGATCTTTACCAATGTTTGTCGGAAAAAAATATTCCTGTGCATCCAAATTTCCATAAAAAACGAACATATGGTTCAGGAAGGTTTGTTGCTAGTAGCATCTGTATAGGGCTGCAACTGCCATATTGTGCCATATTTTTTTATTCACATGAAATAAATGCATGGTACTGACAGTCACAATTGACCTCTGTGCTAATGTTATTCATGTGCTACATTACATTATTAAACAAACGATTATTACAAATTTCTTTCAAGTATGTACTGCCAAAAACTTTCACACAACCACAAGTTTTAAGTGTGGGGGACACATGCATAGCTTGAGACGTAGTCATCCTGTAATGTCTACAAAAAGCCTTTATTGGGTTGGTGCTTGATAGCTTGTCATAAAAATAAAAGGTCCAATGAAATTCTTGCCACCGGCAAGCTTCCTGCCTTGACAACATCTCAGACCTTGCAAAAAGAAACCTGCCAGATTCTGACCACACCAATGGCTCTTAGAAACATTATTGCAATGGAAAATGCTTTTTGTACATTCAAAATATCTCCATTTGCGGTTGAAATTCACTAATATGTCGTTCTATAAAAAAACGAACCTAGACATGAAATCTGAATATAAGGAGGGATAGGTTGGACCTTATGAAACAACAGAAAAATTCAATTCAAGTAAACAATACTGGCCACACAATCTAGGGCGCAGTGTGCCCGTTATGTACATAATGATTAATGAAAACAAGTATGAGTGACAATACAACCCCCCAAATGTTCAAATCAAATCTACGCCCTTTCACACAATACACATTGTTTATCAGTTCTGTTTAAGCACCCCGTTCTGTTTCACGCACTGTTCTCAAGAGAGAAATATGGATTAATGTAGTACAAATCCAGACATAATATTTGAAATGTTCTGGAAAAAATATTATTGGAAACAAATGTGTGAACCATAAGCCTGGATAATGGTAGAATCACAGTAACTAATCGTCTGATCGGATTTTATTCGCTTGAAATCATTAGGGTATGGCCATTACCCCAATCATTTGGAAATCACTCTAAAGCAGCATCTTGAATCTAGAATTTGGAGCAAGAAATGTTTTCCAGTGGTAATGTTTATAAAAGTTCTGCTCTGAAAGCCTTCACATCTGAACTGCATTGTAAACTTTGATTTATTTTTAATCTCTTTTGCTTTATTGCATTTCACTCAATGGCAGACAGACTTCTGTAATACTTAAAGCACATGTTCTCATATTCATGAGTAAAAGGGAAAATATAATGTACCGACTCAAATGCTCTTTGACTTATATTGAGGGACCTCGGTGATCAGCTAGTGTTTATAGAAAAAAGCAGTGTGTCTGTAAATGATTTTACAAGCATGGTGTCTTGATAGGAAACATTACATCTGAAAAGAAGACGTTTTTTATTGTTTTTACTCTTTATCTTACATTTGTTTTAATAAATATCAAGAGTTTGAAAATGGTTACTTTTTTAAATAATAACTGGTAATCTTTCATTCATAAATACGCTGATAGAAATGATACGTTACCAAATTCACTGGCACACATGTGTTCCAGAATAACATCTGTATTCATTTCATTGTCACATGGTGGACACACAGGAGGGTGGTCTGAGAAAAGAAGGAAAAGATCAATGTCCCATAATAATGTATGTCTGTTAGCATGAAAAACGGTTCAAATTAATGAAATTAAAACAAAGGACTTCTTACATCAAACATTGCAGAACTTTTTGGGGGAATTGCATGATCTTTTAGTATGCATTTTAAAGAATAATCATATTTTCTATTTTCTTCTGAATATAACAACATAAAAATGGACAAAAGATTTTAAAAATATCACAAAACATGCTTGGATTATAAACTCAACTCAAAAACAGTAATTGTTCATTTTAAAAAGGCCTTAACTTTAAACATCATAATCTTTTATATTTAAATTAAAATAGATCTGATTGACTTCCTGAAAATAGTACATTAAACAACCATGGATATTAAAAAGTCTAATCTGTCTCACTTTTCAGTGTTAATGTTTCTGTTTATGCATGCAGCTGTGTCTGTAAACATTTTTGCATTACTACAGTAGTCTATTTATTCATATTGACACAATTTTATAACAAACTTACAAGTTAGTTTTTTTTTTTGAATAGCATCAAATAAGAATCTGAACAAAAGTTTGAACACAACTAATTCTTTATCAGTATTATCCTATTCCACATTTTATGGTGATATTTATGCCATACCTTAAATGGACTTGTGTGACCAAAATAAACCAAAACTGACATTTTACAAATTAACTTTCCTGAAAACACTATTAAAAAGTTACCATGTGTGCCAACTTAATTCAATTATATAAATGTATTTCTAAACTAACGTCAAGCATCATTACATGCTTTAATATCACAAGAAACATCAATTCTGTGAGGTCCGAACTTTTTTCACCAATGGCGCACATCTTCGTTTAATTTATGTATACACACCTCCGGGTTTGGCCATAGTATTGCTGGTGGTCTCGTTCATGGCAATGCATGGCAAAACGTCGTCCAGTGGGAACTTGTCGCACGTGAGCATTTCGGGCCAAGGGAACCCAAATGACTGCATTAGAGGGGCGCAACTGTCCCGGACAGCCTCGCAGAGCCATCGGCACGGATATAAGGGTTTCTCAAGGCATACGGGAGCGAAGAGCGAGCAGAGTAACACTTGCGTGCCAGGGTGACAGGCTTTGTGCACCAGAGGAACCCAGCTGCCCGCTTGCTGCTTCACCTCCGCAATGGATTCGTGCTCCAGTAAATTGGGAAGCATCATTTTGTCGTAGCCCACATTAAAACACAACCTCAGGTCCTCGGGAATGTCTATGCACCGCGGAGATTTGCCGTAACTTTGCACCCCGGCGTCCGCTCTCCAGGTCATGTATTCATACTCGGATGCGTAAAGCGGAGAAAGCAAAAGAGCCAAAGAGACGCAGATCCACAGGTTCTTCATGGCACGAGGAAAAATATGTCGCAACGTTCTGCGTTGTACAAAACTTCTAAATATGGAATCAAGTTAACTTGGTTTCTTTAAAGTGCTCGTTTTCACAGAGCAGAACGACTGACTGCTGTTCGGTTGTGAGCGCGAGAGTAAATGAACGCACTTGAAAGAAACGAGCAATGAAACCGCGCGCGCGTTTTGGCTCGGCATACTGTGAAGAGATTGCTCAATGTGCTTGAAAATGGACGAATGTTCGTTTCTTCGGCAAAAGGAAACACAGCTAATATGTTAACCCCTCATAGGCTATTCGTAGGGAATCTTAGATGCGCGCACTTGCAGTTCTCAGAGGACGTATATAGAAATAGACTATAGGCATCACAGAGTTTATGATACTGTAATTGTGGAAAAATATATTTTGAGGATTGTCTCAGTGGTTTTGTGTCCATACAATGGAAGTCAAGGGGGTCAATTTTCTTTTTGTTTCCAACATTCCTAAAATGTTTTCTTTTGTGTTCCATAGTCAGGTTCCATAGGTTTAAAATGACATGAGGGTGAGTAAATAATGAAAGAAGTTTCATTTTTGGGTATAGTTTATACGACTTATGCCACACTTTACTACTGGGCAGAAGTAAACGAAAGGATTGAGAGATGTAAAATACAGTAGGCCTATGCCAGAGAGAGAGAGAAAGCGAGATAGAGAGAGAGATCGCGTAAAAAACTTAGTCACACATTTACAGATTTACTGTTTAGCATTAAAGCATTAAAATTATAAATGATATTTCAGGCGCTTTTGGGTTATTCATTTAGTATTGTCAAACAGTCCCATCCAAGTTAACTGTACTGTTACGTTACCTTTTTATATTAAACACCTGACCTTTTTTAACATGCCAAACAAAAAATTACTCAGAACAACTCAAGTTTAGCCAAACCAAAACTGAACATTTGGTTGAAAGAGAATAAAATAGCATCAAAACGTCTGCATTATTAAAAAAGCCTGAAATTCATTAAAAAAGACTTTGGATTCAAAACTTATAAGACGCTAATAAAATGTAAGTGAAAATGACTGTACACGCTCTGTGTCACTGGTGTAAAATGTCTGATCCAATTCAATAAAAGTTTAACAGCCTGATTTATAAAAGTGTTTGTCATGTTGGTCGAACCAAGCCGAGAGGCTCCCCTGCTACAAAGACACATTATTTAGAATCTATAATGAAGCATCTGCTATTTTTGGCTTGCCTTTTGGAACTGTGATGCAGATGCTTATGAGATGGCCTGCCATGTGCTTTTCACACTGATTTGAAAGCAGCTTCTCCTACCCAAACTCTAACCGCAATCATTACAAGAAACCGTACAGATGATCCTTGGTCAGTGTGTGCATTACTTCCAGAGTTTTGCAGCTGTGAGCTGGCTTTCAAAAATCACAAAGAAAGATTGTTTAACAATGATAGAATTTCAATGAAGTGAGATTTGAGTAACATTGCATTATCAATCTAGCACTGTTTTATATTTTCATCCAAATGCTGTTAGTTTTCGTTATACACAACTGAAACATTGAGGGTAAATCTTTGGTGTAACACACCATGTATCCCTGTTATGAGACCACATGTTTCAAGAATCTGAGAAGTGAAAGGGGGTCATTACCATTTTTATGAATGTCTCTTCTCCTGGTTCGGTTGGAATCAGATTTTTCCCTCTTTATTGAGAGCATTTTCAATGGTCCCATGAGAATGCATTGGGGAAATATAAATAAAGATGGAAAACGCATAAATAAACATTTGTAGTGTTCTTAGTATTGTTCTTGGATGTATTCTTGGGGTATTTGGCTTGGGCTATTGTTAACACTATAGTGCAATGAAATGGTAAGTAACGACGTCTATTCTCACCGTTCAGAATTTTTGTATTTTCACTGAAACACAGATACTTCTAATACGTGTTTCATGTGTGACATGTTGACGTTGTAAAGAATGGGGACTAGTTGCAACACAAGGAATTGTGTCACTTCTAATTGTGTTCACATTCAATCTACAATCATATATACAGTATATGTATAAGTTTATCAACACAATCTGACAGGAATTTGTAAATATTTTACGAGGTGCCTCATTCGTATGAATTCGTACAATCTAATGTGTACGGTTTAGTGAACTTTGACTGTGCCCCTGTGATGTTAGGGGCGGGGATTTATTATAGAATGAGAGTGAACTGAAAGCATAAAGCATAAAGAGCAGTCTGGTCTCTCGGTACATTGAAGTCATATGCTGATCATATGCAGAGCTGCAAAAAAACGAACACGCCCACTATCCAACATGAAACAAGAAAGTTTTCATGTAGGCCTATGCTCCGCCCAATATTTCGGAACAGAGGCACTGTTCATAGTTTCTGAACAGTGGATCACCTTCAAGCCATCCAGACTGAATATGACTTACATCTTGAAGATTAATGCAGTCGAAGTTATAATACCACGTATCATTTTACTTCCAAGCGGTAGAAGCTTGGAAGAAGCACTTTTTGAAGCTCCCAAAAGTGCATCCATCGATAAAAGAACTGCTCGACTTGTATAATGTATACAGTATTGGAATTGACATTAAAATGCATGCATTCGTGTATATTTGAACATTTGTAATTCTTTACTCTGTCAATATGTCGTTTTTATGTAACTTTATGTAATTTTATATCATTTATTTGAATGAATTAAGAGTCGTTTCATGTCTATCCTTGAATCACTTAACTAATGAAGGTTGATATATGATATGGAAAGTAATAAGTAATAAGTAATTAAATACTTTCTGGAGAGAGTAATTTGTACAGTAATCTTATTACACAAATGTGTTTTTTTCAGAGTAAATTACTCTACACTCTACTCTACTCTACTCTACTCTACAGGTGTAATTTATGATTGTGTCCGTGGCCAAAATCATATCCGAATATTTTGTGCTGATGTATAGTATTTCTTGAGTGTTAAAAGATAAGTAACATTAGCTAAGTACCAAATTACGTTACCACAGATTTGCAATACGAACCGCGGATTTCGCAAACCATTCTACCCCTAAAGGTACATATATTGAAAGTTGTGGTTAGTGACATGAATAAAGTTGTGCTAATCACGCTAAAAGGTTGTGCTAACTGAAAAAAAGGTCTTAGTGATCTTTGTTACATTGACTAGTTACAACATTACTAATTCAGATTTTTGATCATGTTGTTCTCTCTACATGAAGGTCAAACCTCATTTCAACACAATACATATATAAAAATATCCCTTCATTTAGCCATGCTATGAGCGGAAAAACAAATATGATTAACATAGTTCCCTCTGAAGTGCAATCCAACTGCATTTTTGAAGTTGCATTTCTGAAACACCATGAATTAGCACAAAATTTATGACGATTCAAAGCAAAATGTTTTACTGATACAAATGGGTTGTTGGTTTCTGGTCTAAATCCCAGTGGTAAAGTTTCCTCATTTGAAACGTTTAGAAGTGCAAATGTTTGGCTGATCATGAAAGCTGCATGTGGATGGAACAAACATTGAATGAAAGCTCTTGCCTGCTACAATAAACTGCAGATGAAGTGCAATTACTGTAAACTCAATGCAGATTGATAAAGCTGCGTGTGGTACTCTCTGCATAAAAATAACACTAATGGAAGTGAAGTTAAAACTTAAACATTAACTATGACAAAAAAGACATGTGAATAGAACATCATTTGGCTAGATTCAGAAGTCTTTGAATGCTGTGTGGGTACATTGGCTACTAGTTGACATCCATTTCAAGGCCAAAAAGTTAAATCTGTTTGGCAAACTGGTTGAAGTGCTCATCTTCATACTACATTCTCATTTCTATGACTGTACGGTTAACTGTAATCTGGCAAAGAGATCTCACGGGTTGTCAATGCATATGAAGATACACAGCAGGCTGCAACCATATTTTATGTGCTGCAATGTTCCAAAAATGTCTGACAGGACTTGAGTAATGGTGAAAAGTAAATGTTATATGTCATGAAATATGGACTAGGTGTCTCTTGAGAAAGAATAAATTATCCCAGTGATGGTTCATTCATCAAATATCCTAGCACCAGTCGAAGTTCAAGATGGGGTTTCATAACGATGGATGAAGGAATGAGAAAGAACTGTTTTAGGCATTAACCTCAGTATAACTATAACTGTTTAAACCGTTTCCATGATCACTATATTTGGTTTGCGTTTTAGTTCTTATTTATACCAGATCAGGACCATAAGTGTCTTCTTTCTCAAATCAGGAACACACCATTCCATTTTCCGCTTTCTGAAATGTTGTGACAACATTGTCCTGACGCTAACAAACAAACACATCATTACTATGTAAAGTATGTGGTGAGATCATGTCTGTTTAAAATTCATTGCTTTCACATTTAAATTACATGCTGCGTTTTTCTGTCTGTGTATTTAAGGGGGAACAATCCAATTTTGCTAGATAACAACAGGATTACACAGTTCCTGTGCATTTATTTTCTATTCAAGAAGATAAAGGAAAAGAAAATGTATCTTCTCTCTGTTGCTTACATTTAATTTAATTCAATTACAGAGACATTACTTCTGAATTAGTACACAAGTTCACATTCTACCCTGTGGAAATAAAAACAAGGTTCGGTTGGGCACTTTTTGGACCACACCGTTTTTTTCACCATTGGACCAAGGCTTACTCCATCTCCAGCAAGATCTTTTACACAACCCTTAACTTACTCCAACCACTAAAAAGCTATAGAAGTCAGATTGCTGCTCTACACCGCAGTTCACATACACCAAAGGTCCCCTTGAATGGAATTCACCATCTTGTTTCTACAGTAGCCCTAAATGGACAAACGGCTCTACAGAGTGCGTTTCGTAAATGCGTGATGTCCTTCGCCAAAGAAGCGAAAACGTGACGACATCTTAGTTCTGTAACAGTCCCAGTAGTGCTTTTAAAAGGTGGGAACATTTTTCTTTCTCAGACGGAATTCTGAATATGTGAAATTTGACGAGAGGTTCTAGTGTAGAATGATGTCATGAAATGTCTAGATTTTTGGGGGGCACACGTGCGTGACTGTCAGTTTTGAATGCCCATATCTTCTAAATGTAAATTTGGTTAGCGCTTTGGAGCATACTCAGTTTATTGATATCCTTAAGGTTAACACATTTTATATAAAAGAAAAAAAACTTACATTTTGATTTCACTGGTCTTTAAGGCCCACTTTGGATCTTTACTTATTAAGGACTTGGACTCACTTAGACTCAATAGACTTGGACTTAATAGCAGCATTCTTTAAAAATAAATCCAACTTAGATGAATTTAAGTGCAAAATACGTAGATTTCTTTTCAACGGCTTTAAAATACAAAGAAAAAAAAAATATGTATGTATTTCAAATACTGCCCATGGTCATACGATCACATTGTCATTGCATATTTGGGCTAGCTAGGGTTGTTTGAATGAATGTATGTTTAAATTTAGTCTATTTACTATTAAATATACTTTACTATGTAGGCTATTTATTTTATTTTTTATGCGGCTAATTTATTTTATCACGCTTGACTGATTATAGTATTGTACCCTAACAACCGTATTATTTAACAGATTATTATACGAGGCTAATAATTTCATGACCGTTTAACGAAGAACATCTTTCAGAAAGCATTCATATTAGTATTTTGTGGGACATTATTTAGGTTGTTGCAGCGGAACTGATTAATAGGGGAAATGTTTCTGCCGGACTGGAATATGAGGAGTGCAGGACTCAGCAGGCGGAGCAACAGGAAGCGGAGCAACAGCCACTATGGCGGAGGTACGTGAATGAAAACAACATATTATATCTATTTTCTCTTGTTTAAAGCTGGAAATTAAGGTGTTTTATTAAAAAATGTCTTTACATCATAAATGATGTCTTTATTTACATGTAATTCGGTTATTACGTTAGCGTTTCTTCAATAGCCGACGAAGATAGTTATCGTCGTCGATTTTTAACATCAGCTATGTTCGGTTCATCCATGAAATATTAGATCAGTATATTAAAGAAAAATACCCTCGGATCACTTTTTTAAGTGAGCACCGTGTGTCAACATATTTCAGTGGTTTTACTGGGACACATTTGATAAAGATCTGTATAAAGACGTCTGTTTTTTTTCATATTTGTTTTTAATGAGACCGATTATATTTGTTATGCAGACGCACAGCTTGCAGGACCTGCGGCAAGCAGCCGTCGCCTCCAAGGTTTTCGTCCAGAGGGATTACACCTCTGGCACCATCTGCAGGTTTCAGACCAAGTTTCCCGCAGAGCTGGAAAGCAGGGTGTGTAAATACAGATCTGAATAGAAATGACCACTTCTTAATGCTTATAAATGTCAAATTTAGCCCCTGTGAGATATATATTTTGGTATTGGTGATGTCCTGATGCAGATGTGTAGAGAACAGGACTGATGATTGCCCGTGTATTGATTATTTTTTAAATGTATCCACATTGGTCTTGGTTTGTTTTTAATTAATAATTTAGACTAGATCTAAATGTAGTTGACTGGATTTTAACTTGTGGTATGTGCTGTTTGATTTGGTGTTTCAGATTGATAAGCAGCAGTTTGAAGAGACCATGCAGACCCTGAATAATCTATTTGCTGAGGCAGAGAAACTGGGAGGAAGGTCCTATTTGGAGGGCTGTCTTGCTTGCCTCACTGCGTACACAATCTTCCTCTGCATGGAAACCCACTATGAGAAAGTAAAATTTCAAGAGTTAAATGTTGTGGGGTTTTGTTTTGGACAACCGCATTTGTTGCCAGCTAAATTAACTTTGTTCATTTCATTCAGGTGCTGAAAAAGATCGCCAAGTACATTCAGGAGCAGAATGAGAAGATATATGCTCCTCTTGGGCTTCTCTTGACTGACCCCATAGAAAGAGGGCTGAGAGTTGTATCCTTTTCTACATGGAAAAGTATAGTTCATCCAAAAAAAAAAATTTGGATAATAAAAAATGTCCACCCTCGTGTTACTCAACATGTATTTGACAACAACTCCTGTGAATCTCAAGTGATATTTGGAGAAATGGCTCTGTTTCCTTATAGTGGAAGGCAATGTCCAGTGTTGTTGGTTATCATCTTTCCTCAACATATATTCCTGTGTTCTGAAATCAGTTGTTGAGTTTAGAATGAAGTAATGGTGATTAAATGATGAAAGATTTTTAGGTGAACCATCCCTTTTAAAGAGTTTTGCAACCAAGAATGCATTTCTATATGTAATAGCTCTGTGCAGATAAATATTATTCATCCAAATAAAACGGGTAGAATTTAACCAAATACTCTTCAGAATATTTCCTTAATTCAACTTTTAAAGTTGGAGATTACTATTTTTGAGGATAGAAGCATTGGCTCAAGATAAAATACACCAAAGGTAAATGTTTTTAAAATCTCTCTTTTTCCCAATTTTTCCCAAGTTTCCATTTTTTAATCAAATTTGACTTTTATTGCTTTTTATATAGAAGCAAACGGTTATAATACTTTTTTTCTTATTCCAGGATCATGTGTGCAACATGGTTGGCCTGCTGGACTCAGAACCTGCTTTTCCATCTCATAATGTCCTTACCCTGTTGCTTCATATGTAGGAAGGGTAGACCAACCTTATTTCAGTTAATTCTTCTGTTTTTTTTTTAAGAGGAAGAGAGTGATTGTATAATGTATCTTACAGAAACCCACCAAATCAGCTCTTGATCATTAAGCAGCCCTCTGATGTCTTATTTTGAATTTCTTGTACATTTGTGTTGTGCCATGTTATTTTTATATTTTATAAATCGTTTCTCCAGGACCTGTTCGCTTCTCTGGTTTTCTGTATATACTTGTCTTGATTGAGAAGTATAGATCAAATGCACAGTGTTCGGTCACCGTGTAGTTGATCTAACCTTGTTAGAATCTCTTGTGATTTTTGCCTTATTATTGTGAAATTTGTTCTCGAAATATGATCAATTTAATCATTGGAAAAACTGTTTTTCTTACAATACTGAAGCTGCTTGGGTTTTGTGCACATCTGAAATGGATGATCAAGATTTTTTGCATTTAATCAAGAGTTTGTTACGTAACCCGTTTAATTACATTATATCATCACTTCATTCTGTAATGTCCCTTAACCATATGTGTTTTTCCTTCATTATATATTTTTAACACTAAAATTTACGATATTGTTCAGTGGACATCTGTTCTCTTATTTTGATCTGCAATGTAATCCTTAAATACACACAAATGCCATAATTCCCTTAAATAGCATGGTCTAATATTGCATAACCTTGTATTTCATACTGCTTGTCAGTTTAACCTACTCTTTGTGTTAATCTTTTTATCCTGTATCAGTGTCTTTTTGAAACTCTTTTGACACTTATTTAAACTATGTGCCGTTCAATAAAATGTTTTGATGAACAAGTTGATTCTATTTTATCTTAAATATTTTGCTCCCAGTTGTTCAGAGGTAATTTTGGATTGCGTCATATTTTCACCATGGTTTTAACTAACTAAAGATATGTTTTGACTCTAGTCCTGTTTTTGATTTAATCAAACTTAAACATTTTTAAGGATTGGGAAAACTTGTTGACTGGAATACCTCTAATGGTGTGTTATAGACACCTCATATTCCCACCTCAAACATGGACATACTGTAACTCCTGGTACACATTAACATGCATTGCTTTGGTGCAGTGAATGGGTGCTGCTGTTGTTTGGTTACCAACATTCTTCAAAATATCTTCTTTTGTGTTCTGTCATGCAGGTTTGGAATAACATGAGGTTGAGTATGATGGCAGAATTTTCATTATTTGGTGAACTAAACATTTTTAAACGTATTTAGTAACACACAGTAGTGTTGATTGAGTAACATTAAAATATCAAAAGCGTTTATTAAAATAAAGCGGTACAGTCCATGCAGCCAGCAATTGTATACTCGGAAATTACTTCGCTATAAGCTTAACTCCTGATAGAATCAATAACTTTTGTTTTAATATAATATGATAAATATACTATAAAATAAATTAATCTAAATTACATATATCCAGACCCATGACCAAACACAGACAGGAAGTTAACTTCGGGCCAGGCGCGTTCGCCCGATGAAACTCAATTAATGAAACGATCTGCTTTCATCAAACGTTTATGGTGAAACTTAAATTTTACGAATTCATAAAACATCCCGTGACCCAGTCCGACCACAATCCAGTATTTTCTGAACGAGATTAAATTCGTTGTTATTCTACTCCTGGCCACTTGGGTGCGCTCTTCACCAAATATCTCCATCTCGTCCGCCGTGTCCGTTCAAATCATAGACATAAATAAATCTCGTGTTTGTGGCTGTAACTTCGTTTGTAGGCCGATTAAAGCGTTTCCGGTGCTTGAAAGTTCAAACACCATTTACCACATCGTAAGTTTATTGTTTGTCTAGATCTGTTGCGTTTTGTTGCGGTGGCGATGATGTTTTTAATCTAAATGAAAAGCTATCCTCGTTGGTTAATGGTAAAATGAGTTTGATCGAGAGTTTCATATGCATTTCTTTCCCTGGAAAGTAGTTTTAATTCATTATAATTTGTTCTAAGTAATAATGCTTTAAAATGCTGTAAATAACGTAAAAATGCCTTTCCGGGTTAGATTTGGGGTGATTCTGAGACTTGTTTAACGTTAACAGACGTGACACACAGACACAGTGAAGTCTGTTCTTTAAGTTACTTAACTTTTATTCACCGTATTTCTTAAATGAATGTGTTAAAACTAGGGCTAACCCCGCTGTGGGCATCCTCCTAACACACTGGCTCTTCCTTGCATTGATGGCTGTTACCTCCCCAAACAAGAGAATCAATTCGTTCACACTATCTTAGAGGAAATCTTCACCTTTCAGGAGAAAAATGATCAGAAAAGGTAACATCACACAGGTTGAGTGTTGGGATCACTGTATAGTAAGTTTATTAAAGCAAATATTATAACAAATTGGATAAATACATAATATTTTAATGCATAGGGTACAGTCATGTAAACTTTGGAAAAGTGTTTTTTTTTTTCTCGTTTTTGCTATCACCATTGGTCTCTAATGCAAAGTTAATAGATTTCACTCAAGTCATTTTTAATTCATCCCTTGTTATTTCACATTTTGACCCCCTCTACTAAAAGTTGAAAAAAACATAATTACACAGTATGTATTAATCCATGGCTTTCTTCATTATAAAATTTTAAAGAAAAAAAATTATGAAAACACTATTTTCAGCTTTGGAAGTTTCCAAAGTATGGTCATTTCAACACAGAACGAGCCTATGATTCAGCACTCAAACCTTTCTTTTGAAATGTAGTTGCCTGCTTAAACTGCCACATGACTCAATGGTATATGTAGCCCCCAGGATATCCTGAAATGTTATCTCATCAAACTGTTTCTCTGTTCTAGCGTCCTACTATTCCCACCTCTTTCAAGCCGACTTCGCTTCCTAATTCACAAAACCACTTTGAACCACCCTGACCTCACCACCTTCTCCGTTGGTGATGGCTGGGCTCGCAGAACTGTTCTCTGCCATTCCAATCTCAGGTACCTGATCAGAAATCATGTTGATACCATTACACTTTTAAGAAACGCTGTTTCGTCATCTCATCAACATGGTGGTTTTGGCAGGTTGCATACAGAGGAAGATTGCAGAGACACAGAGCGCAGTTCCTTTGAGCGACCGCACTGTCGGGGCAGGGGAAGGGGGAGCAGAGGCAACAGCAGACCACCAGAAACCACATTCAACAACAGAAGAGGACACAGACGGCCCGACAAGCCTGTTTATGTTCCGCGTGCTGTAAGACAGAATGTGTCTGAAAGCTTGGCAGACTTTGAACAGCTGAACCTCAACCCTTGCGAGAACAGCTTGAGCACTTCAGAGGAATCCAGCTCTGATGACATCATGAAGGGACCTCTTGTAGCCAATCAGGAGCCAGACGTGGATAGCACTAACCAATCACTAAACGATACCTGCGACCAGCCCGTGTCTTTCTTAAAATCCCTGACATTAGATGACCGAGATGATGAAAACTGTAGCAACACAGTCGTTCCCACAGATGAAACCATCCAGCTACTCAGCAGTGAGGAAATTGAACAGTTCTACACTGAGGTGAGCAACAAAATGCTCAGCTTTTACTATAATTATTCTATTGTATTAAAATAACTGTTATCTCTTTTAACTGTTGTGTTTTCATTTTGTCTTTTTGTATTGTGGTTGTGTTAGATCAAAGCCAACCTGAAACACAAGGACGTTGTCATACAGAATACCTGCAATGATTATTCTGGTTTTGCAACTATCTGGCTCGACCAAAATGAGTTCTCGCATGTTGTTGAGATCTATGACTTCCCTAACATCTTTAAAACTGATGATCTCCTCGATGCTTTTGAGGACTACAGGTAATACATCACCCCTCTCTCTCTGTTCTGATAGGAATGTGTATTAAGCCCATAAATATGACACACTTGTTTGTTTACAGTGGGGGGGGCATGAAGATCAAGTGGGTAAATGACACTCATGCACTCGGTATATTCTCAAGTCAGGCAGCAGGTATTATTTCAACCCCACAACTGTGATTTTTTTCCTTTTGATATGTGGATGTATCTGTGGATGTGCTTATATGTCTGTTTCTCGTGTTAGCTGAACAGGCGCTCTCCCTTAAGCATCCGTTACTGAAGATCCGTCCTCTCTCAGAGGGAAGTCAGAAAGCAAAGTGGAAAGCAATGAGACGAGCAGGTAGAAAAGATCCAGAACTACATTTAGCATACGTACAAGAGGAAACTTCAGAAATGGGAATTGAAAATCAACATTTATTGTATTACAACACACATAATGAAGAATTATAATGCATCGCTCCCTATAATAAGTAGTTTTACTGGAAATTCTAATATCATTTAGTCCGCATCATGTTGTAAATAAAGGGTACACGTGTTCTATGTTGTGACTGCAAAAAATAACATACTGTAAGTGGTATATTGTTTTAAATGGTTAATATTTATAATGTAAAATAGCATAAGAGAGATTTTTCCTTATTGTTGATTTTTTTCTAAATTTTTTTGTCACACCATAGAACACTTGTATGGTTTGTTTACTACTCTTTTACATATACTGAGAGAATACTGTGATCATAGGACAAAACAGCACCATGAAGTATACAATGGGTACGGAAAGTATTCAGACCCCCTTATATTTTTCACTATTTGTTATATTGCAGCCATTTGCTAAAATCATTTAAGTTCGTTTAATGTTAAGTTTTTTCCTCATTAATGTACACACAGCACCCCATATTGACAAAAAAACACAGAATTGTTGACTTTTTTGCAGATTTATTAAAAAAGAAAAACTGAAAGATCACATGGTCCTAAGTATTCACACCATAGGGCATGTTGTTTACTTGTATGATTTGAGTTGTAAAAAAACTGCTAAAATTACAATAGATACAATGTCTTTTTGATATGTTTATTGACAAGCACCTGTTGTCGAACAGAATTTATTCAGCCGGTGAAGGAGAGGCCGCGTACAGACACTGAGGTCGCTCGGCGGATGGTGACCAGAGCGCTGGGTTTGAGAGGAGGATCAAAAGGAAAACAACTCTGACTCAAAAAAGACTGTCGTTTTTAAGATATATCTCGAAGCAACTACTAAACCGCCAACATTTACTCTCTCAATCTTTTTTAAATGTAAAGAACAGCCCACATTTTGCTGTGCTCATCACTGACAGGTGTGTATGGCTTTATTAACAAATAATAAACAGAATAAAACCATGAATACTGTGCCAGATGCAGAAATGTAAAGTGTATCTTTTTTGTGGTTACACAGGAAGTGTTTGGCATCTCACAAGTGTTCCAGTTATTAATTTCCTGAGCTATGTTCTATTATAGAAACCTGCCGATGGTTTATTGACCATCTGTTTGTGTGTTCTGGTAAGCATTTAAAGCACCTTTTTTCTTCACTTTTTTAAAGCAGGAAATGTGGCTTGGGTAAACAGTCTTGTTTATTTCAGCCTGCTTGGTTACCTCTTACTAACACATCTGGAATCTCTTGACATCTGGTCCAACTATTACAAACACACCATTTTGTTTTCAGTACCTTATTTCCATTAGGACTAGAAATATTGGTAACAGTTAGGTGTTATTTGTTAACAGTAGTAAATGCATTTGCTAACAATGAACAATTAAAATTTTACAGCATTTATTAATCCTTGTTTATGTCAGTAAAATTATTCATGTAAGTTCATGGTGTATTAACTTATGTTAACAGACAAATGTTTTAATGCAAAAATAAACATGAACTAAGATTAATAAATGCTGTTGAAGAAATGATCATTGTTAGATGTTGGCTAATGCAGTAACTAATTGTTAACAAGAAGCACCTTATTTTAAAGTGTAAACAAAATTTTGAAGAACAAAGTAATGTTGCTTGGATATATAAAAAAATGATAGACCCTAGAATTTCTTTCACTGTTTATTTAGGACTACATTCTTGAATTTATTGATTGAAGTCCGTTCCAGACATTTTATCAGGGCAGATAAAAACAAACAAGACCGGAACACTTTGATTTGTTATGATTGGCATTGCTTCAGAGGAATATGTTGTTTCTTTGTTAGTTCTGTTGGTAGAGTTTGGATTTTAAGCACAACGTATGTTTGGGATTTGAATGTTTTGGGGATCGAAAAGGAGACAACGTGGCATTTGTGGCACATTAAATATATGTATTTTGTTTATACATATTACTTGCGGCTAAACTCATACTAGATTATATAGTTTAAAAGGTTTGATTTAAGGATTGATTTGTTTCGACATTTGATTTACACGTTTGTTTATTTATTGTCTGAATATGTTTTTGTGTACTTTGAGAGATGTTTCAGAAAAATTCTGCATATTACATTCCTTTTTAAAGGTGTAACATTGTCTTATGTTAGTTTGATTCTATTGTCATTAAAACCGTTTTTTAACTAGTCTCTGTTGTTCTTAACAGGCCATACAGTTCAGAAATAAAAACTCAAAATATCACTCATCAATTGCTCCATTCTTTTATTATAGAAAGCAATGTGAAGGTTTCATGATGTGTGTTGTTTTACTCACACACCGTTTATCTTAAAACCATGTAACTGGTTGTAGATACCCTCATAAAACGGAGGGAGCTTTTTTCATAAGACGCTTCACAAATACGCAAGAAAATCATAGTTTCACATTGCATACATATTAAACACAATCCCTGACTGAACGTAATAAATTACTCAACGTGCATGATGAATGGACTACAGAAGTTGGACAGAGCTGTGTTGACTGTACATTAGATAGTAACGGCTATAAACAGGTTTGTTTATGCAACATAATACAGAAAAAAGCCTAGGGGACAATAAGAGCCAATGATGATCCAAGTTTGTGTTACAGTTATATATGCCATGAGTTCATAATGACAAGCAAGAAATTCTCTGTACAGTAAAATCACGAAAATTAAATGCTTTCGGTTCGGAAGCTTGCAAACTAGCATCAGGAGGAGATAATCTACATTTAAACCTAAACATGTTCACTTGGAGGTCGGTCAACAGAGCAGATGCTCGTGTCTGCTCTTGAAGTGCTGGAGTCTCTCTAGTGGTCAGTTATATTTCAACAGTCTTGAGTGACAGTTTGCAGCATCCACCACTGAGAGCCTTTGGTTTATTTTCTCTGTCTCTTCTATCTATGGTACAACTGGTTGCTCATTCCAGGGTATTCATCCATGTCTGAACTCCGTGAGCCACCTAGCAAAAAAGAGGTAGAGGTTAAATAGCTCTCATCTAACATCTAAATTTGATATGATGGAAAACAGCAAAAATGTTGAACATATATGAATAATAATCTTAAATATACAGTATTAAAGGGATACATCACCCAAAAATGAAAACTCTTTATATTGAAATTTTATATTTTGCATACAAAATCACTAACAGGAATAAATGAAAAATAATTAAATATAAATTCAAGTATTTCTCCAACATGCCTGTATGACAGTTATACGTCCATATTCTGTTTCCATCATAGCGACACTTGCACTTCAAAACATTGTTGGTGTAATCTGATTCTGCTACATCATAGTTAGGATTGATCACAACCTATGAAACAAGATACATTTCTGTAAGAACGCAACAATTATGTTAAATTTGTCTTCTGACTTCAAGTTGTGTGTATTGTACCTGGAAAATATAATCTCCCGGCTTCACATCTGTGATGTCGATCCACTGACAGTCAATGTCGTGTCTATAGGTGTCCCAGCAGCCAACCGTGATGCCCTGCTCCCCAAAGTTGGCACAAAGATATCGTTTCTGAATACCTGCATGAAAGAAAAAAGCAATTGTTGAACATTTATAAAAAAACTCTCTTTTAATCACCCTTCAAAACCTGTTTATGACTCTTCTTCATTTTAATTTTCGGCAATAAGCCCCCAAACACAAAACTGTGTTCAAAAGTACTTTTATGTTCTCAAATGTTAATATTCAATGGTGCAGAATAACTTTTGCTTTAGTCTATCATTGTATCCATTAGTGCAGTGAGTTCACACCTTCATCACACTGCGTGTCCTCCAAACAGAAGCTGGCCTTGTGACCTTCTGCAATCTTGGTACCATTCAGACTCAGAAGATCATAGTGTGTGAAGACCTCCATACTGTGGTAGTGCCTGTACCAATAAACAACAAGATACCCTCATCACATAGCTGTATTTCAAAATCAAAACTTTATTTTGTGATCTGAGATGATCTTGCCTGTGACACTCGTGCCAGGTCCATGCGTGGTATCCCAGCTTGGGTCTGAAGTCGGATAAGCCTACATTATGGATCTGGGATGAGAAGCGGAGCAGGCGTCGGTACGAGCTGTGGTCGCCTTGTTTTGCAGTGGTGGAGAGGCAGTGTTCTTCGAGGGCGCACTGGAGGGCGTACATGGGCCTGTCCTCCAGATAGGTGGTCTGCTCCACAAGCTGAGCGTTAAGCACCAGGTCAGGGGCCGCTGTGAGTCATGAGTTCAGAGGTCAGAAAGAGCAAATTCCTCCATGCAGTAAGATTGCGTGATGTATTGACCTGGCAATCTAAACCTCAGTCAGACTAACTGGTTAACATTGTTTATGAAGGTGATCCATCAGGTTTCTAGAGACTTACTGCTTAGTCCGACCTGTAAACGCTTTCAGTAAGAAAATAATCTTACTATTAGTAGTATACTCTTTCAATCATACCATTTTTAGTTACTAAACATACACTTTTAAATGCAACAGTAGAATATTTTTAGTATACAAGAATGTTTATCATTTGTATATACAAACATAAATGCTATGTGGCCCAAACTTAACTTCCGATAGACCTCCGCAAAGAAACTGTTGAGTAGTTTTAATGTCATTTAATAAAATGAATATACAATAATATATAAGATAACCAAACACAGACTGGAAGTGAACTTCAGGCCAGAAGTGTCTACAGTCTATTTAAGACTACGAGTGAAGTTTACAAGTATACTGATAGTATCCTTGATGACAAAGATAATTGCTTTAATGTTAAATCAATGTTGAAAATAACCAATTTGTCACAGATAAATATATATATTTGGACACTTCCGACAGTGTAAGTCACACATACTTTTAAGAATTTCATAAGTTCTCTAATATGCTACAGTAAACATGTTAACATTTAAAAGGAAAGTTCACCCACAAATGAAAATGTTGTCATTTCAAACATAAAACACAAAAGGAGATATATTGAAGAAGGTTGTTCACCAAACAACAGCGTCAGCCATTCACTTTCAATGCAAGTGAATGGGGACCGCTGTTGTTCGGTTACCATCATTCTTCAAAATATCTTCTTTTGTGTTTTGTAGAAGAAAGTCAGTCAAAAGTTTTGAAATGAGTAAACGATGACAAAATGTTCATTTTGTGGGTGCACGATCCCTTCGACAATGCCTTGATGTCATTATAGCCGTGAATCATGAACTCAAATGTACTCCGGGTCACTTTGAATAAAAGCATCTGACAAACGTATAAAGTAAAATGTCTTACTATCTGCGCACGAGACTCCAGCAGCGAAGCGTCCGCCTCCTTTCGGGCAGTTGAGATGTTTCCCGTGATGCAGACACTGAGTGAGACTCATCTCAGTACCTGAACATCTGACCCCACTCATCACAACATGATCAGCACTGCGGTCTCCAGACCAGTACCACGTCTCCTACACAAACACACACATTACACATAACGACACTATTTTAGTATTTAATGTGTTAATGTAAAATCAATTAATCATCTTCTAAATGCAAAATGTGTACGCTGTTTATTTAGTGCATTTCATCATAGCAGTGGTTCCCAAATGGGGGTACCCCACGCGTACCCCCATTTGGGGAACACTGCTATGATGAAATGCCCTTAAATATACAGACTACACATTTTGCATTAAGAAGATAATTAATTGATTTTATATTAACACATGTTCTCCCCGTGCCTTGGGGGTTTCCTCCGGGTACTCCGGTTTCCTCCCCTGGTCCAAAGACATGCATGGTAGGTTGATTGGCATCTCTGGAAAAAATTGTCCGTAGGGTGTGAGTGCGTGAATGAATGAGTGTGTGTGCCCTGCGATGGGTTGGCACTCCATCCAGGGTGTATCCTGCCTTGATGCCCGATGACTCCTGAGATAGGCGCAGGCTCCCCGTGACCCGAGGTAGTTCGGATAAAGCGGTAGAAAATGGATGGATGGATGGATATTAACACATTAAATACTAAAATAGTAAAAGTAAAATACTTTGGGGTACTGCATGGGGTATGAGAGAGAAACTGAAATTTAGGAATAAATAATGGAAATCAATAAATTATGATAATAGAATTGTCAAATGAAATGAGGACTACACAACTAAGCATAAAAAATGTACTCATACATTTAAAACGCATTTCAATTTATGAGAGTTATTTTTTGAGACCCGGACATGGAATCAGGAGCAGTGTCTCGGTGAGAAATAATGCAAGTTAGGAGAGGTTGCGGTTAAATGTTAAAGAAATGCTGATTTTCCTGGAATGAAAAACACTGAACTATTTACATAGTTGCGTAAGCTACATACAGAAATGTTTATAAGCAATAAACCTGCTTGGGGGCATCAGATATAATAACTGTCTGACTCTCATGTCACTGTATTTTAATGAAAAATGTTGCGGTCTGGTCAAGGGGCACTTGGCTTAAAAAATCATAAAAAAAAAGTTTGAGAACCACTGCGTTATAGGAATGAAATGCCATACATGTCATTACACCTCATTACCAAACGAGGGCGCTGTGTTTACATTTTTTCACACAACCCGAACGTGACTTGTGCGTCTGTTATAGAGATTGTTTCTCATTACAGCTGTTGCAAAAGTGTAGCGGTCTTAAACGCATTGTGTACCCCACGGAAAGTCTCTCAAAGCTTGTATTACTGTACAAACATATGTGAATGATGAGTAACGGTCAAGTATTATTTCTGTTTTCCATGTGTTTTGTGTCCCTTGACTCCGCAGAGTTGACTCATTCTAGCTCCCTCACTCATCTGAGAGATAATCTCGCGCGACCCGCCACCGGGTAAACGGGCTCATTGTGTCAGATTTTCCGCTCTCTCTCTCTCTCTCTCTCTCTCTCTCTTCCTTCCTCTACCCCTGTTTTCCACACTTTCTGTCTGGAAAGACCCACCGGTCCAGACTGTCCGATAAATCTTGTTTTAATGACCACACTGACATCTGGAAGTTGTATCTTGCACTTTTTGAGCCTTGGTAACGGTCCTACAGAAACAAGCTACCAAAACAAGTGATATTTACATAACTTAAATTAAATACCCTTTAGATAAAAGTTAATTAAAGAAAAACAACTGCTTAAATATCCCAAGGGTTTCTCAAGACTTGGTAAATCTTATATCGTCGAGTTAATGCGCAAATGATAACGTCAAATGATAACGTCATTACGTCCAAATTGTCTTTGACACGCGGCCACACGCCTCAATTAGGGGAGAACTTCAGCCAATCAACATAACAACATTTAATAATGGCATTAGCCTGCAGAACTTTTCCATTTCCACTCATTGAAGCGCCCGTCAAACTAATCCTATAGCTTTTATCATGTAAATAGTTTGCAGAGCTGTACTGTCGGAAGTTTATTACCAGGATGTCATTCAAGTGCGAGCGCCCCAAAACTCTTAAAGGGACAGTTCACCCCAAAATAAATCCGTCATCATCATTTACTCGAATCGTTTCGAATCTGTATAAATGAATTAGTTCTGATGAACGTTGGACGATTGCACAGTTCTTTGGCACCGTTGACTACCATAGTATTAGTAGGGAACATGACAATGGTAGTCAAAAGTGCCCAGAACGTTTGTCTTTCTACAGTCTTCAAACGCTCTTCTTTTGTGTCCACAAAGACATTTATACAGATTTCTAACAACTTGAGGTGAGTCAATGAAGACAGAATTTTCATTTTTGGGTGAACTGTTCCTTTAAGATGTCAATGTTAAAGGGATACTTTACCCAAAAATAAAATGTCTCATATTATTAACTCACCCTCGTGTCATTTTAAATCTGTTAACTTTTCTTTCTATTGCAGAACACAAAAGAAGATATTTTGAAGAATTTTGGTAACCACACATTGGGCCTCCCATTGACTTTCATTGTATGAACAAAACCAGCAAGACATTTATCAAAATATCTCTTGTTGTGTTTGACATAAAAAAAAGAGTCATATACAGGTTTTTAATGACAGGGGGAATCAAATACATAAATTGACTTCTTGGAGGAACCCGTACTTTATTGTGGAATCCCCAAAAATGTTAGTTGTATGAAACAGTGATGCCACATTAGCCACAGGGGGTGTCAAATGAAAAGCAAAAAGTGCTCTTTTACTGTTAAAATGTGATTATTTACCTGAAATGCGTGGCTGGCGAAGCCTAATCCCAGCTGTCTGCAGACCACCATCGCCTCCATGATCCCCCAGTTTTCACTACAAACGGTTCCCCACACCAGAGAACCACCCCTTTCAGCTAGAACCTCCACACGTCCCTCAAACGTGTTTCTTCCTCCACTCAAACGAATCTATAGCGATGGAATTAAATAGTTTAAAGAGGTTTCTTTTTCATTCCATCATTTCTTATGTGAGCTGACCAGTAATTAAATGTTCTTACCCTCTTTTGGAAGCCCATGGCAGGTACATTGCAGCGCACGCCAGCATCTTCCTCATGACTGCAGCCCAGCGCATCATTATTGAAGTAGCAGTCAGTGAGAGACTTCTCAAATCCAGAGCACTCTACCTCATTCATATGAACCGGACCCATTCCTGAGAAAACACGAGGACATTGAAGAACGAATTCCAACGAACATCGACTGTCAAACACAGAACCAGCATTCCTTTGCATAAAATGTAAGATGTCCCAGAAAGTTGTAATTATCTAAAGTTCTGAAGGAGATAACATCACATTAATGTTCTTTCGGGTAGCGTGTTGTATCTTGGGAGAGCTGGAGAGTGTTTGTATTTGTTTAGTCTGTATCACAAGCACAGAGTCATGGTGATGTTTCCTATCTGTTTTTCGAGAACACTGTCAACTTGAGCGCATGAGAAAATAAGGCTTTAAAGAACCCGAAAAAGGGATGTGAATAGGAAGAAGAAATTATACAAATGAATCCAAGCAGTTTGCCAGTTAGTTTTTGCTCCCATAGCTTCACTTTAAAGTGAAGACGCAATGCAATAAATCTACAAAATGAACGAAAGACTGCAATGTGATTCCCATTTGGTTTGTAAATCGTTCTCAAACCCTTTCCCTTATATAATCTGTTGGATGAAAATGAAATTAATTCCATTTCGGATGAACCTTCTCTGAATATTGTGGAAAATCAGGAACGTACAAGAATGTAAAATATACACACAACAAAATACAAAGTAAACCAAAATGTTTGAGTATCTTAAAGAGATTTTTCACCCAATAATGAACAATCATTTAGGTAGGCCTACCACAGTTGTTCGGTTACCAACTTTCTTCAAAATATCTTTTTTGTGCCTTGCAGAAGAAAATCATACAGGTTTGAAATGACAAGAGAGTGAGTAAACGATAAAAGAATGGTCATTTTTGGATGATCACTTTAATGCAAGTGTATTGTTTATGCAAAAATATTGCATGCAAGTTTGCCGCCGTGCAAACTCTCTGGATAAATCTACTATAAGAACCTCTCTGAACATCAGCTGTGGTACAGCCCTCTGCACGTCTCCAGTTGGAGAACAGATGTTTGAGAACACAGATGAGTGAGACTCCTGGCTCAGGAATGCTCTCATGAATCTGATCAAAGATACTTTAAAGGCTGTGATCCATGACTGTCAGATGAAGGCCAAAGACAAAGACTGCTGTCGTTTCAATTCAAGTGCTTCGAGAAGAAAAACATTCATGATAGATGTTTATGTTCTACGTAAGTTTAACAATAAAGCGTACATCACAATATGATGTTCCGTGTAAGATGAGAGAATGCACACTGACCTTGTCCTAACTTTGCTCCAGTAAAAGCCTCTTTGGCTGTGCCATAGCCCAGCTCTCGACACACGACAGTGGCGGCCCTCAGGTTCCAGTTGTCGTCACAGACCGTCCCCCAAACTCCGTTCTTTAACACCTCCACTCTTCCCTCACCAACATTCGCACCTCCCCGCAGACGCACCAGGGGTTGCTATTAAATTATATATCAAATTAATCAATGGGACAATTCAGGTTAGAAGCAACACTTTTTGAAGAATGGGGATAGCATTTGATGCTAGGCAAGGTTCCCTGGGCATTTCTAATGTGCTCTTAGCATCTTTAGCTTTATGTTGCTGCTAGCGTTGAGAAACTAAACACACAGGACCAAACTGTTTGTCACAGTTTGTTTGTTACTTTTGTTCAATACATTTACATATTCCTATACTGACAGAAGTCTAAATATATTTGGCCTATACTATTCAATCTTTTGATGGAGATTCATTTAAAAGTATAAAGAAGTGAAGTATATTTGGCTTGTAGTTTGTTTATTTTTGATTGGGTAGCCTTCTTTCACATATATTTTTTTTCACATATTAAATATTTTTGTTTTACCTACTCTTTTAAAAGTATATAATATATACAACTGTTAACAGCATTACAAGACAGATGAAAAGTGTGATAAAAATCCAGGTTATCCCATAAAACGTTTCCTAAATAGCCTACATGTATAAATATTAAAGTTGTTTTTCTTAAAGTGTAATTTCATAAACTAATAAATGTGCGAAAAATATTAAAATAGTAAACTATCGGTTTCCCTGTAAGTCACATTAGCATAGTTGCAGCCAAAAAAAAAAAACTGTTGTGTACGAAACTTTACTACTGGTACACTTATAGGTGCCTATATTTAAAATGAATGAAATAGTACAGTGTACTTACCAGTACACTGAAAACAGAACACTTGGTTGGTACACAACATACTTTGTACAAAAAAATTTAACTTCTTTTTTTTGGAAGGCCGAATCCATAAATCCGAGTGAATCAACACACCCAAAAAGAAAAATCCTTCATCGCAGCTGTGTTTCTTCAATCTAGCCGTCTCTTTATGGATCTGTTCCAGGTAATAGTCCACAGCACTGAGAAGCTGTTGTTTCACCGCTTGTACACACTCACATCAGCACTCTGCACTTGAATTCAAACATTATGTAATCTCCCTTTCATCCCAAAAGGAAACGTGCTATTTATTGTACTGCATGACCTTGCATGTGCCGCTGCTATTATTTCCAGGCCGGATGACTGTAACGATTCCCAGGAAATGAACATGCGAGGAATTCTTTCAGAAATAAACATTCAACCTTTCACACCCCAGTCAGCGCGAAAAAATGGAAAATGAAATTGCACATGTGCAACAGTCATTGCTAACAGGAAAGTATGTGACAGTAGCTGATGTGATGTCATGGCGGATGACACAGCAGTGTTAGAAACCACAGGTACTCAAATCATGTGACTTATAATACTGATGTCATTCATTCTGTGCATGCAACTTACCGATGGTCTGTAGGCCTTTCTGAAGCCAACAGATGATGAGGGGGCGAAGGCTCTTCCAGGCACGCAGCTGACTACCACAGGCAGGCCACGTCCACAGGTGCCGTTCCTCTTTCGTTCCAGGGGTTTGCCCAGTCTACAGCTCGACAGGTGGACCTCATTTCCTGTACAGTTCACGGAGAAACCCCAGTAGTTTTTTCTCTTTCGCATGGACAGGGATCTGAAAGAGGGAATACAGATTAGTTCAGTTTTGTCAAGACAAAAATACAATTAAAAACATCTAGATGATACTTTCTAGAGGATATAGGAACCTTTTATTTGTTGGTTCACTCCAAATAGTTAAAATAATACAGTTTTTCTTTAATTATTAACAGGACATGACATTGCTATTTCAACAGAGGAAACAGCACTTTTCCCATGATTCTCATAACATGCACAGAGGTTAGAGAAAGTTCTAGTTCAGCTATGGTCACCCAACATCTTCACTCAAACAATATGTGTGTCCTGAAGTTTCCTCCTGTTAAAGGGATACTCCACCCATAAATGAACATTCTTGTCATGAAGTCGTTCCAAACCTGTGTACATTTCTTTGTTCGGTTGTACACAATGAAAGATATTTGGAAAAGTGTTAGCAACTGAGATTTTGACTACCACAGAAATGCTAACATGTTTCTCAACATCTATCTTTGTGGTCAACAGAACATGTATACAGGTTTGGACTCACCTGAGGTTGAGTAATTCATGACAGACGTTTTGTTTTGGGTGGAGTAACCCTTAATGAGTCCAACATTTGTTCCGCTTCATACCTGAACAACAAAATCTTATGAACATGCAAAGTTTCTATCTACTGTCTTCATCAACAACAACAACAACAACAAAAATGTCAACTCAAATAGAAATTTAATTCCTATTAAAATACACACTAACAATAATACAACCTTCATATGTCTGCATGTCAGATGAGATGACTTTAATATCTCAACTATTTCTCCTAGACATCAATGATATTAAATGAAGAGCAAATTAAAACATTTTCTCAAGTCTCAGATATTTCTCCAGAGAAAAAAAGATCTTTAAATCTTACATGTCTCCATTAGTTTTCAGAAGAGATCTCAACAATGTCAAAAACTTGCTGACAAGTTTGCAATCAAGAGTCAATATTAATGAAAAGTTCAATATGAAGTCAAATATTTCTCATCAAACTGGACCAAGTCCAGATAATTTATCCTACAATACTCGTAAAAACGGGAATGTAAAATGATACAGTTTTACTGATATTTCACACCCAACTTGTACATTTACAGGTTAACCACTTTAAAGAAAATGTGTAAAAATTCTCTAAAACTGTGAACTTCTGTAAAAAAGCGGTTTTGCACCGTGTACACAACACCACCATCCTCTTCACATAGTTTAACAATAATCTCAATTGTTTCCATTTCTATTTTCCTAAGCAATTTTAGGAGACAGGAGATAAATGAAAACTCAAATCTCATGCGCTATAAAAGAGAAACTTCTGCAATAACAATTTCTTCTGGGGACGTATGCACAACTTACAAACTTAAAATCATTGTCAATTATTGTTCATTCTCAGCATATTTCTTGTTGTGGATAGAATCTAGTATAACCTCAATCTAGATTTTTTATAGAAGTCTTTTAATATGTCAGGCTAAAACAAACAGTTATCCGGTCACACCTTTCAATGGACAGAACCACACCTCAGGTGCTGGAGGGTAGACAAATAAAACCCATTTAATAAAATGGTGTGACTAAACAAGCAGATGGAAGAAGAGGGACACAAAAACAAGTGTATTTTAAAATGTTTGTGCCTCAGGGTGTTTCTGAAGGAAAGGTGAGGTCACATGTCCAGTGATTCAACCACGCACCTTTATAAAATGTTCCAACAAACATACACACACATACCTCACCCTAAAATATCAATCTTTCTTTAGCATGTGGCTGGATGTATGAATAAATGCATAAATATATATAGAAAAATATTTATCTTCAAGAACGTTCTGTTTTTATAAACGCGTGCATGCCTGGGCACTGGCCATGTTATAGTGTTTTATAATATTACATATAAAATGTTATCCTGCCGAACAGACAAGCATTTATTCACAGATTTATCACAGGAAAACTCTATAGACGTTTTTACAGTTAAAAGTCCCTAACAGAGTAACTGAGAAAACACAATGTTCTCTGCTGCATGGGAAGCAGCCAGGAATTATGTTGGGTAACATTCTGGCAATCTGGATATGATTCACCTGAAATCTAAAAACAACTCCCACATTTATTTCCATGGTGACTTTAAACTTTACTTTTCTTTAAGCATATTTTTTTTCCAAACAGGGATAAAAAGTTATTGTAAGTCATGCATGACTCACTGCCCCTTGCCTTACATAGCACATTAACACAAATGTTGAACGAATCCTATCTGATATGCAGGAATTTTCCTTACTTTAAGATTTTGTTGCTGTATTTCTTTTCTCCGGGGAATCCGTACATCCCACAAACGACTCGGCTGTTCATTTGTGTCCATTCCTCATCGCAGAACTGCCTCCATTTCCCATTGTCCTTAACCTCTACAAAGCCCTCTGTGATGGGGATCCGCTTGAGATGGGATGATATGGGTCGCATGCGGATTTCTTCCACCCTCTCCTCAATGGTCTAAGTTGGAAGCAAAAAACCCTCTTAATCGGTATAGTTCTCACAGTGCATCAGTGCTTACGTCGAATTAACTGTAAAATGTTTAAAACATCATATAGCAAGAGTAGATCAATAAGTAACGTTCTGGAGAGGTTGTAGTAATCTTAGTTTTAATCTTAAGGCTGGAATTTGAGGGCAATACTGAGGAGTCATATCATTTGTGACCAATAATTGAGAAGGCTGACCAGACGTGCTGTTAAAAAACAAGGTCAAGAATCTGAAATACATTATACATGGATATATACATGCTCTCAGCACAGACCTCAGCAGACTTGCAGTCGTTGGCTTTGTTGACTTTGTTTAAGCCCAATGAACTTTAACTAGAAGAGCACATGAATCTGTCATCCGTTTCATCCACAATCTCCAGACCACATAACATTTTAGCTTAAAGCGATATGAGCCATTAAATTCATCAAATCTAAACGCATCTTTGTTCGCTCCCACTAAATGACCCTCACATGTACCCAAACCGTTTAATACAGGGGCTTTTTGCCATGATGTCAACTAAAAGGAATGCTTCGACTCTGTAGCAATAAAAATGCTGTTCTATCTACGAGGAGGTGGTTATTAGTTTGAGTACGAATTATGAGTTATTGAGTTATGAGTTTCAAATGACAAAGGTAAAAATCATTTAGAGGAGTGAGGAGACTAGATCTGTGGCTTCTAAATAATTGAATTCATGTGTTAATGTGTTACACACAGTTTGTGAATGAAAGAAGAGAGAGATGTGCCAAAGTGAAGCCAAAAGAAAGTGGAGACCGTGAAGGCGTGAACAGAGCCAAACGTTGCAGACGCACAGTGAGCAAGATTTGATTTGAATGTAAATATTACTATATAAAGGCGAGACTATTGGCTTGGGTTTGCTTGAAGTGGGCTCTCATTCAGACACATCCCTGTTTGCTCTTCTTCTGAAAGTCTGTAGGAAACCAAAGGGTGAGTGTTGAGTGAAGGGGTGTGAGCGGGGGTCGTCCCGCCAGCTGTGAGTGAGACCACCGCCTTAAGCGTCCAGACCAAACATCTTCCACTGCATATTTTTACACCAAAGAGACGCCCTGTTTGATGAAGCTCAGGTTTTGCACCCATAAGACTTCTAAAGGGTTGATCTGACGGCAGGCGGGAGTACTTTCACCTTTCATCAACATGATGTGTCAGTAGGAAAAACAGGTGTTTTTTTTTTATTAAGCTTTATGTGAACAGAGAGACATTTGCAGGGCTTTGTAAACCAAAAAATGTGGCAAGACAAACACTATATGGATGTATTACGTTTAAATGGATTTAATATTTAATGAAACATATTTGATCCTCAAATGGGTGTGAACTCAAGTAAAGGGATAACTATATCAGGCTAACAAAGAATATTGTCTGTGCAGATAAGTGAACTCAAACAAGAAATTGTGACTTGTGAAGTCTAAAGAATGTCTTGTCTATGACCTGACAAGCATTCAGTATGAAGGTTGAATGTTATTATAATCCTCTGACTGACAGGATGACAAGTTCAATAGAGGACATAGGACTTCATATCCAAGGGCTTCTTTGAAATTCAGTTGGTAATCCAATCCTTATGGTATATTCTCTCTGCTTGTGTGTTCCCGTGGCTCAACTGGTGTCAAGAAATGGGTTTGATTTTCAGGGAATGCACAATTTTGAATCGCACAGTAAGTCACTTCATATAAAATAGATGTCAGATTGAATTTACCATAAGATCTGATTTAATATACTAAAGTATTGATTGAAATTGAAGACCCCAGGTTCATATGACAATAATCCACCAGTTGAGCTAAGGAAACTAATATACCAGTGTCAAAAGACCTGGAAAGTTAATTTAGGAAAACTTCACTCAAATAGGATTTTTAATATTCATTTTCGGCCTTTACAGCTTTTTTTTGACAGTCCAGTGTAGAAAAACAGGAGACGTGACAGGAACAGTGCATATAACAACTAGGCGCAAAACACCTAAGAGGAACCAAAGAGATTTCAGGTTATCGACGTCTCGCCATTTTAACATGACATACTATGCTAAATAAGTCAAAAATATAAATCTTAAATTTCTCTTTAAAACGTACATTTTACAGATTTTCCACGTAATGGATTTTTTTTTTAATTTACAGAACTTTAATTTGACAGATTCTTCATGGAATTTTAAAATACGGTAAAAAAAACATGTCATTACAAAAAATGCCAATTTACAAGGAAACTGGGAAAACATGTAATTTTACAGGGGGAAAACTGTAATTTCATGGTTTATTTCTGGCACCCCAGCTGGATATAAAATTTCAAAATAAAAAAATTACCAGATTTTTTTACAGTGTATCATTTGGTACTGAGCACCGAATATAACATGCAGAAAAATGCATTGTGACCACGGATAAGAATTCCAGAAGTACAAATATGTGAGAACATTTTACTAATTCATTTATTTGTTTTATGTAAATAGTGCAAAATGTTTATAAATTATTTTATTAATTCGTACTATAGATTAATGTTTATTCATTCATTTGAGTAACTTTGCATCCTTTTCGTTAACATGTTAACCACCAGACTCCAGCTTTTTGTGCACATGATATCAATAAATAACGTTTCTCTGTTTATATCAGGAGCTACTTATTTTATTATTAAGCATGTGATGGTTTTAAATCGCAGGCAGAAACTGATGAAACATGAGGATGATTGACCTAAAACACGTTTTTGATAAACGTGCTATTAATGTATTAATGCATTTTTCTTTTTTGCATGGCATATGCAGGTCTCCATTTTGCTTTAGAAGATATGTGTTAAGTCGTTTGTATTCCTTTAAAAGTGGTTGTGTGTGTTTTTGGAGCTTCATCATATTGAGCACGTAAAAAGAGATTTAAACATGTAAAAATATTTGTTTACGGTGTGTTAAACTGAAGAAAGGAAGTCATTAACATCGGTAAAGGCATCACGGCGAGTCAATTCTGAGAAAATGTTCCTATCTGAGTGAAATATTCCTTTAACCTTCTTAAAATAAGCGTAACCTGTATAACTGTATGTTTTATAAATAAGACTCAACAAAGACGTCTTTAAGACTTGTCGTCTGTCAGCTCAAACACACCCACGTATCCAAAACAAACCCACAGACGGGATACAGTCATTCATAAAGTGAGAAACCGTGCGCATATATGACTGCATTGAAGAACTTAAGGTCCATGCGTGAGCAATGGAAACAGTAGCAGCAGGAATGCACGGGCTAGGGATGGGAGGGGGGGGGACCCTAGTTATCCAGACATTTCTCACTCGCTGGGACAAAACAACCTTCATCTGAACTTCACAGTATCCAAATATCCAAATATTTACATGCCGCTAATGCTGCTCGGCTGGGCTTGGAGAGGTGGATGAGAGAGAGGTGATGGCTTCTGGTGCAAACGTGCGGTTGAGCGTTTCTCCTCTCTTATTCACTTCCTGTTCACGTGTTTCACATTGGTTCTCCACGTGCCTGTTTCGGAGACTTTGTGTAAAACGATTTGGGATTTGGAGGAAAACAGAGGGATGTTTGAGGGAGAATGTTACTGCACTCTCTGAGGAAACACAAGAATGAAGGTTGGTAGCTGGGGTATCGATTCTCGCTCTTCTCCACCTTCAGCAACTCCAGACATTCAAACACACACGCAGCGAATATTTCACAGCCACCAGAAGCAGGACGCTTTAACATTTCAGTGTGTCGTCACCTCGATGCGCTCAAACACAACTACATAATCGCACTGACACTCAAAGCCAAGCCAAGATGTCTACAGCTTTCTGAGAGGAATGCCATTTGTTCCAGTCTTTTGTCTTCAGGGCCATCTTTGTGTCAGGACGGCACTTACACTTAGAATGAAAGTAACTGTGAACTCGTACAGTGCAGTGAAGGGTCACAAAAGTCTTTTGAATAAGCTCCATGGAAACGCTTTAGGTTAAGGTGACCCCTGAACTCGCGTTCCGCAGACATTCTCTGGATGTATTTACGCTGAACCTTCAAGAGTCTTCACCCAGCGCTGGTGTTCAACAAGATTTTTTTTTTAACTGGTCAGAACACGTTTTTTGAGATAGGAGAAACAACGGTTTATAAGAACATTTGAGCCTTCTTATAGTAATCAGTGTTATTAACATGAGGGTCATTCTTTAGATGCAAAGACACCCTTTTTGATAGGGTATCGACCTAGTGACAGCTTGGGTTCTTTTTTTCTTTTTTTTCTGACAGTGAACACACTGAAATACAGTAAAAAAAATCTTATTACAGAAAAAGACTGGAAATGTTCAAGAAAAACATGAAAAAACTGTTACTTTACGCTTTATGCTGGCCTCCCAGCTAGGGGAATTTTTTTTTGTATTTTTAAAATACTTTAAAAACTGTCAAATTACAGAAAAAAGGCTGCCAATGAAACATAGAACATAATTTTACAATTATAAATATTTTTATTTTATAAGGAAAATTTTAATTTTAAGTGGACAATGTTTATTTTACTTTTATTACTGGCACCCCAGCAAAATTACTGTTTTTTTACAGAAGTTTTTTTTACAGTTCAGCCTAACGCTTTACATTTCAGTGTCATCTGACAACAAAAATCAGAAACAAACTTTAAGGACATAACTTAATCCCACACCTGACATCTTGATCTTTACATCCTGGTTTCCTGGTTTTAAATTTGACCGAAGGCATTGTCTAGAAATCCCAGTGGATTATCTCAAATTTCTCATTCTTGAAAACAGAATGTACAAGAAATCCAACACCCAGACAAAAATCCTGAACTTTGACATGTCCAGGCTATATAGAACATGGGTTTGCTACCGGCGCATCCTGTCGAGACAACCGGTTGAGACCTGGCGCTGGCGTGTTGATTTAAGAGCATGCTTTCAGTCTAATCCATCACCATGACAATCTGAGTAGAATCCATTATGAACATTCAATCTATAAATTCATTTTTGACTCATGAACATGATTTTACAATGTTCGGCATTGAAAATCTGTCAAATGTACAATGAACTATTGCATATTTTAGTTGAATTAAAGATCGGGTAACACTCTCTGTTTCTGCCAATCTCATATTAATCTTATGTACCTATACAGTAGTATGGCATACCTCATATCTTCGAAGAGTAGATATATAGTATATAGTATATAGTTTTATCACATTAATAAAAGAGAGATACAGCTGTACAACTATTTCCGGAAAAACACAAGCTGTTGGAGGCAGGCAGTGGGACGGAACTACAGCACGAGCACACAATTTTGCACGTATGCGCCGATTGCCAACAAAACACAGACATATGACTTAATTTGACCTACCCCGTGCAGTTGTCCAGCATCTTTTAGCAACGGGACCGCGCCATCTATCAGTTTCAAATGTTCTCCAAATCCAGTGTTATATCCACCGATTATACAACATCCATCGCTGAAATGCCCTGAACAAACAGTCACACCTAAACTTCACTATCGCAAGAGTAACAAGCTGCAGTACCGACAATCTTGACGCAACGCAGACAATCTTGGTCGAAAGTAGATCTAGATTTCCGGGAGAATTGCCCAATAAAAGACTTTCCAAAACAACTTGGAGTGCTGGTGGAATGTATCAATCACATAAATACTATGTAAAACATCCAACTCGTTTTTTTACAAGTCGACCATGTTAACCATGAGAAGCCTGCATGTTCAACAGTGTAAGGAAGCATGACATGGCATGTTACCTACACTTTAAGTAATGACTGAATTTTGTTGGAGGTTATACATTATCTTCAGTGTTCGAGTAAAGGCAAGTTTTACAAACGTTGTCTCCTCTAAATCTCCTGTCTTTTATTTGCCAGGAATGTGACATGCAGACTGCATTGTAAATGTTTTGGAAGAAGTGCATCTGTTAGGGACATAAAATAAATGATGATTATCTGATTAATTGCTATAACTGCAAGAAACAAAACCAAGCCAGCAGCTTTCACTCTGAACATTTTGTAAACACTACTTGAATGTTTCCATGTGCACTTGTGTGTGGTGGTGATTAATTTGATTACCCAACGATAAACTCTTCCTCCTTTCCAACAAATGTTTACAAGAACACAAATACCACTGTTTCTCTTTTTTCATTTACCCTTGCTGGAGAGGTTTTCTTTGTTCCTATGGAGAAGTCTTCAACAATTTAGTGTCCAGCTGCAAAGAGCTGCAACAGCATGTATTCAGAAATAAGTATAAAAACTGTTTACAGATAATATTGTAGGAAAAGGTAAAATTACAATAACCTAAAATTATACTTATTGATTGTTTTTCCATTACAGCAAAATAAATAAAAAAGTTGCTACTAATTGTGGCTTGCTAGAACACACCAAATGCAAAGCATCGTGTTTTTCACCTTCTCACATGAAACGCGGGATTACTTTAACACACAAATTAAAAAACCTCACATGATAGCAAATGTCTTCACGCATTCGGACGTGTCAAACCGTAGTAGTCAATAACCTCTTTGCATGAATATGCCACTCAGGTTGACATTTTTCAGTGTGCACAAAAGACTCACGACTGAAGCGAATTTGCGTCTATTCGCATCTTAGCATTGACTTAGTATGTAATTTACTCATGCAACTAGTTCAATTCGCTCTTAGTGTCAACACACATGGGTGTTGTTGATGGTTGGCAGGGTGTTGCTATGCAGGGTGTTCTGGGAGGTTCCTGGGATGCTTCTTTGCTTTGTAAAGTTGTTTACTAGCCCTGGTTATACAGAGGAAAACTCCTTTTAAAATAAAGGTGCTACATAAGGTTCTTCATATCGATGCCATAAAATAACCAGTGTGGCTCTCCAAGGAACCATTCAGTCATAGGTTCTCAACAGAGCTATTTCTTTCATACCCTTTTATAATCTGAGGAACCTTTTTTTACTTTGAAGAACCTTTTGTTCAATACGGGTTGAATGTTGATTAAGGATGAATTCATACAAAGTGAACATCCGAAAATGTGTGATTAGCAGCAAAAGGTCAAAAAAAGGTTTAACTCTAAAGACAACTGTAATTTGAAAAGAAACAAACTACTTTGTATGAATTCAGTCACGAATTGCTGTGTTGAAAGATTTTACTCCTATGCCATGTTCTGGTCCCATTTCATTCTGCTGTTTTCTTTCACTATAATATCTGTCATTTGTTTAACCTGTTACAACTTCCACCAGGTGAAAATTATACGTCCATTTGTTTATAAAACAAAACAACAGTACACCTCTCCTCCATAAATTACAGCAGTTTATACATTTAAGTGTAATTTGTTGATTGAAAGTATAAACTGGTTTGGAAAAACGCTTTCAGGAGCCTGCATACGTTAACACAAAAATGTATATCTATTTCTGAAATTCAGGTTTTAAGACAGGCAAATTATCCTGTTTAATCTAATAGAAATGTTGTGTATTCTTGTTGATTCTTGTTGATCATACATTCATCCATTAACATCTAAATTTAGCACAAACAATTTGGGCCTCTTAAAAAGACATTCATTAGATTAAAGCATGTTGAGTTTTTCCTTGAGAACCTACAAAACAGCCTTTGATCGACTAACCTAAACTAATGTTTCACAAGCCATTTAACACAGCTGCTCAAATACAGTGACTTCACTCATGAGGTCTGATGAAAGCTTACCACAACATGCTTTCAGTGCAATGAAGTGTATCTTTTCATGTAACTCAAGCTAATGTGATCATAACGGCATCCTGGTACAGGATCAGAGTTGAGCTTGTACACTGACAACAAGGCGAGGTAAAATAACAGCAACCAAACAAACTTTAAAACAGAGCTGTTTGTATGTGTAGAAAGCCAGAAGAAATCTCTACATAGTCACTTTTTTCCAGCTTTGAAAGAGCCGGATTTATATTTATGGGGGTATTTTGTAATGCAATGTTATGTCAAAACCATTTAGTCTGTTTGTAAGCGATGTGCTAAGTCATCATTCGGCTGCCAGCATCATTTCACACATCCAATTAGCCAATGATGAGGAAAATACACAAAGGATGGGCTCTCGGTTATAAAAACTTTGGCGTTGGACCTTGAACGGGAGCCTGAGGAATCTGGAGAGAGATTGTCTCGTCTTAGCTCACCCGGCCGGGGTGTTTAACCAGCCTTTGAGAATTTGCCCAAATATGATTCACAGAGGAGCTCCTGTGTTTCAAACTTCTGGTATGCGTGTCCCGGAAAATTTGGAATGACACCTACCAATAGCTTACAACCTCACACAGGCATTCGTAGACGTACCCTGTCGCCTGACTGGTGCCGCATAAACTTTGAGATAAATTTAAGAATGCTGGGCAAAAATTACACAAAACATGTGCAAAGTTTATAAAGACAACTCAGATTATAAAAAATATTATTAAGATTATAAGATTATAAAAACATATTAATAAAATCATAGTCAGTGTACTGCTGTGCATTATCTATATGCTTTATGTAAGCATATCGCGAAGTGGTTTGATTAAATCAAATGTTGATCAAACAGATTGGAACTACCCGTGCATTAAATTGTTTTAATGCACACCTTCCAGCCAATCAGAATCAAGTATTCAAATAGTAACTAAGTTTATATATAATATATACGTCCATGAAAATACAGCAAATATTTTAACTTACGCTTTCAAAAAAGTCCTGATCGCTTTTTTAAAAGGCCAGCGTCTTTTTCTGCAGCTCAAAGTGTCTTTTTAGGTTGAAAAATGTTCAACTTTTCTGAAAAAACGTCCTGTCAAGCACCTTTTCACAGCTAACCAGTGATGGAGACCTGTCGTTTCCAAAACAACATGCAAGGAACGTGATTGGTTTAGAAGGATCAAGCTCGAAAAAATTAAATCCCGGCCGAAACACCAATTGGAGCATAGTTTTGTATAAATGTAAGTTTCACTTTCAATAGCTTTTGATTGCTTTTCCATAGAGAAATTAGTATTGTAGATTTTAGTGATTAGTCGTAGCAAAGACGCTCTCTGTTTATTAAAATAGACTTCCACTACGCTGCCTATGAAGCCGGTCTCTCTAAGCTGCCTCCGTGCACAAATGCTATCTTTGAACATTGCTGGCAGCTATTTGTAATCACAACGTGCTCTGGGTTTTGGCATTTTAATTAACTTACAACTTATAAAAAGTGTTTTATATTTGTCAACCCTGTCTTAATTAAATGTTTAGGCCTGATAGCAAAACCCTCTCATAGAATGACCCCTGTGTTTCTTTTCCAACAGTCTACCCGTGTCTCAGGAAACACTCATTCGACAGTCAGGATTTCGTGTTGCCATAATTCATTCCATTAGTCAGCAGCTCTGTGGAGTTTCACCGCATTGACATTCCCAGAGAAATCTTTGGAGGAATGGGGGAATGACTGGAGGGGCAGGAAGGATGTTGAGAGAGACGCAAAATATGGTAAAGTCATTAAACCTTAAGTCATGGAATGGAAAAGCACACCATGAGCTCTTTGATCATTCTCAAGAGCCCATCTTTAAACCTGCCTACCTCGGTTTCCATAGCAACATGGCAAATATACAAATATTGGTTAATAAGTCAACGTATCCTGACAGACTGCACGTAAGGGACCCGTGGGTGTGTGGACAGCTGGCGCGTCATTAAAGAAGAATTGAGCGCTCATAAACTATTCCGGGGCAGCAAACTTTGGGGAGGAATTTGTGAGCCACGGTAACAGACCTTCACTTCCTTTCGCCCGGGAGATAAAATGAAAATGTTCACTTAAAGGATGGAATAAAATCTCCCAAACGTATAGATAAAGTTTCCGTAAACGAATGCTGTAATGCATTTGAGTGAAATTTTGGTTAGGTTTAAGGCTCTTGGCTTTAACGTTTGATGGAAGGGCTGTGGTTGTGGCGACAAAGTGTGGTCTGTCGAGCTGATCGCTAATCTTTGAACTTTTTAAAAGAAATTTCAAAAGAATATCTGTTCTGCTTTAAACCCAGTGACCAACAGAAAACCCTCAGGCTTGATATACTTCCAGGTCTGCATTCACATCTGCATTGCATTTTGGTTAAATTCCCACAATATGCCATGAAGTACCTCAACATCGTTGCTCATAGTGTTGATGAATCTGTGGCCGGGGATACGCTTCTGATTGCACACCACCCCGACATCCTCTGTGTGTCTGCAGTCTGACACCCCAAAGCCATTTGAGGGACAATTGGCCAAAGATGTCTCTCTTCCAGTGCAATGAACATTGTCCAGCCAAATGTGACCTGTGGTACAAGGAACAAAAAAGTGTGTTCAGGATGTTGGTCTTCGCTTTGGTATGACGCTGGTGTCACCAACAGGCTTTTAACTATTCTTAAAAAAGGGTGCTACGAAAGGTTCTTCACGGTGATGTCATATGAGAACCGTTTTTGGTTACCCAATGTTTCGTATTTGAAGGATCCCAAACCATTTCTTTATTTTTTGTAATCTAAACAACATTTTTGCACTACAATGAACCTTTTGTGGAACAAAAAGATGGTCCGGTTGCTAAAGTTTCTTATTGGAACCATTCAGATCAAAAAAATTATCTACGCTGGCATGAAAAAGATTTCAGATTTCAGTTGAAATAGGATTGTGTAAACGTCCTGTAATAGTGTCCAGGGGGGGCTAGTTTTTCATCAGAACAGCAGAAAAATGAAACCATCAGCCAAAAAAAAATATGTTACAGCAACTGAATGTGTTTTTGGTTTAATTACAATTCTAAGTTTAAGATCATTGGTGTTTATTTGGGGGGGGACAGAGATGCACCCTACAAAAAGGGGACCGTACAACGGTAATGCTTGAGAACCTTATACATTTTCTTTTCAATGAACCTGCTTTACCGCAAACACTATGATGGTCCAGCAACTTCAACAGCAGTAACCATCTCCAACCAACCAACTACAGGCTTTGTAACATACAGTGCTGATTTCAAACGTCCTTTCTTTTAGCAGATGTTTTTTACATTTACCTTTTTATTTGAAAACGTGAGATTTGATTTTGCTTACTCAGGGAAAAAGATAATATAACCAGTGGCTAGTGTTCCTCAGGGCTCTAACCACCCACTGATCTGCAGGTTGTGATTTACAATCTCTAGACAGATTTATAGAGGCTGATCATTAGGTCTCTATAATAAGGACACAAAAATGAGATTATGTCTGTTCCGGATTAAATCCCATTCTATACTTTTTCCTGACTGGAACAGTTGTCTGGTTTGTATCAAGCGCCTTTTAATGACTAACACATGCATTTTTTGGACATTAGTGTTGTAATATAAGAGCAAAGGCACACAGAAGATCCTAAATGTTCATAACACTATCAAAACTTCCAGATCTCGTCCTACCTTCTCCTTGTCCAAATTTGGCAGACGGTAACCAAGACACCGCTCCAAGGAAGCCAAGTTCCCTGCACACAACATGTGCGGCCTCGATTGAGAAGTCATCATCACAGACGGTCCCCCACTCGTTGTTGTAAAAGACCTCCACACGACCCTCATAGTTCTTGCGTTTGTTTCCGGCCAGGCGGAGTTGAATTTTGGGTGGCTGGGACTGAGTCTGGGCTTCAACCAAAGTCAGAAGGATCATCAGACCAAGCACAAAATGCAATGTAGAGGAGATCATCATGACTAGGAATTCAATGACCTGTAAGACAACGACACAGATTTAGAGTAACAAGCCATTTTAACATTTAAAAAACAGTGCTGGATTGCATACGCATGTTAGTTAGATCCTAAGGCAGAACATATGTGTGACCGGAGTTACACGCCTCCATGATAATCCTGCCCTCTGGTCATACGGGTAATGTAAAGAGAGGACTGGTGTGTCCAGACTCTCCAACAGACAATCCATTAAACTTTCCATAATTGCAGGAATAAACCCTATGGTTTACGATATTGTTGTCTGAGAAAGATGTGATACAGTGTGAAGGACATCAAGAAGCAGATATGAAACATACGTAAAACGCCTGATGTGTGTGGAATTGAAAAAGGACACAAAAAATACATTGTAATGAAGCCAAAGATGTTACAAGAATTTGAAACAATGTAATCAATACTGCCTTGCCTACTTATTATTATATATATTATCAAATAAAAAGTCACTATGACATAATATTCAACATCTAATACAACAGACAATAATTCCGACATGAATTAATTATAGTCACGTGGTTTACACGGTGACTGGGTTCATAGACCTTCCGGTACAAATGGCATTGTAACCCTCGTCCGTTCATATCATCTCTTAACAAGGTATAATGTATTTAGCTCATATACTGTATGTACTTACATGCTGTTCTTGGACAGTTTATGACATAATTAAACTTGATCTACGCATTAAAGTGATACTTCACCCAAAAATTTAAATTATGTCATCATTAACTCATCTTCGATTTGTTCACATCTGTATAAATGTATTTGTTCTGATGAACACGGAGAAAGATATTTGGAAGAATGTTTATAACCAGACAGATTTTGCTCCCCATTGACTCCCATAATTTGTATCTTTTTTTTGCATTCTGTTGAACACAAAAGAACACATTTTGAGAAACGGACTGCAAATAGTTCTGGGGCACTTGGGGGCAGGATCTGTATTGTTATAAGCATTCTTCCTAATATCTTTCTCTGTGTTTATGAGAAAAAATACATTTATACAGATTTGGAACAAATCGAAGATGAGTAAATGATGACAGAATTTTCATTTTTTGGGTGAAGTATCACTTTAAAGTGTTTGTTCCATATTATATTGTTTGTCCATCATTGTGTTTTTTTATTATAGCATACTTTAGGATTCTGTCTTGTTTTAAGATTTTATTTACTCATCTTGGATTTGTTCCAAATCTGTATAAATGTATTTCTTCTGATAAACACAGAGAAAGAAATTATTTAGAATGCTTATAACAATACAGATTCTTCTCCCCACTGAGTACCATAGTAGGGAAAAATGCAATGGTTCTTCACAGAGTGCCACAGAACTGTTTGCAGTCCATCTCAAAATGTCAAATGTAATGTGTTTGTTAGGATCATTAAAGCATATTTTAGGCTACTGATAGGCTAGATGTACAAATCTAAAGAGGATGAATTTATTGAAAAAACGGCATGCTTTCGTAATTAATACATCCAGTGTAACCCTTAGAAAAATCAATAATCAAATATTCAATAAAAAAATGTAAGCTTTGTGACTGTATAGTCAAAGTTATGGTTTTACTAAAAGAAATATTTGTGACCATTGATAACTCCGATTTCAACACATTGATGCAAGCAATTTTTCGTTTCATAAAGACACGTGCATCCAAGGAATCGATTTTCAACACAAAATAAATATCAATAAAAAGTTTCATACACTTACCTTAAAATCTTGAAACTTCGTTCTGCAAAAGTCTTCTGCCAAGTTACAAGCGCAGTTGGACGCAGCAGCGCGCACTCACATCTGTCTGCGTAACGTTACCTACGACACTTTTAAATGAGTTCACCCCCTAACGTGGGCTTTCACCGCCTCCCACTACCTCTGGAATCTGAAACCATCCCAGACTGTCAGATTATGAAAGTCACAGGCACCCCGATGTGTCTGCTGCGCCCATGACGTCATCCATCTGGGTATGCCCCGTCGCGCGGCGTGATGTCTTCACGTGTAACGTGAGCGGCCAGACGTACAGAACGGAAACATTCGGTCATACATGAAATCCAGACAGAGAGATACAGACAGACGGGCAAATATTTAGATATAAGCTAAACGTCAGATATGCAGCCAGACAGACAGGGAGGCACACGGGGAGACAGACAGACAGGCACGTGTTCAGATAGTCGAGGAAAAACTTGCAGATATGCAGACAGATGATTACAAAATTGAGGACATCATGTGTCAGTTATTACTTTATTGATAAGTATGCAGATGCACATGCGCATTAACCAAATAAAATACAATAGTCTATGCAATCTTATATGTTGATATTTTAATTTTACACGTAAGTCATACACAGATTATCTGGCCATAGATAAAAGCTCATCTATGAGTTACAATTTAAATCCACCAAATGATGATTCTTTATAATGTACACGACTATAGATGTGAGTTACAGTGAACTGAGGGCTACTTTAACCAGCAGGACCCCCAGCAGCAGGACCGGGCTGGAGCTCAGGACCATCGCGGCGTTATGTTCTCCGTGACTGTGTGAGCGATGCGGCCCGTTACAGTCATCGGTGAAGCAGCATTCCAGCTCTCCACTGCTCATGGACGACTTGTCACAGAAGGACTTGAAAGTGCATGACTTCAAAACGGTGTCTGTGGTGGAAAAAACACTCATGAATTAGGGAAGGGAAAGATGAAGTCAAATCTCCTCAACACAGAAGGTAGAGGCCAAACTTTGTATTTATGAAATGTGTCGAAATCAAATTGCATAATAGGTAATAATAATAACAATGAACATTGTTGTTTATTACTGGTTGTTTTTGTAGCAGATACATATTTAAATTCTGCAATAAATGGGAACCGGTTTAGACAGATGTCTCCCTCTTGTGGCCGCAGGTGTAAATGTGCGCGGACTCACGTGCGCCTGTGATTGTGGAGCACGCATCTGCGTTCGCAGGACACACAGCAGAGCCCTGCCGGTGACACTCCTCCTGGTTATGAGCCACACAGGTGTAACACTTCAACCCCTCACCTTCACACACCGGACAAGACAACACATCTGATCTGAGATTAAAACGAAGAGCTCAACTCTTCCAAAATGTATTTGGGTAATTTTTATAGTCGTTTTGGTAACACAATATCGTGTATTTAACATAGCAGGCCCTTCTGAAAACACAATAGAAGCCATCTAATGAACTTAAAGGTTATAATGGGAATAGTATTGGTTTTAATATTGTTTAAATGGTCTCTGTAGCTGTCTGATAATGGTTTGGTTTCCATTGGTGGGATGTTATTTGGAGGATGGGCACCAGAACAATATCGAATCCTTAGAATATATGGTCCAAAACACACTACTTAAAGACATTTTGTAATGGTTTATTGGTAAACAGCTAAATGGTTCATAATGGTATTTGTAATAGAAACCACTTTTTGTCCAGCATGTAGTTAATTGCGAAGGGCTAAAATTCACCAACAAACAGCTATAGGACGCAACATATGTGTTTAATAATTATTCATATATACATTTTTTTATAAATGCTATTATGTTTATTTCCATTTAAAACGTACAAATAATATGTTGATATTATATTATGTTTGATTACATTATAAGTGTTTTTTTAAAAAATGTTTAAATCTTTTCATACAGTATATCAACACCAACAAAATGAGGAAATATACCAATAATTAAACAACATACCGAAATAGATTTATAGCAAAGGTATGTTAATTATAATAAAAGTATGTTAAGTATGATAAAAGTATGGATCCTTTACTACGGTTACTCACTGTGTAGCACAGCAGCAAACAGAATCAGCACAGCGAGGACAGTCTTCATGTTGGAGACTGTAGGAGAGAAGCCTCGGGACAATGTGGAGGTCTAATCTAAAACTCTTGAGCACCTCTCTATAATCCCACAGTGTGTGCACCCATCACCCAAGCATTACATCATTTTAACACATGCATTAAACATGTAATAAACACGGATCCACATTAATCAACACAGATCAACATTTCACTAATTATTATCTTTGTGCATTTTGATTAAACAATTACCTTTATTACTTTAAAATATTGTTATAGTTGAGTTTTGGAGACTGTCTATCTTCAACATACTGGAAATCCTTATTAATACCAGGGTCACCAGATTTCCAACTTAAAGGATTAGCTTTGTAACACCCTGACAATATGTGAATATTCTTTTAGAGAAATGGTACATACACTGTGAAGGTAGAATAAAGAAGAAATAAAGAAACATATTAAGCAAAACCAAAACGTGTATTTTAATTAATACTATAAAGTATGATGTAATAATGGCAGCAACACATCAAGCTGATCATTACTTTTATTTAGGGAATGCATTATTGCACAAAATATATTAGTCAATGGCATTTCTGTGCAACACTCTCTCTTCCACTTTACAAACAACAATTACACAAAAATTCATCATAAAAATATACACACGTCAAATTTCAGTGAGTAATGTCATGAACATCAAAAAGCTCCTTACACAATAACATGACAATACACCATTTTAAATGTCAGGTTTGGCACACGATCATCGGTTTCATTTGGGAGTTGGTTATTCTGAGAAAAAATATCGCATCCGAAAGCAGAAATTGTGGGTAAAAATGAAAAGGACACATATCACTTTAGCATTAGGCACAGGAAGTTTGGCAAAAGATTGTCAACTCTCATCTTCATTTCGGTGCATTCTGGAATTTTTTCAGCATCCAGAGATCCCTGATGGGTTCCCTGCAATCGACTATCAGCAAATAGAGTAATATATAATATATCTTAAAAGGGAGTTTAAGTGCTCTTAGTTTTGACATTTGTGCTGTATTTTATTCAGGTGGCTTTTGAAAGAATAATTATGACCTCATGACTTGGGAAAAGGCAACTAAATGAATTCTTCATATCATATGATAATGGAACTCAAACAGGCAGTGAAGAGAAAGCATGCTCTGCATGTTACTCGCTTATAAACTCTTAAAACAGAAGTTTTGAATATGCTCAAATGTCTTTCTAAAAACTGCATTATGACCTCTAAAAAAACAAAACAATTATTCAGGTTACAGTACTACTTAAAATCAAGGCAAGTAATGTAACAAAATGCTGTATCTATAATTAAAAGTTGCAAATAATATGATTTGCTCCCTCTGTAACAAGTAGCAGCACTGCGATCATGTAAACTATAAACAAGACCATTGACCCTCTTTCCCACAGTAAAACGTTGCTTTCCAATACACTGTTACACACCCAGGTTTAAAAAAAACCCAATATTCAAAACACACATCTGCACAGAAATGAAAGCAGTCATCAGAATCAGATATGTGGGTGGTTTGTCTCTCACACCATTAAAACATTTGAGTGGATTACGGCAATATGGAAAAAAGTCCGACATCAGCACTTTTGAATCCGTAAAAATATGTTTCGACCGTTTAATTTGATTCCTCAGCTCATATCTTGTTTTTTCTTCCAGTCGCTGAGCCAGACCCACGGAAAAATGACTCAAGAAATGAAGAAAGCAGTTGGAGGTTCACGTGTTGTGCTGGGCCAGAGTGGGTTTGGGTCAGACAAGGCATACGGGGAAAATATAAGTACATCCTCTCAGTCTGTTGTGCCCATCTTGGCTATGAGCTCATCGCAAATCTTGGTGAGTTCTTCAATCTCCTGATTCTAAAAAAAGGAGATATTTTATAACTTTGTCTTGGCAAAAGTGAGCCATAACTTATTATTGTTATAAGACGCTATGTTGTGTCAGATGTTATCCTGCAGGTGTGAGATGTTACCTTCTGTTCAAGTGCCCGCTCCAGTGACTCCGCCTTCATCTGCTCTTTTCTCAGGCTGGCGTTCAGTGCCACGCTCTCCGCAGTGGCCTTGGCCCGCACCTGAGTGATCTCTTCATTCGCTCTGGAGTTATAACAGAGAATATCACATCAGTGAGAAATTGATTCTTTATGACGTCACTCATTAAAATGACAATAAATGTTGTCTGATGATCTTACTTATCGAGTTTCTCCTCTGCGTGTATTTTGAGCGTCTGATAGCGCTGTTCCTCCTGCCTAACGCGTGTGAGGTATTCCTGAGCGCATTTCTTCAGCACTTCTTCATTCTGACAAAAGGAGGAACACAGAACATATTTAAACAATGAGGCACATTTGTTCAAGTCAATAGGAAACAGACGCGTTACCTTCTTAAAGCCCTCAAGGACAGTCTTCATATTTTCGTAGCGTCTGAACAGGTCGGACAGCGAGCGCTCCACAGAGTTGAGGTCGGCCAGGGCCTGATCCCTCTCCAGGGTTAACTGCTGGACGCTCTTCTGATGTCCGATGTTCTTACGTTGCTCATCTTCCGCTTTTGAAAGACAATAAAAGATTTGAAGTATTTGAGAAATCAACATGAAACGTAGTTACATTTTCCATCAACAATTCTGCAAAACAAACATGGCCCTTACCTATCATCTGAGCTACTGTCTTCTCATACTCGTCCACTATTTTCCTGTGGAGAGATCGGTTACAAATGTTTATTTATTTCAAGGTCTGTACTCTGAGGGCATTAAATGAAACGTGGTGCATTCTGGGACGGGTTACAGATAAGGATGAGGTACCTCATTTCAATGACCTCAAGTTTGCCTTCCTCACATTTCCTTTTCCACTCATTGGCTTCGATCTCTTTGGTGATTATCTAGGGGTACATAAACAAAACAGTGCATGTGTAAAATGTACACATTTTCATATAGTTCAGGGAAAACATGTCATTCGATTCTTTTTTTATTTTCATTCAAATAAAAACGTACAATGTAACAGTTTACAGTAAAGTTGTATTTACAGTTGTAGTTGTTAACCTTTGTTAATGTAAGTTAATGCCAATACAATTATTCGGGTTAGTTCGTTGTGCATTCGTTAAACGTTACATCATTTGATTGTAAAAAATGTATTACAAAAGGCTGGAATACACTACAAGACTTTTCAAATTACACAAGACATCATACACTTGCAGACTTTTTGAAAGTTTCAGATAGAAACAAATCAAACTAACTGATCAAATCTGCAGACTGGCACAGACTTTCTGCAACAGGTCCTGAAAATCTGGGCAAAAAAGTCTTGTTGTGTATTTTAGCCTTAAATGCTGAGATTAATAAATGCTGTAGAAGTTTTGTTTATTGTTAGATAATGAATTACATAATGCTTACAAATACAAATTTATTGTAAAGTGTTACCACATGAATAACCCATGTTTGTGGTGTTGACACGTTGAATCAGACAGATCTCAGAACAGTGTATCTGGATCTGTTATAATGAGACCCAGGTCATGTGTTTGTTTATACCTCTTCTCTGATCAGTGTGAGCACTGCTGCCTTGTCCATCTCACTGAGAGGAATTGAATCCAGGCCTGGACTCTTCTTCTCTACACCATCACTGTCTGAAGAACTCTTACACAGCTCCTCACCCTGTAGAGCACACATGTATTGTGTCGATATTAATCATAATTTAATATGCAATTTAATATTTCATCATAATCATTCAATATGCAGCCATTCCTTTTATAGTTGATTTGTTGATTTATGGTTGATTCATTGATATAGTTGAACGTATCACATGCCGGCAACAAAGCCTAAATATGCCATGAAATAATAATATCATTATCCTCATAGCACATATATTTGATTATATCAACAGATTTTGCTAAAAGATTCCTATACTTTGACCTATTAGCTCATGTGATAGTCCTTGTCCTTGAGTAGATTATGGCGTATGGATATCACTAATCCTCCTAATGGGATATAATAATGAATGTCTTACAGACAAAGATAGCACACCTCTGTTATGTGTTGTTGATGGCAATACTGTCTAAGAATCCCATTTTTAACAGATATGATCAATATTATTTGTAGTGTTACTATTATACGGGTACAATTTAGATTTTACATAGATCAATCACAACTTACCGGAGAGGAGAGGTCCTTCTCATCAAACTGTTCTGTTATACCAATTGGAAGATCTGATCAAAAAGAAAGACAGATGATTATTGACCTTATTAACTATCCCACATCTACAAGGAAACTAATGCTTTTCTTAAAAAAGTGTTTAATATTTTGAATGAAACATTGTAAGTGATGCTGATGTATTTAAAGCCTTCAAATTACAGAATAGTTTTTTGGTACGAAACAGCCTATAAAAAGTGATTATTTGCGATAACTCATGAGGTAGCCAGTAGAGGGCAGCATAAGCAACTATAACAGGAATGAGATTAGTTTTGGTCAACTTCTGAATCTGTTGTAGATGTAACAAGTATGAGTAATAAGGCCTTCTATATACAGGTAATACCACATGACATGATCTAAAGGGCTAGTTCACCTGAAACAAAAAATTCTATCATTATGTATTTATCCTGTCATAAATATCCTGAATGACTCTTTCGTCTGTGGAACACAAAAGAAAACATTTCAAGAAATGTTTCAGCGTTTTTTTGTCTATACAATGGAAGTCAATGGGGATAAGTGTTGTTTGGTTACCAACATTCTTCAAAATATCTTCTTTTGCGTCTGCTCGAGAAAGTCACACAGCTTTGAAATGACATGAGGATGAATAAACGACTCAAAATAAAGTGTTTGTTTTCATGAGACCTCTGTGTTTTCGGGGATAAGCGCCAATGAATCATGGACGGATTAAATGTTTTATTTCACGTTGTCTAAACATGATAACCGTGGGTAATGTGTGACAGAATCACCCACGTCTGGCACTAAAACCTGCGCTACACGTGACAGAGAATGGGGCTCTGCCAAACTGCTGCTCCCTGGTGGCTCTCATTTAAACCTAACGGGGCCAGTGGATTGTCTGGAACTGTTTTTGTTTACTGGGCAAATTAAAATGAGATTTGCACTCGTGGTTCTCTGCCAACGGAACAGGGCGCTGTTATTTTGTGAGCCCTGGTGAGCCTTTCTGTGATTCATAATAGTTCAGTGTGTGCACAATGCCCAGAACTGTCCGTCCTAACAGAACAGTGTTTGTTAAACCTCATTAGTGACAGATTGGCCGGGTCTCTAATGTTTATTGATTTATTATCCCAGAATAAACACTGCAGTAGTATAAGTACAGCATTTGAGCTGTAATAAGAAAACTACTAAAATAATGAAAACTTGAAGTTTGTGAATGAAAATTATTCTTTCGAATTGAGTTGCAACTTTACATTAAAGTAATTTTTAGAGGATCTATTGGCAGAAAGGCAATATAATATACATAATATGTATAAAGAACTTACATAATGAGGGGTTTTGTTTTTACCACCTTAGAATGTATTATTTATATCTACATACACAATGGATCCTCTTACATGGAATTCTCCATGTTGTTTCTAAAGCAGAAACAACACCGTCGTGTTCCGAAAGGGAGGGGGGAGTGAGCCAATAGATGGTGCTAAATTTCAAACACTTGACCAATAAAATATATTTTTATGTGATTTTAATTGAACTTTATCAAACTTTACAAACCCATTTGCTTTTATTTAATGGAGGTGTGTCTGACTTCTAAAGTTGATGGAGATCTCTTACCCACTGTCTTGCTACATTTGGTTGTTTTGTCGCACTCTGAAAAGTCCTCCACATCGTCCTTCTGGCCCATGACAGTGGAGGCTAACTTCTCCTCATCGGTGGCATGCTGAACACGATGGGGCAGCTCAGATGAAGGATCATCCTGTACGTCTTTCTCCTGCGAATCAGAACACAGATGTTAAGCCATTCACTCTAATAACTGTAACACACTTCGATGGTTCACCCCTAGAGCTTTTCCATTTATGATACACTGTTCACAAAATAGCAGGTCAATAAGCGGCAAAGCTGATCGCGTAAAAAATTCACAACTGTCTAGTCTTAGAAAATTGTGAGACTCCTTCTAGAGTCTTAAACCCATTGGGACAAAAGCACATGAGCACGCAGTGACCTTCTTTGGGCCGTGTGACCTGTTTCAGTTTACATGCCACAAACTCACACACATGAATAATGCACACAACACAACACATGAGACCTGGTTTGAAAAGGGCTGATGGCCTGGAGACACTTTAATGATGTATGTATGGGAAAGGCTGCGGCATACTGTTTGTGAAGAGGGTTTGATTATAAAGGGACCATAGGAGAGAATGAGAGAGAGAGAGAGAGAGAGAGAAGGATGTTTGCTGAGTCACTGCAGTAGCCATAAAATCTTTGACAATAAAGCAAATCTACAGAATCTTTATACCGTGTTTGAGACTTCAGACTGAGACTTTTACGCAAGTGAAATTTGTAAACATGGGATACACAAAACAAAATATTCTATAAAAAATAACACTGGTTAAATAACAACGTTTGCTCAATTACTCAGTGCATTCAAGACAAAACAAATATATAGTATATATTAAGATCAACAAAAAGACTTGACCGTCACATACACAAAACTCCACATAAATACAAACATGCTCACAAAGCTTGTTGGTCAATATTAAAATCTTACCTGATGGCAGACATCCAGGACGAGTGTCTCGTTCTCATACTTCTTTACTTTACATGAGTTCCTGCAAAGAGTGTTATTGCAGCATCAGTATACAGAACAAGAGACACAGTTGCGTTCTCCATATTAGTGTTATAGAGCACCAAGAATACTGAACAGATATAAGTTAACAAATTATATGTTGGAATTGAAAAAAAAGTTTTGTTTACTCTCTCTTCTGTCAATTAAGTAAATAGACAGTTGGGTGACCCAAACTTAACTTATGAAAGACCTTCACAAAGAATCGATAACTGTTGAATAGTGCTAATAAAATTAAATACAATTAATAAAGAATAGAATATAAATTAATATTAATATAAAATAAATATAAAATATTTGGTTATATTATAACAAACACAGACCAGAAGTAAACTTCGGGCCAGCATGTGCGTCCGATGAAACTAGTTTTTCTCAACTAAAAATACAGCCAACTTGTCAAATGTATACTTGGATGCACTAGAAGGATAAAAGTGCAAAATACAAATTATAAGACCATTCAAAAACAGAGCCAACATAACTCTTATAATGAATAACTGATAGAAAATAAAATTGTTTATTTCTTGTTTGGAAAACAGACCATCTATATATTGATCCCTATTATCAAATCTGGGTTAAATCTAAAGTCCAACCAACTGCCCAAAGACTAAATCAATTCTGTCTGCTGGACAGTTACAGTATAATAAATAAATAAATACACTAAGCTCCTGCCCTTTATTTGAACTATTTGTACAACAGCTCAAATGATAATTCCAATACAACGGGACAGAACTAACAGTGCAGGAGGGCAGGAGAGGATACTTACAATAAAACACAGAGAAACTGCACTTGCTCAGTGGTCCTGAGGACAGTATGACAGAGGTAGAAGAGAAGAGAGGAAGCAGACACAGGGACGAGAGGAATGTGGAGAGGAAGAAGTGCCATAAGACATTAGAAAGCAAGAGAGGAGCATGCAGAAAATATGGTTGTGTTATAGTGCCAGATACAAATAGGAGTTAAGTTTGGAGGAGGAATGGGATGGGATCATTTAACAGAAGCAAGATGTGGGAATTGATTAAACATAGACAGCAAAGTACAGTTTACTACTTTACTCTAAACTAAGAGTATGTTAACATGACAACAATTTATAAAAAAAACTAAAGTAACTTGATAAATTGTAGCAAATACTTTAGTACACTTTGGTGACCAGGTGCCATTTTTCCCAGACACGTTCCGGCCAGGATTTCGGAGGTTATTTCTACATATGATCATTGTACTTAGTTTCATTCTGCCCTTGAAATATAACGGTAGCTTTTCTGAACCCCCCCACAATAATAAACCTGTATGGTGTATGTGATGGACATATGCGACCTCAGGAGGACGCACCCGAAATCATGGCCAAAATGCGTCAGGGAAAAATGGCATGTATAGTTACCCTAAATTAAATTTTTACTATGGTAAGTCTCAAAAACAGGAAGGTTAACTATAGTCATACGAAAGTACACTAGAACATTTTCACGAATGAACTAATTTAAATGTGCGACAAACTTCATATACAGCAATGTTTATGAAGGGAAATGTTGGCTTGCTTTTAAATGTTAAACTAAAACGGACAGTTGGTAGCAGCAATTTTTTACTGAGTCGGTGAATCATTCTTAACGACTTATTTATTCAAGAACGAAGTAAGTGTCTTGATGAACGACTCACTGAATCATTATCTCGTCAGAGTCGTTCGAAATACAGATTCATTTAAGAGCGAAACACCGTAAAATGTAGATGTAAGTGTTGGTTAATGTACGTTAATGCGCATATGCTACAGCATCACCAGTGCACTGTGCAACCCTGACTGAAAACACATTTTATAACATGTGCACTTTGAAACCCGGTTTTAAAAGTTGGCATTTTAAAAAGATTTTTGTTTTTTTATCAAAAAAGTTGGCATGTAAACAGACCCCAAAATGTATAAAAGACTGAAGGTCTTTGCACCTAGAGTCCAAAATTTTCATATGGTTATTTTTATCGTATTTGGCGCTTGTTCTTACGGTGTCTCAGTATTGTCAAAACGCCCTTGAAATGTTTGCTACAGATGCGAAAAACGCAGAAAAGCGAACCCAGTCCGAATATTTTTAAGACGGACAAAAATATCGGGGGTGTTCACAGCGTGGGGTCCCATTTATTTTTTAAGGTGCAGAAATTTTGGACGCACAGTTCAGACTCAATATGATATGCTCTTGATAGCTGCGATGTTAAAAAATAAAGGGGCCAGTATTAATAAAAATAATAAAAATTAAATGGTACATATGACGTTTGTGCACGCCAAAATCAAAGCACCTTAAGTTGGTTAAATTGAGTAATTATTGATAAGGTCAGGTACAGATGGAACATAAAGCCACAGATACATGACAATACACATCAACACACATCTTGCCCGTCTGATCGACTGCCACTCACGTGTTGATCCTGTCTTTGTTTTTCTTTATAGACTGTCCTACTTTCTTCCTCCGCTCCGGTGTGCCTTCTGGTTTGCATTTGTCTGCTTTCGTCTCAGTTGCTGGTTTAGTCGTATCATTGTCCCCTAAAGTTTTCGATGGCTTGAAAGGATCAACAGAGTCATCAAAGTTATCAGGGTCAAAATGAAGCGACCCCTCAGGGAGCGTGGGCGGATTGCTCATTTTGTTGCCCCCTCCAAAAGGATTAAAGTTAGGATCATCCCACTGATCTGGATCAAAGTTGTAGGATTTTTTAGGAATAGGAATATCATCAACGCTCTGAGTGGCCGTGCTTTCAGATAGTGGCTGGTTTTGTTCTGATATTGTCTCAGACGGGGGAGCTGATGTCTCTGAAGCTTTTGGTCGTTGCTTTTTCGGTGCAGTCAGCTTGCTGCTTGTCTTCTTTCCGAGCTTCTTGGGTGGGGGCTTCTTGGCTTCCCCATCATCAAGTCCTAACTCCATTTGAACCGGTTGCGTGGATATTTCATCTGTAAACTCAGATTTGGGAATACTGCCATTGGCAGGGGGGGAATTCTGCAATTCAAAACCTCCAGAGGCGAATGGATTGACGGTGTCTGTGAACTGATTGGAATCGAAGTGGAAACTTTCTTTTGGAAGTATTGGCGGCTCGTCGTCCACCTCATTGGGATCTACAGTATTAAGAGGGGCCTTCACTTTGAGTGAAGGAGGTCTCGCCTTGAGGGACTTAGTCTGTGGTTTGGAGGAAGCTTCTTTGATGTGACCATTGCAGGTGGGCTCCGTGTCATCTGTCTGTCCTGTTTCTGAAGGATCGGGCTGGTCTGCATCCATGACGGGAGAGGAAGGCTGGTTCTTTACTTTTAATGTCAGGCTGGGGTCCACACTGGTTGGGAACACAACCGGGGCATGTGCATCCTCAGGAGAGCTCTCGACCAGGGTCAGCTTCCGTGTGATGGAGGTCAACTGACTTAAATCATTTTCTGCCAAACCAAAAAGAAGATAGAAGTTAAAAGTTGTTCTTAAACCGTGTACACGCCAGACTAACACATTAGAAAAGATATCAATCCATGTTATTTCGAGGTTTGGTCAACACTAGCCAAGGCAATACGCGACAAGATACAATTCATTCAACGGAAACTTTGTTACATATTTGAATGATGAATGAAAGATGAATCTTGAACAGCTAGCACATCCACCATTACCTATCCTAGCTGTTAAGTGCAATAAATCTCAGTGCAATATCTTATACTTTATGGAAATACATATATTTTTTATGGTTATGGTTGTATATACTGTGTGTTTGAGACAATACTGTGTTAAGGGTCCAGTGCGTAATTTTTTGGAGGATCTATTTACAGAAATGCAATCTAATATACGTAACTATGTCTTCAGAGGTGTATAAAGACCTTACATAATGAAGCTTAATGTTTTTATTACATTAGAATGTGATATTTCTATCTACATTCACTGCGGGTCCCCTAACATAGAATACACCATGTTGTTTCTACAGTAGCCTTAAACAGACAAACTACTTTACAGAACACAACTCCTTCAGCAAACATGCAAAAACATGATGATATTTTAGTCCAGTATCAGCCACCGTAATAGACTTAATAGACCAAACGTAATAGACGTAATAGACCAAAATAGACTTTAGCTGGGTTTTCACGGATTGGGTCACATATACTAAAAGTTCACGCACTTTCGATGTGTTTAAATCTTTCCTTTCACCTGTTCCTAGAGCACATGTGTTCTATTGTTTAAGCTACGGGGGATATTTGAAGCACAGACTTCCTTATGACAGAAAAGGCAGGAAATGCTTCACTCAGGATGCACTTTAACAATAGAACTCCTGTCTGCAAGATGTATTAAAAACTCAACACCCCTATGTGACTATCGAGCACAATCGTGGGCTGGGAGATGCAGGATTTTAAATTCGGATGTACAGGAAAGACCCACAATTGCGAAAACTCCTAACACAACTATGTATAACCATCACGGATCTGCATGTGAAATAATGTAAACACTTCTAGCATCCATTTTGAGATACTTCTTATTGACTTGCCGCTCAACCGCTGACAGTCATCGCCAGTTCAGAGATGCAACAGCCTGTTGCTAAGAGACAAGAGATAGCACATTTATAAACGAGTATGACTTCACACTGACCTCACATTGACACATTTTACAATAGGGTTGCTTGTAATCTGTTCAAAATATTCACGCTTCAAATATTTATGTAAAATTATGTCCAATGATCAGAAGATACAATGAGAAGTTCTTAGAGTTAAGTTCTCTTTCTAAGTCTTATGTAGTAATGTGATAAGAAACGTTCTGAAGATCTTGTTCATTACATGCAAAGCGACATTTAGGATCTATGATCAAGTACTATTTTAAATACAAAAACTTCTGCTTTTCCAACCAGTCATTTGAGGAACTAGACTTCAGCATTGTAATGCTAATATTCCTCCCACAGACCTTTCACAGAGTCCCCTATCATGTCCATGTCCAATCTCCACTTCCTTTTGCCAAAATCGAACTTTCTCTCCTCACATCTGTTGCTTTATCGTCCTTCACTCTTCACTGAGATGGCAGTCAGCCCTTTCCTTCAAGGACGCCACAAACACTATGATCAGCACTAATTTGAACGTTTCTTTGAACGACCCTGTCATCACTTACAGAGGTCAAGACTCCTCCTCTACACTCATGAACAAGATAAACTTTGTTCTGCAATGGCTGAACCTCTGGGCAAAGATGGAAAGCACAATCTCTCTTTTACTATCTATCCTTATTCTATCTGTCTTACATAATGTCAGGCAATATAGCTCATAGATGTCCATAAACATTAAAGCAGAAGTTAGTATCATCTAAGTTGATAACTGGAAGGTTGAAGGTTCAACTTGGGTCAACAAATAAGACATTGCTGATTTTGTAGTTCATCTAGGCATTCTTTGAAAATCTACATATCAGGTTTAGGCATTGAATAGTACATGTAAAAAACAGTTGCCGTTTGTAAAGCATGCCACAGCAATGACTGAAAATCGACTGCGATTGGTTATGCAACCAGCGCTAGCGGGCGGGACTTGAGCTTCCTCTTTGTGGTGTGAGTGTGATGGCTCGACAATGTTTATTTCATCGAAACAGAGCTGGCGTTGCTGTGGACAGCCTGTGCTCATCAATTCCAACACAACTGCTTCATCTCCACCCTGTGGGGAGACATTCCAGAGTGTTTTGGATTATGTAATAAAAAAATAATGAAAAACACTCATCCTTGGAATGACATTATACCATCACAGTATATTATACACACAAGATCTGTAAAACATGTGTGACAGCACACTTAAGCAAACTGTTTTTTTATGTATCATTACATTCAGGGTATGGCAGGATTTATTCACCGTAAAATCGAAACTGTCAATTTGTACGCAATATTGCAGTTTACGATCAATTATTCATCCATGCAGGTCATTATTATTCTAATTTTATTTATGTGCCCTCTTAATCTTTCATCAAAAACTTCCCCTCTCCTCTTGACATCTCTTGAATGACCTCTTGAAGCTCTTCTTTGCATTTAAGTAATTATTCATGTATTACTTCTTATGTAGTGCTTACATTTTTCTCCTATTTCATTGAATTAATGTAGTGTAGCGTCACTAAGTCGCCGTTTGAGTGTTCATGGACCTCGAATTTTGACCGTAAACAGTAGAGCATCAAGGGCTGCGCAATATATTGAAATTATCTAAGTATCGCAAATGTGCATATGTAACCCTGGACAACAAAACCAGTCTTATGGGTCAATTTTACGAAATTGAGATTTTTAAATAATCTGAAAACTGATTAAATTAGATTTCTATTGATGTTAGAATAGGACAATATCTGGCTGAGATACAACCGTTTAAAACTCAGGAATCTGAGTGTGCAAAAAATACAAATATTGAGAAAATTTCCTTAGAAATTGTTAATCAGGCCCACTGTAGCAGGCCAACCACTTTCAAAAATTAAGTTTTTATTTATTTACTGGTAGGACATTTACAAAATATCTTCATGGAACATGACCTTTACCTAATATCCAAATGATATACGATAATTATGACCCATGCAATGTATTTTTGTCTTTTACTCAAAATGTTCCCGTGCTACTAAAGACTGGTTTTGTGATCCAGTGTCACATATTGCTTAATGCATAATCGCAATATTTTGCAATAACTGAATTATTATAAAAATTCAAAAAGTTATGTATAGACCACTTTGGATGACATAAACAGCTCTGATCCAAAGTCCAAAAGAACTTCCTGTTTCAGTTTTTTTTAACTACACAATGGTTGAACAAAATGCCACTTCAGAACATTTTTAACCTTTTTTTCCATATATTTCAAAACATTTTAAATTGATTTAAAAAAAATATATATTGTATCGCATATTGAATATTGCATTATTTAGCATGCTATCGCATATCACATTTTCCTTTAATATCGCACAGCCCTTCCATCCGAGTACTTTAAGAATACTAATTTCAGCATACTATGATTTGGGACATACTTATTCTATTTCGAATACAAATTAATACGGACAGTATGTGAATTGGGATGCACCGTATGTCTCGGCGTGAGGGCGGGCCATACTGACTGTACTTTCAACAATTCAATCCATTCTAAAATGTTGAGATCAGGTCCACCCTACAGTCTTCTCATCCTAAAAGGCGTTTACTTAGATGTGTCATGATATGAGAGGAAGAAAACGCTTTCACAAATTCAGTTTATCACTGACTTTAATGCATGGGGTGAATGGGACACACGAGGACTTCTAAAAATTGACCAAACGACTGCCGTTGGCCCTGTGTGTGTACAGCTGTGAGACAGCGCAAGGATCATTGTGCTCTCAGCTGGAGACATACTTTTACTGTCTGTGTAAGCAATCCAAACCACGACACGTAGACAAAGTAGCACTGCTTCTGTTAGACCAACGCACGGTCCATTTCTAAAAAACAAACTCCTTACAAAAACACGTTTTATTAAAAATGTAATTTATGCATTGCATAAAACAGTCACGTTATATTAAAAGAGTGCAAGTGAGTTAGCATGCATGCTAGTCAGCACTTAAATGTGTTATAGAAAGAAATGGAAAAAGATTAATCACATGATGTTCTCCGCTGCGGGCCTTTGACATTGTCTATTGATAAGCGTGCTCACAGAAGAGCAGATGCTTTTGTTCCACACCAAACCTCTGAATTCCAAGCTGTGTGCTGTTCCCACACTGGGTCAGGGGCCTCTCCTTAGCCAAACCTCTAGTTTCCAACCTCAAAACTGCCTCCATGCCATTAAACACATGAAATTAATACTGCCTCACCCTTTGGAGAAAAAACACATTGTTGCTATTAAATCTCTTTAATGCAGAACCTCTTTCTAACTGGAGGAACAATCAGTAGGCTACTTCACCTAGAGTCTGAAACCAGAAAAAGTATATCAACACATGTGTTGTGTATAAACTTGATGCTAGCGAGGAGTCAGATTGTAAAGCGTTTATGAGGTTTTAATGGGTGGATAAATTCTTCAAAGGCAGAGGAAGCAGCTGTTTCGAGTTTAAGTGATAGGCTACATTCCCCCGATTTTTGTGTATGATAGCAGAAAGGGAAAAAATATAAAGAACTTCAAGTGTTTTGCAAAAAAAAAAACTATTCTACAGTAGTTAAGAAACTGGTAGAGATTGTTTATCACTGCTCATCTATGTGAGGTATAAAAAAATATGAAGGCTGTTTCAATTCTTCTATTCTTTTCTGTGACACACACTATTCAAATTCCAAACAAAGTGATTCGGTGAAATGAATCACTTTTTCCCAACACTACTGCTGCTATAAACCACAAACAAAATGAAAAAAGATCAGACATATAAACCATGCATACATATATCAACGTATCCTTTAGAGACATACTCTCCTCTTGTTGCTATGGCAACCTTGCATCTTATGCGAGGTAGAGAGGCGCGTGTAGCGTCAGGTGCTCTGTGGCATCTCTGACACTACAGTTGTTTATTTGCCTTTCAGCTGTTTTGAGCTAAACTAGGTTTTTCACCTGTCTCTGTGATTGGTCGATCCAGTGGTGCCGGTTCTTTAAGTAGTTGATGGACGGGCGTCTCAGCCTCAGGCGTCTCAAACTGTCCCTCTGAATCCGAACTGATGGGAAGGGAAGAAAAAATGTGTCGTTGGTAAGAGGGAAAAAAGGCTTTGCACATGATTTAGGATTCAAGGTTTCTTTTTCCAAAAACTGACATCAATATTTATTAATGCATTTAATTTACATGGCTCAATGTTCATCCTTATGTTATTTTAAAGATGTAGGACTTTCTGTCTTCTGCAGATCACGAAGGAAAACATTGATCCTCATTGACATCAACTGTATGGACACCAAACCATTGAGACATTTCTCCAATTAAATTCTTTTGTGTTCCACAGATGAAAGAGTCATGTACAGGTTTTGAATGAGGGTAAATAATTAAATGATGTCAACATAAATGTTCAACATAAATGATGACATCATTTCTAGGTTTGGGTGAACTATTCCTTTAATGTATGTGTCTGTTGTGCTGGTTTGGAGAGCTTTCTAGATGAATACACAGACAGCGGAGCATAAAGGCCATGGGTTTGATCTGAAAGGGGAGAATTGTGAATCGTGTGTTTGTGTAAATTCTGTCCCTCTCTTCTGGGAGAACGGCCCAGTCCTGTTGCACTGGCCACCTGCTGTCCCCTGCTACTGTTAGAGAAGTAATTGCTTCTATATCAGCAAACAAGGCCACAAAGCTTCCCAAAAACACAAATTAAATCTCGTTTTAAAGAAACAGTTTATCACAAACAAAAAGAAGAGGAATGATTTTTGGGGAATGACATGAGGGTGCTTAAACAGCAGTAGAATTATTGGGTTCATTTATTCTTTAAGTAAGAATAAGATATTGGAAAAATGTTGTTCCTCTCACCCAACAACCACTTATTTTTCGAACCCAATACATTGAATCATTGTGGTTTTCAAAGAATCCCTGCCGGCACAACCCATACTTCTGGATTTGACCCAGAAAGCTCAAAAAAAAAGAGCAACATGTTTGGGTGTATTTGCAAGTCTCATTCAAAGACAGGATCTTACTAATCTTTTGGGCCATTGTTCAGGTTTGTGTAGTGATTCATTTGCGGTGTCTCTCAGACGTCGAGGTGCGAGGACAAGAATAAAAAGAAATGGAATGTTAGCAGACGGCTTTCCCACAACACAGGATGTCAACAACATAGCTTAGAGCAAGCAAAGCTCTTTCAAAGGATGCACAAACTAAATGTTAAACAATATATATATATATATATATATATATATATATATATATATATATGATACATTATTATAAAAATAACATTAATTACATCTAAAAAATAATAAATAAAATAAATATTTAATATGTTCATACTGTGTCTTATAATATTACAATATTAAAATAATATATTTTTAATATATATATAAAAAAACATGATTAATATTTACTATAAAAGATACATTGAATAATATTGAATAATACTTTTTAATTTTAAGGTTAGGCCAATATGTTTTCTCCTTTTCACTCAAGAGAACAGTGAAGGTAAAGGCAGTGTTATCATCTACAGCAACGAAATGAGCCGTGTCACAGTCGGGGGGTTGGTATAAGAGAACAGTAACATTCTGATCTTTATCTGAGCGCAGGGACACATTCGTCTAAACACATACGCTGACCCAAACACACTTCCTAAGGAAACCCCCAATACACCCACAAACAAACCTGCACTTGCTAAACAAACACGTAACAGTATTTTCACTAGAGCACCAACAGACATCAACTTGTGATCTTTGACATGCTTTGATCCATGTGGCTGACGGTTAAGCCTAGCTGTCTACACAGCATACACAACAGTTAGCGCCTTCATCTGACGTAAACAGGTGGCGGTGACAGCATCTATTCAAAGGTTTCCTTCCAGTGCTCATCTTAAATCTGTGTGAATGTAATCAGGGTTTAGGAGACAGACTCAAAGAGCATCTTAGAACAGATATGAGATATCCCCCACTTCATTTCTCGAAAGCAACCCGAAACCCAATCTTTGCACCCCACCTCAAGGCAGAAGGTTCTAGACTTGCCTGCAGCCATCAGACCTTTTGTCTTCCTGATCTCCTGCCAGAGCTTCTTGCGCCTCTTCCCTGAAGGGCTGGTGGTCCATCACTGAATCCGTCTCACCGTCGTCGTCCTCCCCTCCTCCCCTCACGGCCGTCCAGGTCCATTTGGCCCACTGTACGGGTGACAGCCAAGACATTTTGGACCTTTCGCTCAGGAACACCTTCTGACCGAATCCAAACAAGTGAGTCACTCTTCCCTATGTCTCTCCTCCTCTCTCGCAGATGTTTTTCTCGGGGGCAGTGCTTCACGTGGTCTCAAAGCCGAGCTTCATGTTTTCGTCGCAAAAGCCTCAGAGCTTCCTGCTGTGCGCGGAAACCTCTCACGAGTCGAGTTCTCTCTCAGCTTCCTCTATCAGAGCGTGGCAGAGGACCGAAGAGTTCTGCTTCCTTCTCTCTCGGCTCTCAGAGCGCAGAATACCAAAGCAGAGATCAGCTGGCTCCCAGATTACTGCCCCGTGCCCCCCTCCTTTTCAGGATTAGTCTAATGTGAAAAACGGGGGGAGAGGAATCCAGAACGCTGGTTTCTCTGGACTGGCTAACCCGTCAGCCCCTGTGGTGTAGGAATGGTTGCTTCCTTTCCAAGCGGACCTGAATCTCTCATATGAAAAGCAGAAGTAGGGAACACAAACTGAGGTCTAGGGAGGGGGGGGCGCTATGGTTTCAGTAGGGAGACTGTGGAATGTGGGGCTGAGCTCCTCCTCTGTCTTTTTTCCATTAACCATCTCTAGCCTTGAGCTCCGGCAAACAACCAGGAAAACCTGTTTTCTCACTCTTGCTTTCTCGCGTATCTCTCTCTCTACCTGTATGGATTGCCTCAGCAAACCGCCTGGGGAACTCACTGTCCCAAGGACTTAATGTTTCTATACTCAAGCCAACATCTTGGTCCAAAATTATACTAAACAAAAAAGTGGAACAGTAAAGAAATGCAGATTTCTTAAAAAAGCAGACTTAGCAAGGGTCTGACATGGGAATTCTAAGTCAAATATACAAATTTAATGTTAAATGAAATTGACCCCAGGAATCGTTGATGAAGTTGATGAATACAGCACTGAAGATCTCCATCGTGCACCAGAACCACATCCTCTGATCACTGTCAACAGTCTAAAAATAAAACACCAGTGAGTCTGTGTTGCTGGTCGTTGCCATCACAAAGACAATCCACAAAACCTGAGACTCAAATGGACTGAGCTTTGACAAAAGATTCAATTATAACCCAAAATAAACCAAGAATGTCCTTTTTATTTCATTAAAATGTCATTCCAAACCTGATTGACTTCTTTCTTCAGCAGAACACAACAGAAGATATTTTTGAAGAATGATGGTCACCAAACTAGACTGCTCTACATTGACTTCCATTGGATGAACACCAAACCACTTGAGACATTTCTCAAAAAAATCGCTTTTTGTGTTCCACAGAAGAAAGAGTCATAAACACGTTCTACATAACATATGGTTCGATAAATAATTACATAACTTTTAGATTTTGGATGGCCTTTCCTTTTAACTTCATGTGACCCTGTACAACAAAACCATCCTTATGGGTTATGACTTATGAGATTCATACATCATCTGAAAGCTGAATAAATAAGCTTTACATTGAGATACAACAGACAATATTTGGCTTAGATGCAACTATTTAAAGGAACAATACAGGGTTTTTAGGAGGATCTAGTGACAGAAATGCAATACAATATACAAAAACGGTTCCAGATAAACAATGATGCTCAAAACTGCTCCGTCACACAGCTAATATTACAACAATAACATATCTTGGTTCTAACAAACAGAAAGGCTCCTTCCTGACTTTTATCCTTATTTTTATAATTTAAGTCCACAGACCTTTTATGTAATAAATAAGACATCGCTCTTTCTACAGTCCTAAGGCACGTTGTTGCAGCTGACGTCTTTTTGCGCTGTGGTGGTCACCATTGTGTTTGGACAGAGAGATTCGTTGCAAATCTATATTATAACGCTAGTGGTCGCTGTAAATCAAAAACTGCGCCTTTAAAACTGAGGAATCTGAGGGTGCAAAGAAATGAAAAAAAATCGCCTTTAAAGTTGTCTAAATGAAGTCCTTAGCATAGCATATTACTCACGAAAATAAAGCTTTTACATATATACGTTAGGAAATGTAAAAAATATCTTCATGGAATATGATCTTTACTTAATATCTTAACAATTTTTCTTTTATGCCAAAAATCTATAATTTTGACCCACACAATGCCACTCTGTGGCACTGGCTATGTTACATAACTGATCTATGTGGAGGAGATGGGTCATTTCACATTACTCATTCAGTGAATCACATTTACTGTAAATGAGAAGACGCAAACAAGTATCTTCACTTTATATTGCCTGCTTAAAATGACACTAGGTTCAGTATTAAGCTTTAATGTTTTCTTAAAAGACGAGAGAAAGTTTATTAACATGAGAGCACGGCACCTAAACTACCATCCAAATGAAAATCCAAGTTTGACATCATGGCAGAAAAAAATGTGTCAGAAAGAAAAGGGAGGGTTGGACTCTTCTCTTTATGGAGGACCACCCATATACCCTACAGAGCATCTGAGAAGTTTTTAACACCACAAACTCAGAATATGAGGATAAGATTCCGTTATGCAAGGTGTGAAGAACCGCACGAGGACGTCTCACATTTCAAACGCACTTTGGAAACTTGGCAGGAGACACAACAGAAGCCCGATTAAAAAAAATAGGCAAAATAAAAGTAAACAATTCCACTAAAGAAAGCTGGACTAAGAATAACCTAAACGTCTTCCTCAAACAATGACTGGGCAAGTCTCTGTGCATTTCCTTTACAACAAGACATTGTAGTTCTATATAAAGCAAGACAAACAAACCTAGATAAGGTGGTTTCAGTTAGGTTTGGACTGCAGGGAAATCCTGAGGGAATGTGCTTCTGTGTTTCTAATGACAGAGTACATATTTAGAGAGACGAAAAAGAGGTTGTTGAAGCTCTGGGTTGGTTCCACCCAGCAGCCTGTGAACGAACTGCAACGATAACGAAAAAATGTCCTTGTTTATGAGCAGTTGAAACATTCAGCGAAACATTGCACAGATGAACAGAATAAATGTTTATTATATAAAGAGTTTTATATAAAGAGGTAAAGCACAACCATGTCAGTGAAGATCTGTCTTTTGATCGTCACGTGCCATCCCGTGAGAGCCGGCTGACTGATCATCCCAGCTCAAGCAATATCCATCACCAACCAAGAGCAAAGGTTGACCACTTGTTCTTTAATGCTAACCACTATTTACAATACTTGTATCATTTTTTCAATGAGAGCAGTTTGAAGTTGCAGCTGCACCAATTTACATTTTGCCTCTATTATTATATCTCCCTGAAACATTTCTCTGTTGTTTGATATTGGTCACAAAAGCAGTCTCAACAGAATTGGACTTAAACAACTGTAATTTAATCAATTGATACTACCATGCTCTCCTCACTTACCAAAACATTTACTCTGTAACTTTAACTCAAAGCAGCTGTAACATGTCAGAGGACTCGAGGAGACCTGGCCCTCCTGCCTGAGCCTGGTTTCTTGTTTATTCATCATTGGAGTTTGAGTTCCTCGTCACTAGGCCGTGTTGGCTTGCTCACCGGCAAAATGCTGGTATTAGATTAGATTAAGATTCTGGAAATTCCATTAACATTGCTTACTAGAATGGTCTTATTTTTCTGTAAGATTTATTGGATTTCATTTATTGTTTTGCATTTGGCAGACGGTTTTATCCATTATCCTATAACATTTGTTTAAATTAGTGCAATCCCCTGGGATCGAACCAACAACCTTGCGTTGTAAACGCAATGGTCTTACCGCTGAGCTACAGGAAAGCTCTTCCATAAAAAAAGCATTATATAAATACAATTTATTTGAGATTAATTCAATTAAATTGAATTGATTTTTACAAACGGGGGGCACGGTGGCTTAGTGGTTAGCACGTTGGCCTCAAACCTCCAGGGTTTGGGGCTCGATTCCCGCTTCCGACTTGTGTGTGTGGAGTTTGCATGTTCTCCCCGTGCCTCGGGGGTTTCCTCCGGGTACTCCGGTTTCCTCCCCTGGTCCAAAGACATGCATGGTAGGTTGATTGACATCTCTGGAAAAAATTGTCCGTAGGGTATGAGTGCATGAGTGAATGAGTGAGTGGGTGTGCCCTGTGATGGGTTGGCACTCAATCCAGGGTGTATCCTGCCTTGATGCCCGATGACTCCTGAGATAGGCACAGGCTCCCCGTGACCCGAGGTAGTTCGGATAAGCGGTAGAAAATGGAATGGATTTTTACAAACCACCTCCAATGTAAGCAACTGTGCTTGTACATGAATTGATCAAAACTTAGACTTTGGGAAGATCCATCGTGTCAAATGCATAAATGTAACAACTTGAAGTAAATAGAAAATGTATAAGACAATCAACACTTGGTATTTTGATTCAGGCCGGTTTTAATTTCTGTACACAGCTGTCAGGACCCTTGTGACTTCTGATGTCAGGTCAACTTAACACATCAAAACAATTAGTGTTTGCAGACAGTCTTGAGAGCATCATATTCCTTTCCTCAACGCCAGACTCAGCATGAGATATCCAAAGCTCCCAGTATCCAATCTTGGCTGAGTATGAATAGTGACATCTGCTGCTAGGGAGATTTCCGTGAGTGAGGAAAAACTGCATATAGAACGCATACATTCATTTATGGCTATATTGTCACAAAAGCAAGTAAGAAAACCAGTGCCGGGAGAGGCCGCTACATTAACCCAATCCATAGTCCGATATAACAAAATAATACAAAACGACACAAAAGAGGACTCAGAGCTGTTACATAACAAACCGTTCTTTATAAATAGCAACAGAGAGTTGTGTCAGAACTGAGCATGTCCATGAATAAGGAAAAGTCAGGAAGATTTACTTCATTCTGCTCTAATAGGATCCAAAGACCAAAAGCGGATAATAACCAATAAGTCAATACGATGACAGAATAAGATGACAAAATGCAAAATAGGTGTGATAAGTGAAAATCTGTGCACGATACTAAAACTTGTGTGACTTTTATAATCTATACGTATTGCCTTATAGAGCAGCAGTCTATTTGCAGTAAGCCATAATCATTGTTATTTTTACTCGAGTCACAAGGCAGAGACAACAGCTGTCCAAAAACAACACACATGAGTTATGAGGATCTATGTCCTGCAACATATAAGTTCAATGCTCAATCCTGGTTTAAAACTAGAAACTAGAGGTTTTGTTCAGGTTCAAATTGTAATCAAAGATAAATTTGCATTCAATCATGTGAGAGAAACGGCAGATTCATTTTTTTATTGAACTCTGTTTTTAACAGTGAAGCATCAGGATTGGATCGTGGATCTGAAGAGCTGAAGACACTGTTGTCACGGAGACAGGGAGTAAATGTTTACATCCAGTAGTGTTTGAGGTATTTGTGTGTGTCAGGAGGAAACCATGCATCTGTTGTAAAGCACAACGTTTTCTGAATATTAGCCAAACTGTTGGATGACAAAAATCATGTAGCCTAAGAAGACGCAATTGAAAGTTACTGTCAGGTGTCACTCAAATGACTATGTTAGTCAAAGATACATTTGATCTTTAGACCTTAAGTAGCACTAAACGACAAGATAGGAACTATTTGGGCTTTTTCTGCAGTATTTATGGGTTCTACTACCTGCAAGGACAAAAAATGAAACACACTGCATAACACCAACAACATTGTGTCTCTGTTGAGCTGTTTACTTGAACACAGAGCCACCTAGTGGTTAAAAACACTGTTATATAATTTCATATATGTTTAAAGTGATAGATCACAGAGAAAGGACAATTATTTCATCTTCCTGTTATGACTTTCTTTCTTTTGCAGAACACAAAAGAACATATTTTGAACAATGTTGTCAACCAAACAACACTGACCTCCACTGACTTGCATTGTATGAACACAAAACCATTGAGACTTTTCTTAAAATATCTTCTTAAGTGTTACACAGAAGAGTCATATACAGGTTTTGAACGACATGACAGTAAAAGTAGAATGCAGAAATTAGTTTTAGATGAACTATCATTTTAATTAATATTTTAATAAAGGGAGATACACGGAAAATAAGGACAAATGTATTATATATATAAAAACATTTATTTACAAGTGTTGTATTTTTTTCAAGACATTTGCTGATATGTCATATCAAGGGTGAGAACCAAAGGGATGTATGTGACGTTTTGGGTGAAATTGAGATTATACATATAGTTTTTTTGTGCTTTACTGTTTTCTACATAAAATTATGATACATAATGTAAAGAACATACTGTTATTTTTAGCCCAGATTTCACAGATAGGATCACCCATTTTGATATTTCATGTGAATGTTTGAAATGCCTCATAATAAAATCTTATAAAAATACAGCATGCTGGCGACATCTGCTGGTCAAATTCATGTAAATGTAAAATAAATGTTCACTATCTTAGCCTCCACATTCAGTATAGCATACTTTAAATGGATGTTTAATATCCATAGACCTAATAAGCTTTCCTGTAGCTCAGTGGTAAGAGAATTGCGTTAACAACGCAAGGTTGTGGGTTTGATCCCAGGGAATTGCAGATACCTATGTGAAATGTATAGGATAAAAGAAATGTAAGTTGCATTGGATAAAAGCGTCTGCCAAATGCCTAAATCGTATGTTTAATATCACTATAACACTATTAGGAATAGAATGTGTTTCTGTAGCTTTGTTGATAGAGCGTAAAACATCACAAATGTTACAACATTACAAATGTTTTGGGATTTATTTCCAAGGAATACATGCTGATAAAACATATTTTGAATGCACTGACGCTTTGGATAAAATGTCTTCTTTAAGCATCCCTCATTCATAAATGTAATGTAAACGTATAGAATCTACAACACTGCACCTTTACACAGCCACGGAAGAAAAAAAAAGAGACCATTCCAGATGTTCATGTAATCGGCATTTATAGATATATTGTGGCCAGTCCAGTGTGTGTAGAATTTCAACAAAATCAAACATAAAGTCATCCAACAGCAATGTGAAAGACTGACTGCATGACAAGACATAAAAACGGATATAAAAATTAAGGTTATCACATAAAAACTATTTGTTGTACTTTTTCTTAATAAAGGTACAAATAGTACAGTATTGCTTGAAAGTGAATATGAACTTGTTTTCTTTGCAATATTTGAGGACTGAAAAAATACAGAGCATCTATAATGCTATCTATCTCAAATGTATCTCACATATATATATTCACATGTATCTCCAGGTTTGCTTTTCTGCTAACAAATGCACATAGAAACAATTTTTTTATTTGAAATTTAGGAGAAATATTGTTAGTAGTTCAGGGATTAAAGCACAAATACTAATTTTCCCTAAACACATATCCTATAAATATATATATTTTTAAAGGGGTCATATGGCGTGAACACATGTTTTTACCTGTCTTTGGTGTGTTATAAGTTGCATAGACATGTATTAGACACGTTGACTAAGACCGCAAAAATGTATACGCAAGTCAGTGCAGTCAGGAAAATTGCCTTGGAACCCGATCTTCCAAATATGGTAAGAGACGCTAAATTTCAGTCACACGCTTGCAGTATTCAACCAATCACTACGCACTGGTTAACTGGCCAATCATAGCACCCTGGCTTTTTAGAGGGATGATTTTTGTAAAAAATCTTCGCGTTTCAGAGACATGGGGCAAAGAGGAGATACAAACATGCACTGTATGTGGAAAATACAGCGTTTTTTAACCTTAAACGCTGAGTAGGCAAACCTGTCCAGAAATGTTTTTTTCCTTATGCTGGTTGGAAGTCTCTTAACATCCTGATAGCAATCAATAAGTCAAGCGAAACATTGGTATTTTTATAATTATATATCTTCTGTGAAAGTCGTAGGGTCAAAAAACGTTGGACCAATTACTGTCTTCGGACCGAGGGCAATGATGCGTCATGTGTACATTTTCAGTCAGCGAATTTTGCATCCCACTGCGCACCCTGTTCAGGCAGACATCATACGTCATTTGCAGCGCTCATGTGCGATGTGCAGGCAGCGGGACAATGGCGGACAGAGAGCAGGTGCATGGAGATGTTTGATATTGTAGTAATGTAATTCACTTCGTACCGTAATGTTTTCTCACCGGTGACATGACTTCACTGTAACCGATCCAAACGCTTCTGGTCTGTGCGTGCGCTCACGTGTTTTGGAGGAGGCGTGGCTTTGGATGGTGATTCGCGAGAGGGAGGGATCATATGATTGTAATGCTAGCAATCAAACATTAGCATTTTCCAAATTATCTACTCTGCCTTTAAATCGTGTATACACATTGCTGATCTCTAAAACAAAACATAATATTTGTTTTAGCCGTGTCATATCGCCCCTTTAACTCTTCATTTTCTTCCATGGCTGTATGTATGGGACATGTCACACTATTTACATCCCAATACAGAAACTTTAGACAAGCACTTCATTGTCCACAAATGTGCAAGTTCAATCCCACAAATGGAGAGTATCATTTCAGCTGTGACCCTCGAACCCACATCCCCAAGCGACTTCTCTGCCTCCCTCGATCCCGCCTTAAAACAGAAACAAACATTCATCGACAAGAATGTACTTATTAGCATTTCCTTTCAAGAGAGAGGCCGGTCTGTTTGAACAAATTCTGTTTTCCTCGAAAAAAGTACAAACAGTCATATTACTAATGTTCACACCAACATAACAGATTATTCCTACACAAACAATGACATTGTTTTGATCTGCAGTCTGGGAAAATGGTTAAAGCGTCCTTCTGAGAACTGCCATCAGTATGAAAGCGGTTATTTTTAGATCACTGTTTATATACAACAAGCAATCCAGACACGGAAAGAAATTAAACGTTTAAAGTACATCCAAACTCTTTCTGATACAGCGCTATGTCGTACGAAACTGGGATAAATAATGTGTAATGTGTCACATTTTCTAATCCAAATTCGAGCACAAATTTAATAACTACATAGAATTTCCTGCAAACACTATTCGCAGATAAAGCTCTTAAACCAAATGCAACCTGCACATGAAGATTTTATGAATCAATCGTACATTTGAATATGCAAATCAAATAAACAAATTGGCTGGTAGCACATCGACCAGCCAATGACCAGCATGGACTAGCAGAATCAAGCATTCAAAACACAGCTACCTTCCTAAAAATGAATTCACCATCGGGACGTCAAGACTATAATTCAAATGTACTCATCCAACTAAACTGATGACTAAGTGACATCTGGACACCTTGCAGAAAGTGATGTAATCGATCACAAGATCTTGGGGAGGTTTTCAATATAAACAAATGCACATCACTGAAACACGGATACTTGCACGGATGGGCTCATCATGATCTAGACTAGATCCATCTGTCATGAAACTGCCTACAGTACAGTAATTCCCCAGTTTTCAATAGGCTGGCTTGATAAAGAGAAAATAAAAGCCTGAAGGTGTGGGTTGTTTCACAAAAGAAAAGGTTGCTTTGCACAGTATTATGTTACATCATGAGAATAATATTTAAAACAAACTTCCTGAAAGCAGTCAATGAGATGAGAGTTTGTTTCCATCTGACAACATTATATGCATAATCCCTAGAAAAACACTTAATTTTACAACAGGAGAAACTTCAAACCACACCTTTGCTACCACACGGTACGCTGGAAAGTGATAGCAAACACAACGTACACTAGGTAAATGACACAATTATTTTGGCACAAAGCCAGGTGTTTTTAAGACAAACAGGTACCAGGATATCAAGGTTTCACTGACCGCAAATACAGGTATTAGTTGATTTTCTTTTCTTCAGTTACTACAAACAATAGTTTGAAATCAACTTAAATAATTTAACAAACAAAACTGTGACACTTACATGCTACTGCTCTTCTGGTTTGGAGAGTTTGTCTCACTGGTCTTCTTGCTATGGAATCCCCCCATGATGTCAGTCTGTTTGTAGAGTTTGTGTGATAGTGTGTGGGTTTAAATATATAAATGTGGTGCTCCTAGCAGGTGAGATGGACTCATGATGTCAGAAACATACGGTCCAGAGCTACTGCAGTGACAGGGCAATGTGTGTCAGTACAGAAATGCTGAAACACTGCTTGTTTCTGCGCTGTACGCTGCCCCGCCTCTCTCTGTCAGGCCCCTCCCACCTGAGCTGTCACACACACGCTTTCTTATCTAAACCAGAACATACTGCACGATGTTAATGTTTTCATATACAGCTAACTGCAGACTAACAGTGAAATATACTCTTTATTTATTATGAATGATTGATTTTTTTAACATTAATTCACATTAATTATTATTATGAATTATTTTTATTCTTATTGTATCTGTTATTTACTTTCTATTTTCCTATTATATATATATTTCAATTATATTATGATTTACTTAATAATATTTTATTTTATTCTTAAAAATCTACATGCCTGATTCAAATTTAGGGACAAATTTGTCCCTGAAGTACAATAAATATATAACTATGTCTATACAAGTCTGTTGAATATAAATTATAAAACATATCTGTTTTTGACATGTTTTACTATATTTGTGACATTTTTTTACTTTAGCTCTAAAACCAGTCTGTCAAACCTGTAGTAGCTAACGGACGCTACTACATCATATGGACTCTAAACAAACATTCAGATGTGGGACATTCCACAGAACACTGGCAGGGAGGGATTGGGATACACACCCCGGCATCCATCCCGACAGGTTTATCTCATTGTGTTTTGAATAGATCTGCATTGATGATCTAAAGTGATCAAGAACAAATACAAGTAGATCTGGCCACAGTTCAATACCAACAGCCACTCCTCACACACAACTCTCAAGCTAAGCAGGAATGTTTGCAGTGATCTCATAAAACACGTCGTCGTGATCTCATGAGGCTGTGTAATAAGGATCAACCTCATATATGGGTCAAAACTGATTAGCTGTTCTTTTTTAGACTATAGCAAGGCAAATGCAGGAATTGTATGATGTTCTCAATAAGATGGTTTATGGAGCGACTGGAGATTAAAGGAACGACATTAGTGCTTGGGACAGATAACCATGCAAAATGCTTGACCGACAGTCTTAAATGCAAATTCTATGATCTTAATGTCTCTGTGTTTGTCGACTTAAACTGAACCGTCATCATTTACAGACTATTTATATCATTCCAAAGCAATATGACTGTTTCCAAAACTACAGCTTTTTTTACAGCTCTTTACAGAAAACAAATGAACAAACATGACATAACAAGGGTAGTTACTTGACATAATTAAGACATATAATTATTATAATTATATTACGTTACATATTATGTATTATGTATAACTTTATAATTATTATTTCAATGTAAATCTTTGGTACCAGACAAAAAGAAAACCTTGATGAGAGAAGTTCACCTAAAAGTTTGCCTCACATGCACCTGACACATTTTTTCCACATCTGGAGATTTCGCACAGCCGACACGGAACTGTTCTGAGATCAGTGTGTGTTCCTTTAGGATGTATTTCCTTCATTGCAGAGTAGTAAGCTGTCAATATCTTAGTATTGCCTCACTGTGAAATGCCTATATCAAATATAGACAATTTTGCGAGACGTAAACAATGATCCAGATGCACTTCCTGTTTCAGGTTTAAACACTAAACAAATGTTAATACAACCAGCAAAACATTTTCAACTGAAGTAAAGCATTACATGAACATTTAACATAAATAAAATGCTGAAAAACGTTTTAAAACTAAACGTTTACGTCTGGCAAAATGGTCTATTAAGAAACACTTTTTATAAATGATCTTACATAAAAGGCTCTTTGTTGAATATTACTGTGTGACATTGGTTCGAATAGTCAATTTAATTTCAAGCAAAGCTTCAGAATAGCTGCTCCTCCATCACATTTAGACTTTGTTGCGCGACTTTTGCCTGGTTTGCCATCATAATATTCAACTGCTTTGACACAGTTATAATACTGATGCAACCCTGTTTGAATACATGTGGAAGGTTATAGAAGGGTGTGGAAAAACTAAAATCTTATAAAGACTGCCCTCTTGTGGTGGAAGTGAGCAAAGAGGAAAGTACTATTTCGATGGGGAAAAAGTCGTACAAATCTGGTGCAAACTTTGAAAAGTAAAATGAGAATATTTTGGTTCACAGAGCACAACCTGTAACCTCATAAAGACAACTACATTGTGACGGCCTGTTGGACTGTATAGGAAGCAATTAACCCTATAGTTAAATTAAATAATGTTACAAAGTTTTTTTTATACATTTAATATATTTAAGTTGAAACTATGCGTCAATCGGAATTGGAGTACATGGAACATGACAAACTCTGTTCACTCAGGTCTCCATGAGTTTTGTCTAGACTCCATTCCGAGGCATTCAACCATGAGTTATCTCACGCTGGGAAACTTTCCTTTGTTGACTCAACATCTTTCCATATCCTTCCACACAGAATGATTACATAGTCTCCACTGCAGAGTACAGGTCAGGATACAAGAATCTGAGCACGATAGATATCGCTCCACTTCTGATTTACAAGGCCAGACAAAGTTTCACCCTCCAGCATTCTAACTCGGATGACTGGCACAAAAATTCACATTTCCCAGCCATGAGGTGTGACCTCATCCTTCTGCTACTGGCCTTAAGATGCTTGAAAAAGAGAGAACGCCAAGATGACGCAATACACATCCAAGTTCACGCTTTTGAGGCAGCTGGTCACTTAAAAGTAGATGTTTTTTGCCAATTAGATTCCATGTGGATTTTCATCCTGGTTTCTTTCTTCGGTGCAAGCCAACAGTGAGTCTTTTTTTGAAATGGGAGGGTGGCTGACCTGATTTTTCCGAATGTGGGCTGTTCGGGGACTTCTTTATTCTCATTGTATGAATTTAGCAAACTGACGTCTACGTTGGTGGATGAGGTGGTGGCACAATTACAGTATCAACAAGAATGGAGTTCTAATGTGGTTACCGACTGCTCACGAAACCATTTCACTGTCCACACGCTCTAACTTTTGCCATCCCTGCATGATCAAAAATGATGCCGGTATTTACATTTCACAGGCATTTCAAAGCACTCGACAACCATGTGACTATGAAAGGAATGCAGAAGACTTCAGCTTGGATTGTAGCAATTTGTGCACAGAAGTGTGTAAGCGTGTACCAACTCTCTAAAGCTTTTAATATTTTGGAAAGTACACCACAAGGCACTAGTGTGAAAACAACAGGACTCTTCATGGGCATCTTTTTTAAAGTTTGGACAGTAATAAAACCTCATAGTGACCCCAGGGCAACAAAAATGAGTTATGTGACCTAAGAACTACCCTTCACACCCAACAGACAACATAACTGTATTACAATGAACAGAGCTGTGACTTGGGTGACTAACCCGCGAAAACCATCAAGGCACGCGCCAGATAAATCCCCTTTCCAGAGTACCGTCAGCACCAAAATACTATAATCCCCAGCATATGAGTAAATAAACAGTTTCAGTAAATAAAACGTTTTGATTACAGCGTGTCTCACATACAATTTGCGTTGTTGTTTTTAAAAAACAGCCGCACAGAACTCTGCGTAATGAAAATGATGCGTTTTAACAGTTGAACAAGTTCTAACTTGACACACCGCGTACTCGCAAAGCTGTCGAACTTTAAAGGCCTGCTACAAATACCATACAAACCCATATAAAATATCATTTAAAAATATACTATACAAAAATACAGGTGCAAAACAGTATAATATCTATTTATTATACTATAGTTACTATAGTAAATATACCACAGTCTTTTTTTCGTGTGGGTATTACGCAGTAACATAAGTACATAATATTTAGAACAGAATTGTAAAATATAGCGAAATAAAATGCAGATAGTAGCCATTAAGGACGCAAATAAACGTTTACAAAGTAACTCAAGCGTAAAGAACACGTTGTGAACTGCGCTTGTTCTGTGCGTTCGCTAAAGAAAGATGTTCAAAACTTACCCAAAGTGTGTTCAACGCTGAAACGTCATTGTAACTGACCGACTGAACCTACAAGTCTTGCTTTTTTTGTACAAGCAGTGCTTGTAAATTCGAGCATGGACACGCAACATCACCGGCTTCATGTTCGGCACGAGCGTGTTTTCCTTCCAGGCAGACAAGAAAACATAAAACAGCTGTAGTATAACATTCCTCTAAGTGCGTTTGCTCACCTCAAATACGTCTTTGTCTCGTCAAACGCTGTGGATCAGACTTCATTCAAAGATCCCGTGTTGACAAATCGTTTAAACGTCCTGAAGTAGTAGTGCGTGCACATTTAAAGGGAGTCAGCAACGAGCTGACTGAAGTAATGCTGTTGTGTTTATTGGCGGAGGACGGGAGGGATGTTCATGACTGTGTAAGGAAACGGGATGTTTGGTAATGTGTGGCGCACTGTTCCAGATGGATAAATGGGAAATGGACGAACTTCCCGCTGGCTATGATCAGACTTTTGTCTTAAAGACACAGTGCTGATATTTGGCACATGGCAATTTGAAATGTGCTATAAAGAACTCAACACAAATTTTAGGTTAGGAATTTAATAATAATAAAAAAAACATCCAAACATCTGGAATACAATATTAAAGTATTTATCTCTAAGTTAGAAAACCACTGACCAAGTCACAATAAGTTAGAGTAGAGTCAATGTGGGTGCACAAGGGGACATTAGTGTGTCGGGTGTCTCAAAGCCTGCCTTGAGATTAGTGACATAACACTGTAATACTTGGCAAAAGTTTAGATTGAATTCCATTTCTTTTAGGTAGTTTACTGGTTAAAATCAGTAAAATCAGTTACTATATACTAGGCCTTAAATGTTGTCATTACTATAAAATACATTTATAACAATCACATCTAAGACTGTGAAGATGCCACTGGAAAATTTTCATATATCTCCTTCATAACCAAGAGAGCAGTATCTTCCGACTCCCTGCAATACATAAGATATTATTAATTGTATCCATGTTTAGTTACAATAAGGCAAGATATACGAGACGTGTCATTGGTTCAGATATTTTCTTACCAGTAGCACAAATGGCTCTGTATGGCAAATAGGTATTCATTAAAACTCTCTATTGGAGTCTCCTGAAGAACATAATCAATCCGTCGTCCACGATTCAACATCCCAACCTTCATGATCTTCTCTTCCTGTTCCAGTGGCGAGTCTGTGAGATTGAAAAAGCTTTTTGGTCAAGTGTCTATTATGGATACTGCAGATAGAAAGCTTTTACAGTAATTCTCCTATTTATATTAACACACAGTTTTATAGGTACCTTCTGGTTCCTCTATAGGGGACATTGAATTGACTCCACCCTCCGCCAGTGCTGGTGTGGGCACCTGAGAAATGCTCTGCCAAACCATGCGCAGGGAGCCCAAAAAGTCAGAGCTGACTCGATTCAAACCCTCTTTTAGCTCTGCAGACATTTAAAAGCACATACAGTGACAACATTTATAGACTATACAATTTTAATTTTAATGAACAATTTTGCTGTGTAAAGGTGATGGGAAATACCGAGATGCATCCTCTTTCTGCCTTTATGATGGGGCATCAACATTGCTGGTAGGTTTACATCTGAAGGCAAAATCATGGGCTCGATCCGATATGCCACTGGGTCAAACTGCATAGATTTTATATTAAGCTGTAAGAGCGTAATTATGTGATGCATTTGATTTTAGATTCTCTTATATTGTTTTAGTTGTGGTCTTACTGGATGGAAGATGTTGTAGAAACTCTTGCAGGTAGGAAAGCTGTAATTAGGGTCGATCCTCTTTAGTCCTCGGACGATCAAAAACATTCCTATGGGTGAGCCCAAGGCAAAAAATGCCTGCGGATGAAACGCAAACTGAGGATAGTCAATGGATACCTGCGGAATAAAGAAGCAGTTCAATTACTTTCAATTTTTCTAGTCATGCCACAGACAATTCAACACAATAGCATAATAAGATGAAATATTATTAGTAAAATATATATGCAGTATATAAATATTATATAAATACCAGTAATTGATTTATAAATAATTATTAGTACAACATAATTTTTATTATATTTTATACTTTTTCTGTTACAATCATTTTGTTAATAATGATGAATAATGCATAATTCAAGTAAATACAATCCAAGTATATCATAAATATGTTTAAAAATTAAATACTTCATATTTATGCCCATATTTATGCATTTTTGTATTTTATTTACAGATTGCAACATTTTATTATAAATACATGTTTTATTATACCTTCATATCAGAGTTAATATAGTTTTATTAATATTTTAAATTCACTTTTATTTTTAGATTTGTATGTTAATTTGAGCAAATTTGTTGTATACTATAGCCATTTGATTTTTTATTTGTTCATTTTTAAGGTTGCTATATAAGATAAATTTATTTTTGTTTTTGTTTATTGTTATAATTTTAAATCCTTAAAATCATTTCAATTGTAGTAAACTAGAATAACTATACAAGCTACTTTATCAACTGTTTTATTTAAGCCTGCGTAATTTCACCCCACATTAATTACTTTTTTACCTGTCCAATGCCAACATCAAAATGCTGATAATCCACCGCACTAGTGGTGGGGGTCTGATGTTCATTAGCACTTCTCACACCAAGACCTGAGGAATGAGCTGCATGTCCACTTCCAGCTCTGGAGTGCTGTTGGTTATTCAAGAAGAAAGTGTCAAAACATTCTGATCAAAACCAATGGATTCTTTCTGCCCCCTTTGGGTGTGGATTGGAAACCACAAGCAATTCAAGCAAATCCACATGAACTTCTGCCATATGCCATTGAGCTTTTCCAAACAGAGCTATAACGAACTACCTTCCATTTCTTCACAAAGTTCATGATTTTCTTGCGAGGACCAAGAGGTATTCCAATGTCTTTAAGGTCCCTCTCTGAGCAAAGCATCTAAAGGTGAAAACAAATCAGGGAGATTTAAATATGAAGATTTAAAAGTTTGTAAAAGTGTGCTGGAAAGGTGGAAAACTGACCAGGGAATCTATATCTACGTTTTCTCTCTGTAATATTTTGAGGTGCTCCTCCAACCCCTGACCCCTCAGCGCATCCTCCAGGGTGTTAAAGGAACAGCAAGCTGTGGCAATTTTAGGGTCATTATCATGGAGCTGTATAAAAACACAGAAAATTACAATCAACAGATTTAAAGAATCACTAGAAGTCACAATATTGTTTTAGCAGCATGCTACTACTGCATCATTGTAGTTTAATGCGCGAAAACATATGATACATTAAATCAGATTTTGTTGTTGAAATGTATGCTTTATTTGGTATGCTTTTGTTGGCTTTAGTTTAGTAAGGTACATTTTCATTTCTAACCTGCTAAATTTCACTTATATATTCAAAAATTGGATTTTATATATCTTAGATCCCACCATTTTTTATTATAGAATTTTTATTTTAGAAATAGAATTTTGATAATATGTTACGACAAACCAATAATATGACAAACCTCATCACGACCAGTGGCCTCTGAATCTATCTCCTGATTGGTCAATAGATCAAAAAGTATCAATGAACCTGCAAAAAACGACAACGTTTTATTAAAACCCACGTAAAATGTTTGCAACAACAGGTTATATATAGTTTTGAAAAGCAAAGTTATAGCAATATACCAAGACTGTGTCCTGCCAGTGAAACATTTCCTGTAAAAGTTGGATGTCTTTGTAGGAAGAGGCTGTGTAGACTGTTGATCTCCGAGGCCACTGTATCTACAATGGTCTGACAGTATGTGGCGCTATTGTAGAAGAAAAGGTCCAGCACTGTGTCATTGCTGAACTGACGCAGGCGGCTGATACTGGGAAGGGTGATTTTCTCAATGTCTCTATTGGGGATAAAAGTAAACATATTCATGTAGATTTAACATAGTTTTAATCTAAACGTTAGGTCTGTTTTTGTACCCATTTTAAACATCTTACTTGTCGACTCCTGTAGTTTCTCCATGCAAGACTCTGTGCCAATTGACCGGAAGATACTCCACTCTTCCAATGGTGGTTGTGGTCTCACCCTGACTGAAGTGAGTGTTTATAAGGCCGTTGGATGCGTTACGAAACTCGTTCACTGCAGCAAACGAAACATAAATACTCTCAAAACAAAGCTTTGTTGAGAGGCGGCTTTATGAGATGCTTGTTTTTTGTTTTAGATTGTAAGGGTTACAAAATACAGCTCACCGCAATGGACAATGCTACGGAGACGTATGTCACAGGCCGGACCAATGCCGTGAACCATAAACACCAGATGGTCGACTATCTCCGGCTCTCCTATAAACAAATTATGCTTTACCTTAAAAAAAAGCAAGACAAAGCTCTATTTCAGACTTGGGCACTCACCCTCTGGTATCTCTATCGAAATATTTTCAATTCCTCTTTTCAGCGTCCTGGGTTGAGCCCGGTCCGTCGGGGAAGGGGGGAAGTCCTTGAAGCTGTTTTGATGCTGTGTCATCAGCTACAATAACACACATATTGAGACACAATGTTTATTTGTTCTGTTGACACAGGGAATAGATTTTTTGGACAATACCTTTGGATTGTGAAGGATCACAGTTTCTCCTGTTGGAAGCTCCAGATTTGATTTCCATTCGTTCAGGGTAACTGCAATCATATAGGCATCCTGTTTCAAACAAAGAAATTCGCTTGTATCTGTTAAAATAGTTTTCCCGAAAAATAAAATAAAAAAAAGAATGAAATGTGTTCCTTCATAACGCACCTCTAGGATATCACAGAGTTCTTCAGTATAAGGAGAAAAGTTTATGTCTTTGTTGCCTTTGTGGAACCATGAGCAGCGCCTGACCTCGGTGGGTGTCTGTTCCCAGTACACAGCATAACGACGTCTTTCTCGTAGCCTGACGTCATACCTCCTTCCTTCAGTAGCCACCACCACTTCCTCCGTTCCATTTTTCCCTACGAAAGACGATGTTTGATTATGTCACGAATTTGAATGTGGCCCAACAAAACAAAAACATTTTCAGCAATATTAAGACCTTGACTGAAAGCATCCTCTAGCCCCTGCGAGTCCTCCCTGCTGAAGGGTTGCCAGGAATCCCTGGAGTCCACCTGCTGGTTGAAGAACCAGTGGTACTGCACAGGTTCATACGGCTCAGCGGTAGCCATGCTGAGCGCTTGACTGCAAATATGTTTAAGTGTATTTTGGTCAACGTTGACTAACATTTGATTAAAAAATGGGATGGGAATGTCACTTTTGTTGACAGAATGTGTGCTGCAGTTAGCCTTCAAAATGAAACATTTTCATCATTTACTCACCGTCTTGTCATTTCTTACTTTCAGAGAACACAAAAGAAGATCTTTTCAAGAATGTTTTGACAGCCCCCCATTCACTTGCATTGGTTACAATAGAAGTGAATGGGGGGCTGTGCGATTCTGTTACCAACATTTTTCAAAATATCTTCTTAACAGAACCGCACAGTCCCCCATTCACTTCTATTGTTACCAATTCAAGCGAATGGGGGGCTGTTGAAATATTCTTGAAAATATCTTCCTTTTGTATTCTGCAGAAAAAAGAAAACCATACAGGTTTGAAACGACAAGGGCGAGTAAATGATGACATTATTTTCAATTTGAAAGTGAACTACTCCTTTAACATAAACAATTCAACATAAAAGCAGTATTAACAGTCTAAATCATAAAACGCTCGGTTCTGGTCCTTAATTCTGATTGGTTGAGCTGAGTTTTAAGCCCTTATAAACTAGAATTTAAAACCGCATTACGTAGCATAAATATCACTTTATTTGCTTTACTTTATGAAACCTTGCTACGCATATGGAATAACCGTTTTATGAAGTGGGTAATAGTGCATTTTTTAACAGTTATGTGGATTTTAACGCTTAGCAGTTATAAAATGCACCGTAACTACTGCTTAGCTTTAATATGATACTTTACTTGCGTTGTTTGGCGCTGCAATGATCACTATTAAACGTCAAGCGCCTTACGTCATCACTCTGCTGTCGTCTACGTTAATACGCAATAATGGATGACAGATACAAAAAAGACAAAACTATTAGCGGTTCCAAACGTGAAATATCACTAATATCACTATAAAAAACCGTCTTTAAAGTATATTACCATCATACAAATTAAACAGGAAGGATGTGAATTTGTCCTGCAAAAGTAGGACAAGGTATAAATCAGAGGACGCAGAACGTAAGATTTCCAAAATATTGTATACAAATGTATCAGCTTGTATCAGCTTGTATACAAATGTATCAGCTTGTATCAGAAACTACGATACAATGTATCGGTTAAAAAAACAATATCATGCTCGCTTTCAAAATAAAGCACCGAGTCACAGCCACTCTTAAGGCTTTTTACACACCTATACAGCTCGATGTTAAGCCATGCTGCTCCAAAATACCGAGGACGTTTAATAACCTCTGAAAATACGGAGCAAAGAACAAAAACACTATTTACTAGCGTATCGTCATCTACTCACCGGTGTTGTCCGTACGGATGCCCGTTTGGGACAATTGACTTCTGATAGAGCAAACTTCACAGTGCTCTTCGTCGGTGTAAGTAAAAGTTCCGAAAAAAAGCTGGATATTTATTATTGGTTTTAAAATAGTGTAAAGGTCGATTAAGATCACCAATAGAAAACTGCATGACAAATCTAGGACTTTCACATATATGCTAAAAATAAGTCAATGTGCATTGTGCAATTGTAATGAGGCCGATAGTCATATGACCAATCATGAAATCATCACTAACAAATGACTCAACAATAATCTTGATATTCAAGAGATAAGATATTTCTTTATATTTAATTTTAAAATTTCAGTGGCAAATGTATTTCTTTTTTTAAGCACATGACATGACAGACCAACTACGTGTAAAAGTTGGGACACGCCTACTTTAATATTTGCTGTTTTTCTCAATATCCTATCCAATATTGATATGATCTAATTTTAAGAATTTAAGCATACATATTTATTTTAATAACAAGCAAATTAAGCCAAGCGTTGAATGGAGGTAAACCCTTGAAATCTTACCAGTAACATGAAATGAAAATCTTTAGGTTTATATTGGTCTAACTAGACAAGAATGCAACTATATTGATACTGACACATTTATTGTGTTGATGATGATGTTACAAACTGTACCACTTTATTTATGAACAGTAAACAGCACACTGGCCAAAGTCCTCCTCATAGCAAATATTGCTCCATTATACAGTGTATAGTCTTGGCACACTGTCCAATGATCTGACCACAATTCAGCAGATACATACAAATCATCACAAACTTTATTGACAAGATACTGGGTGAACATTTCCTTTGTGCGTACACAAGAGTTCTATAAATATGTCTGCTATATTGTAAAAAAAAAACTAGAAGAGGGTTTAACATACATTGAGGTCTCTCACTGGGATATTTCACATATAAAGAGATACAAATGATACATTTTTTTCAAAAAGACAGGCCTACAACACACAAAACATTAATTGGGAATGTCAACAACAGTACAGAAAGGCAAAAACCATTACCAGTTGGATGGTAGCACGCATAAAATAGACATAATCGCAGCAACTGACATTAGAAGGCGTATGTATCCCAAGTCAGCTGTAAGGAACATTCACACAGTATTAAATTGTTGGTCCTAGTTGGGTGTAGCAGAATTTAAGTTCCTACAAAGGTAAAAGGTAGCCTTGGTTGGTCTGCTTGCGCTCTTGCGTGGGCGCTGGTGGCTCTCTCATTCGGAGGGGTCTGTGGCAGTCCGAGTCGTTCAGAGGTGGATAATGTTGTCGGTAACATAAGTAAGAAATAGCTAAACCAAGGAGAGACCCCACCAACACATCTGGAAGAACAAACAAGATATTTCAATATATTTTAATAGGCAGCGGTGATGTCATAATTTCCTCTGTGACATTAGCAGACTCATTATTCATCCCTGATAATGTGTGACGGTGTTCGATCAATTTTTGACATTCAATGCAAGATAAAGGTTTCTCACCTTGCCAGTGATGTTTGTAGTCACATGTTCTGGAGATGGCGATCAAAACGGCAATGAGAAGGGGGGTGAGGAAGGCACACAACCTCCAGGCTGTACCCCGACCTGAAGGGCTAAAACAGTGCAGCTTTCCAGCCACATATAAGGCAGTGAAGCCCAGACCAGCAAACGCAACTAAAAAAGATAGAGTGGCAGCATTATTAAAAGTCTTGTTCTTTAATTATATGTATTTTACACTCATGTAATGTTCTGAGGGCGTATGGAGGCATTAAATAAACAGGATGTGTATTTACAGGAAGAGTGTCCACTAGGAAAGCTTTTCCTGCCCTCCATTACTACATCGGGGTCACCGCTACAGTGAAGCTCCGAATTCATCTGGCCATCCGGAAAACATCGGTAGAAGAAATCAGGCCGTGGCCTGTAAAGAGAAAGAAATGAAGGAAACATAAAATAATTAACAGGAAAACTAGGTCTGAGTTCCTACAATAGCGGCCTTTACCCCGCCCCTTCCAACACCTTGTACACACACCAGGGTTGAGAGGGCTTTGGGCTAAGGTTTCATCAAAATTTTATAAAAAGCCCCTCAAAGTCATATTCATCTTATACAACAACAAGTAGTTAAGACTGTTTTTCTTTCTGCTGTTCTTTGGGCTGTCTATGGAATTGACTCCCTTTTGGAGCTCTAGAGGCCTGTCGATGAATTGCGGTTGACGACACTTCCTTATTGGTTTCATTAGAGAGACCAGAGGGTTGCTGCTTGGGGTTTCCTTACTGATTGAATCAAGTCTGTTTCAGCTAGTCTGTTTGAACGAATCAGTTGAATGAATGACTCAGTGTCATATTTCAATTCTATTAAAAATCATGTTTTAATAAAAAATTGAATAAAAATCATTAAGCTTGCATGATTTATAGATCCAAAATTTACGGAGTGTTATTGTGGAAATACGTCATTACAGTCTGTGAAAAAGATAAAGTGATAACGGATAACGAAACTCACGACAACGAATGCATGGTGGATAGACACCATATATAAATACACGTTGAGAGGTAAATTTGAAATAAATATGAAATATAATTTAAATAAATTCATTTACATGTCTTTCATTACGAGTGAGTGAGAAGGTGAGTGTTGGGTGGCCTCCAACCGTTACATTGAAACGGGCCTCCAAATTGCAAGGGCCTCCGAATATCTAGTACGGTATAGTTTCATTACTGAGAATGAGCACGTAGTGAGTAAAACAGACGTTTACCAACAAATATCTATTCAGAATAAAAGCACCTATGAAGATCTGGTTACAATATGCACACACATAACTGATGAATAATTGAAAAGAGACTAATGGATCATTAGCATTTCCTAAAGGAAAAGCCTTTGAGGCAGCAAATATCAATAGCGGGGCAGAATAGTATTACGGTTAGATGGATAATTAGATAAGAAAGCAAGAAAGTATTATTATAATTATGGAAATTACAATTTGGTATGCATATTAAGAGTTTGGTTCCAAAATTAGATACAGTGGTATGCAAAAGTGTACACACCCTTGCAGAATTTGAAAAAAGATGAAAATTTTGGATAAATAAGAGTATTTTTGAAAATGAAGGTTTATTTTTAATTTAGTCCTGCCCTGAGCAAGTTATCTCACTAAATGTTAACATAAAGTTCACACTAAAGAATAATAACAGAATTTCTAAAAACAACTCAGTGCAAAAGTTTAGACGCCCGTTCTTAATACTGTATGATGTTACCTAAACAATCAATGACAGTTTTTATGTTAATCATAGTTGTTTAAGGGTTTCTTGTTTGTCATGAGTCATTAGACTGTCCATTGATCTTCAAAACAATCACCCAGGTCCTCCACAATCTTTGCTTTTCAGCATTTCTGGAAATTTGACTCATGTCCAGCAGTAACTGTATGATGTTGAGATTCCTCTTTTTACATTGAGGACAATCGAGAGACTCATACACAACTATTACAATAGATAGAAACATTCAGTGCTGCCCACAAAGTCAACACCATTCATTTAAAGTCAGGTGGGTGTAAACCTCTGAAAATGGTTTGGATGTAAATTGTTATTGTTTCATTTATACATCTTGTTTTTTTCATTTGCCAATGTCCTTCAAAAGATTAAAAAATACATAAATGTTTTTCAGGAAATGATTTTTTTTTTTTACGTCAAAACCATTTTCAGAGGTTTACACCCACCAGGCTTTTAATGAATGGTGTGGACTTTGTGGGCACCAAAAATAAACCTTCATTTTTAAACATCCTCTTTTTTTTCCAGATTCTGGAAGGGGTGTGTAAACTTGCATACCACTGCAACTCCCGTTTTATTTTATTTTTAAATAATGTTTTTAATTATGCTATCAAGTTTTTATTGTCGTTTACTGTGTTAGTTAGCTATATTTTTTATACAGTTATTACGATATTATTTGTTATGCTCAATAAAAAAACTTGATTTTAGATATTTTTAATTTAACGGAGTCATCTCTCAACCAAACTCTGTTTGCACAATGGACATTCTACATATGGGCAATTCGATGCAAATGTCAACCTTACCAAGTTTTACTCAATGTTATTACCATACTGATAGCACATATGTTTGGTCTCCACGTTTTTAAAGCATGTTGTTTTAAGAATGATTATCCATAGCCAGGTAAGGCAAGACAGTTTCAGAACAGTAACATTCGTAACAGTACATATTACTCATAGAATGGGCACATGAATATTAAAATATCATAAATAACTCTTATGTTCTATAAAGAGCCTCCCCTTTTCCATTTGTTGTGTATTATTATTTCTGGTTTATGCATATCAATTCACAGAAATCCTACAAAGTATGTAGTCTCTCAAAAACGATTTCCTAATTTTTCACATCCATAATGTATTTACCTTTTTTTAAAATAGACTTGTGCAAAGGCTGACATTTTTCTGATGTTTTATACAGGGTTTTAGTTCAATATGAACTGATGGTTCAATATATTGGTAACAAATACGTTCTATGAGAGTTTATCTGTCAAGATAAACACAGTGTCACATTTCCAAAACATGAATAATTAGTTAAATAAAAACAAAAATCTGTTATTGAGCAAGTACATAAAAACAGTGTTGAAAACGGTCTGCTTACCTGCAGTTACACCGATTCACAACAGTTAACTTATAAAAATGATTTATGAGCTGTCGGGTATGATTTTGTCAGAAATTTCGCATGATAAGTACGTGAAGTAATTTGTAATTTTATGTTTCAAACAGACGTGAAAGTCACAGACTGCATGATATTGATTCACCATATTTTGATGGATGAAACTACCTGCATAACCACCATTTACTCACCCTCAAGTTTTTCCAAGCGTTATAAAAAACGTTATAAAATTGTTTGTTATATTGAACAAAAATGAAGATATTTTAAGAACTATGGAAAACTAAACAGTTCTGGGGCACCACGGACTAAAATAGTAGTTTTGTTTCCTACTATGGAAGTCAATACGACCCCAGAACTGTTTGGATGCAAACATTCTTCAAAATATGTTTTATCGTGTTCAACGGAACAACTAATGGGTAAGAACTAAATTTTTTGTGTCAACTTTCCCTTCAAGTTAGTATTTCTCCACTTACCTGCCAACGGCAAGCTTGATAGCATTCGTAAAAACTCCATTCAACACCAGCGCCAAAGTTGCAGCTGAGAGACATACATCAGCATGCAATGACACAAACAAGATTAAGACCTTCATTTCATTCCTCACACAGCACCATCTACTTTAACCAAATACTGTCATCAGTACGGCTATATGTAAATTATAAGTGATCATAATGGAGCAAGAAGTCAATTTTCCTGAGAAATAAGTGCTTTAAGTGAACCACAAAACACGCAGGATATCAATAAAAAAAAACACTTTTCTGCAACTTACCCAGAGATGCTTCTTTAACATCCTTTCCACCTTGTTTCAAGAAGGCGAAGGAGAAAATAACCGCCAATGGTGTGCAAAGGGCGATAGTCTATTTAAATAAGTCAGACAGAGGAAAAAGATCACAAATGTCATCAACGATATCATCACACAACCTTGTGTGGTGCATTCGAATGTCACTTTCTATCCCTTTGTAGCAAAACAATGAGTCATAAGCACTTACAAACATGAGACGGGTAGGCACATGGTCCCTTTTGACCGGTTGGAACTTATAAAGCCAGAGTTCCTCAGGCTGGATCTCTCTGCTGAAAGGAGGCAGTTGCTCCGTTGCGCTGTACGGGACATAAAAACAGCTCGAGAGAACAATCTATGACAAACAGAGATTCAACTCAATGGACTGGAAAATCCTCTCACACTGGAGAAAGAGAACCAGCCGTCTCATTTAATGAATGAAAGAAGCCAGAACAAAACACTGGCAGAACAGGTTATGGATGAAGCCACGTGAGAATCGGTTAGATCCAGTGAACCGCAAATGGATAATAAATAAAAACTGTAGGATTTATTTGAGATAAAAACTGTTCTTACATAAACACAGCTAAAAGCAGCAGCCGTATGATAACTTCAGCAATGAAGCCATTATCAAAATTCTTCCTCATCTTTGGTGCAGGTTTGTCATTGAACACAGTTCCACCTAAGACCTGAAAGGATAACAGTTTGCTGTGAGTTAAATGAGAAGAATACATATATTTATACTTTGAACATAAAGATACAATGAAGCAAATGTAGGAACATCCGAAATCAGTTTCACCAAACCAACAGCCTGCCACCAGGATGAAATGAGAAGATGAGAAATATGACCATCACTTCAGCTGGTTAGTTACAAACCCAACATCACAGGAAAGATTTCACTCGTGTTATTTAAACTGCTTATGAGAATTACACTCATCCTCCTGCAGCGCGGGAGTATCGATATTTAAAAGTGAAACGAAACAGAGAAGTGAGTCCCGGGAGAGATACTGATTATTGGTCCGATTATCGGCCCGGTATCCGCAGCCGCCGCCACCAGCCAGCCGCGCGAGCCTCACCGGACCGCGGCACGTCTGTGAATTTTGCATATTCTTACGAACATTTCCGCAAACACGGCATCGCGCATCCTCCGTCTTTTGTCTGCAGCGTGGAGTGGAATACAGACCTTCCGATTCTTTCCTCTTCCGTCTAAAGCGACGTCTCGGCTGTTGAGCGCAGCCACCGGAGCAGATTTTCGCGATGTCTATCATATATAATTGACATGTCCCGCAGCAGCTGACCGCGGAACAGTTCAACGATGAGAGTCGTTCTCTGACGAGGTTGTGACTGAAGGTACCGACGTACACGTCATTATAGCGGTGTCCGATTCGCGAATTGTTCGCTTGAACCGGTTCGTTCGGTCGAACCGATACGCAGAGCGCGAATCAGTGAACTGCGTTTTTTTTAAGGTTAAGATCACTTTGCAAGATACACCAATGGGGCACAGAAGAACTTCCGGTTTCGGTTTTATTTTTTGTTTTAAATAATAGTTTTTTTAAATCTTACATTGAAGTTTTGTTATAATATAAGATAACTGGGCAATTCCAGCGTTATGGATGTGACATTTTGCGTTATGGACGTGACATTAAAATGTTCAGAGAATGAATTTGTTACGATTATATCGAATAATCTGTTTATATTTTAACGGACCCTTGTTGATAGTCTAAAATTAAGAAAATGTCAGTCTATGAAAAAAATTAGACATTTAAAAAAAGAGAAATATACAAGTGTTACGGATGTGACAAAAAAGGATGCGGTTTTTGGGATACGATAAACTTTGTAGGATTACTGTCAAATAAAATGCACAATCCTGAAGCAATAATACCCAATGAATGGAGAAGGGATGCCTCTTTATAGAACATGAAATAGTTATTTTGTTTTAATTTGCATGAGTCCATTTATGAGGAATATGTTGCGTTATGGATGTGACAATCCTGAAAATGGCACTTACCTGACTATTAAAAATCTTGCACTAGAAATAAAACAAATGCTTAACAAATTTGAAGAGACATCTCATATGGGTATTTGAATCACCAAATGTTAAAATCTGTGCTGTAACCGCTGGTATTTTGTTTTGTGATAAGGTGGATTTTTGTACGGAATTGCCAAGGTTTCTTCAAAATCAAGATTTTCATTGTGCATTCCAAATAATATCAATGAAACTGAAGTTGGTTTATTTTGATTTAAGCCATAAGAACTAAATAACTTCAGTTAACTATAACACAATTAAACACATGATAACATAATGAACGCATTATTTTTTAATTTTCTCATTTTAGAGTTCTCATTTTGGAACCAGACTCTTCATATAATTAAATCTTTAAGATATTTGTTTAAAATCTCTAATATTATTAAATCTAAAGAAATTTATTCTAATAAAATAAGTAAACCTGTAAGGAGGATGGTATCCGGGTTTTACATAATGTAAATTAACCCTAATAATTCAGTCATATTAATTGTACAGTAGTTCTCTATTTTGCTAATGTAAATGTTTTTAACTCTTTAAAATTATGATTTCAACAAAACAGTGAATCGTATTTGACCGCTTCTGTGATATGGGTTGTTCAAATAAATTATCTTGAATAATCAAATATGCACCCTCTAAAGTCTGGCACATGTAGGCCTATTAAAAGAGTCCTGGCAAGCAAGTCCTGCTAAAACTACACACTCTTAAACGTATAGCTTACTATGAAGTAGGTGACGACAATTATAAACCAACTTAAACATGTGAACATTCATTACAGTTTATTGAAGTCAAACCAGGCAAGTCTGAAAACGTTTAAATCTGTGGAATGTCGCTTAAAGTACTCTCAGAATAAATTATGAATTCTGAAGAAATACATCTCAAAAGTTGGTCAAATAAAATACAAGAAAAGAAATGTACAAAATGTTTCTACGTTCACAAACATTCAGAAGCAATATTACAGCATTCTTATGACACTACGATATGACAATTGAGATTTTTTCCCCAGCTATGTACAATTGATCAAGCATCATTCCCTTACACAATGCAATGACATAGGCTACATAACATAGCCGAAGAAGCCTCTATTCACGACTATATCGTTAAAAAACTTGGAGAGGACATACATTCTACCCAAGCCGTGTCATTTAGGATAAGTTTTAAGTTGGAGTGTGTAGTCCGATTCAATGTGCATGGTGAAAATTTTACGTAAACACACTAATACCCAAACTCTGTAACTCAGTAGCAAGAATTAGTAAACAGTCTATTGAAAAGGAATGTGAAATCGGTACAAAAAATCAAATCGTGTCAGTCTGTAGGACACCAACTTGAGTTAATTTTAAGCAACACAAAGAACATGCTTGGATAGCACAAAATGATTATGACACCTTCAAATACACAAAAAAATGTACACAAAGTACAGTGCACTGACACCAAACACTGGAATCAATGGAGGTAATACACTTTTAACATCTGATGCGGCAAAATAGATATAGCGACAAATCAAATACAGGCAAACCAGTGATAAAGCCACGGCATAAACAAATGGCACTGATTAAAATGAATTTTCCATGATCGCCAAATCCTGTACTGAGGTTTCAAAGCCATTCGTTTATTTTTTGTCATTGGCAATTTCTAGTGATCACAATGAAACAAGGCCAAAAAACTAAGTTAAACCAGACGAGAAGTCTCGCCTTGATATTTTCATTACAAATATAAGGGCAGATATTGATACTTCAGGAGTAAAAGTGCCTATGGTCTCTAAAGAAAATAACAACCTATATAAAAATAAATGCAAACTATAAAAATTACAATGAGAGAAACAGAATAAGAATACAAGCAAGCCAAAACCTGAATTGCCTCCATATTACCAAACAGAAAAAGTTTACACAAAGTATTTTCACAAACATATAAATCTCAGTTTGGCAGTCCAATCTTTAGAATTCCTTAAATTTGTCGTCCACTAAAAAAAACTCTGTCTTGAGACAAAGAACAATAAATACAGAAAAGAAAAGGCAAAATGGAACCGAATCAAGTAAACCAAAAGCACCTTCCCTCCTTTCCATAAAGTGACAAACTGGTGGTGCCATCACATATAATACTTGCACTGTGATCTATAAAAACATACATATGACTCCAATGGGTCTAGACGCCGTCGAAATTGATTCTTCCACCCGAGCAAACTGTGGCACAGCAATACTATCACAGTAACAAAGTACTTTACAGTTCAAACTGACATGTTAACACTCAGGCGTGGTGAAAGTTCTTCCAAGATCAAAGCTATCGAGTAGATTCACATCAAGTAGGTCACAGAGAGGATAATGCTGCTACACACTGCCATCCCTACGTCTCGCCACGTGATGACAGCTGTTCACTTTTAGCATAGTAGCGTATGTCATTACAACCAAACCGTAATACAAGAAAGATGCTAAACATCGAGCCAAAAAACCAAAGTGTGCCGATAAGGTACAGATACCTTCAAAATGAGTCTCTATTGTACAGCAATATATCCTATGCGTGAATACACGATAATGGGTGAATACATTGAAAACTTTACGGGAAATAAAACGACAGTTTGAATATATTTACACCTGCATGTTGTGAAACACAAATGTAAACGTGAATCTAAAAAAAACACATTTCAAGATTGTACTCAAAGTCTCACAACTAGCGCTGCTCTGAAACGTATGAATTCCTTGTAATTGCTTTTAAACACTGGCACCTGTTCAATACTCACACTGGTAAATATTTTGCTTTAAGAGACACGTGGCAGTGTTGGAATACATGTGGACTGCTGTTTAACACTACACCATCGAACATTGCCGTTTGGACTGATCTTCTAGAACTCATTACTTTGAATTACGGTGTCTCTTATACATGATGGCGATACAGTACGGGCCAAGCAATAATGTAATTCTGCTGACAAAAAGGGCACGTATACAACAATCCCATAAGTGATATCAAATTGACTAATACAGATGAAGAATACTGTACATTGTGAATGGATGTAAACACCGACATAAATATATTAATGATTATATCTTACAAATCACAAACTCACTGGAATGGGGCGGCAGTTTGACAAACCTTACTTGCAGTCTTTCGAATGTAACCGCGACTAACTCGGACGTAGTGAAATCCTACCAGGGAGCGGCGACTGGTGTCACCCGAAACGCATTACAACAGTCTTTGCTATTTACATGAGGTACATAAATAAAGTTCTTGGTTTAAAGTGTTTCTAGAGTGTTTCGGTACCGTTGGAAACGGAGTTTCACCGCTGGAAACGGAGTTTCGCCGTCGTTAAAGAGGAAAAAATGGAGCTGAAAAAGTGTCGAATAACTGTGAAATTTGTTTAGAAAACCAGATGTGAATCGCTAACGTTATTACAGAAGCATTTTCTGACGTGAGGCTGTAAATCGTGATATGTTAAAAAGAAATACCAGCTGCTGTATATTTGGAATGAACAACAAACGCCAAAGTTCACTTGGTGTAACCAGCTAGCCAAGTTTGGCCACTCTACGGTTCACTGTTGTTGAAGTTTTATGTTCTTTGTTGTGATTTTCTTGTAGCCCTCGTCCTTCTCAGTGCTTTGGCTCAGTCACTCTTGCTACACCCCCTCCACCTCTTCATCCCCGTCCTCTCCTGGTTCCTCTGTGAGTTCGAGCGGTTCGTTCTTTATAGTGAACTGGCTGAGGTTTGCCGTGGGCCCTAAGGGTCTCTGGGGGTCGTGGTTCGAGCAGCAGGGTCGGTTGTCTATGGCAGACACTGATAGCTGTCCTCTCTCATGATCTCGGCAGAACGAAGTGGGGCAGAAGTGGCAGAAGGAGGACGTGGCACGCTGGCACACGCTGCACTGGTGCCAGGGGCATTCCCACCGTCCTGAGAAGCATAACATTGACGAAATTGTTACAAAACATAAATTACGACGAAGAGATTTTTACAAGTTTCACGAGTCGCCGCATTCTTTCCATTTTTCACATTGCTGTTGTGTGACTTTGTCATTCCTGAGGTTTGTTTCTATTGAAAGTCAACAGTCAATCGACTGGAATTGTCACAAAACCTGCAGAACTGCTGTACACATGAAAAACTGGAGTTGCCTTTATTCTTTTCTCAAGCTGTATATAAAAATACATACAAAATAAAATATAGATTTAAATAATTTAAAAACTGAATCTGGATGCGTTCAGCGGACGCACATGGAAACTACTTTGCTAAGCTAATTCAATGCTAATGTACGTGTGCATGTGCATTCTTACAAACCATGCAGTCACTATTAATGACAAATTTTACTTCACATGCACTGCGAGTTAAATGTTACCTGATAAAAGTAGAAAATGTAACCGAACTGCTGTTCGCAAAAGCATAACTACAAAACTCATCTGCGCCGGAGTGCACGTACCAGATGGAGGTTTAGTCAGGTTGAGGCAAAGGAGATGATAGGCCTTCGGGCAGTCCTTTCTGTCACACATAACCAGCTCTCCTCCCTCTCCACAGCAGTAGCAGAAATACTCGTGGGTCTGTTTGCTCTCCGTCTTCAGTTTACGCTTCTTAGGTTTGAGTTTAGCATTGCGCACCTTCTCTTCCCTCTCCATCACCACTGCACTCTGCAGGAAGATGAATGAGGTCATTATAACACAATAACAACAGGAGAAAACCAAAAACATGAGCTTTATTTATTACTAGGCTCTTTGGTTCTCTTTATTGCAGTTTAAGTACACCTTAGCTATCGGCGTTTCTAGTGAATTGTCAATGGTGTTAAAGGAAATCGTGTGTGGACACTCCATGAGTTACTGTCTAATTCAACTAAGCATTACCTTGGGCTTGACTCCTAGAAAACCGCTACAGTTTTCAGCCCCGCAGTGGCACGACGTCCTTCCGTTACCCAGACAGTCCAAGTTATAATTGAAGGTCAGCTCCGTGTCTGTGAAAACAGCAGTCCTTTATGATTATTCCAAAGACATTTTTAATAATATATTTTTGTTTTTATTTTTTTTGAATGCAGGTGTTTTTACCTTCATTATGATTATATCCAGTTTATTTTTTATAAAATGAATACAAGTTGTTTCCAAAGAGAATTATTAGTCATGATTAATAATCAATATCTCAATAATGGCCAAAATAAACGTGATTATGATTTGTGATATCCTTATTCACAGATAACAAGCTCTCAGAAATCACTTTGACAGGTTTTTTTGACAAATTAAATATATCTTTTAACAACACATGACATAATATTTACAAATGATTAAACCAAATTGCCTGTTCTTGACATTTGAACATGGTTTCTTACCTTGAAAACCGAAACTAAACAGCTTTTCCATGCAGAAGGTACCGTCCGCATTTGATGAAAATGAGTTTAAATATTTCAAATTCACTTTTCAAGTCTAGTTTTTTCTCATGGTGAAAGTAGCCTTGTATTAAGCAGGAAAATGTACATGCCGCCAGCTGTTATTGCAGAATAAGCCCCTTCAGTGTGATACCTCACCGTTGGAGCTAATTTCTGCGATAACAACCTGCTGCCTGTACATTATCCCTTACAATGTAGAGATTTAGCGCCATCTAACGGTTAGACAGCGAATTGCAACCAATGACTCCCTTCACCCCTCACTTTTGAAGCACTACAGCAGCTTTCACAGGACAATGTCGTCTCGTTTTCGCTTCTTTGAAAGTGAAGAGATAACTTATTTACATAACCCACTTTATATAGAAATTTGTCCGTTTAGGGCTACTATAGAAACAACATTGTGAATTCCATGTAAGGTGACCCGTGGTGTATGTAGATAGGAATAGCTCGTTCTAAGGTAATAAAAACATAACGCTTCATTATGTAACGTCTTAATACACCTCTGAAGACATAGTTATGTATATTAGATTTCATTTCTGGCAATAGGGCCTCCAAAAAATGACACATTGGACCTTTATTAGTTGTTCTTACCAGCAGCAATATCACATGATGTGAAAAGCCCTATTCGCACGTCCCCATTCACAGTCCACTTCTGAGTTTCACAGTTCGGACTGCAGCTGTGGTTCATAAAGCGTGACAGGTTTCCTTTGGGTCCAGCATCTATCACACGGTCCTGACAAACAAAGGAAGTGGAAGTTTAATACAGTGGAGAGGGTGCATGCTACAATGTTCCAAAAGCGAAGACGAAATGTACCTTAGTGAGAGTCAGCATGTAAAAGTTAGTCACGTGGTTTTCATTGGAATGTCTTATTCGTTGCTTGCATTCCTCCGAGTCGATCAGCTCGCCGACGTACTCCATGACAAAATCACCCTTCCCATAAATAAAGACCCAAGATCAGTAAAAAGAAACGTACAAATTCTGACAAATTCATTCAGAGGCATGATAATAACACACTTGATATTAATTTAATAATAAACTGAGATGCGAACGATGAAAAAAAAAGAAGGGGGAACAGAACTACAATATTTAAGAAGAGTTCCCACTCAGATTCTTTTATTCTCACCTTCTTCAGGTCCTGTTTGGTCTTCAGGCCCCACCCTCGGCCGCTGGTCTTGATGACCTCACTATCAGGATACAGACGTTTGGAGAAGCACTGGTTTTGGCAGCGGTCCCCAGCGGGACAGACCTGCGGGTGACACTCGTACTGCAGCATGCGGTTCAGACATTGCGAGTCCTGACTGCATGGCCGCTCGTCTGTGGGTTTACAGTTGCAGCGGGGGATCTCGGAAAGATCGGCGACGTGCACCTGCACCTTGCCAACAGGCTTATTGGACTGAGATAAGAAACATAAAACAGTGTCACACAAAGCAGATGGAGTTTGACTTTTTATGCAGTTGCACGGAGGGAAAATGCATTTTAAGATATTCAATAAGAGCGGGAAAATGCTCTTGATACCTTGATAAGCTTGTATGGTGGGGGTCGGCGAGAGTTGCGTTCCTGTTCCAGGGCCTCCTTGGTTTCCCGCTGTGCTTTAAGTTCCTGGAACCTTTTGGCTGCCTCTTCGAGAGCTTCACATTCACAAAAACATTTTGTGTCAATATAACCCAAAATTCTTAGTATTAAGTATTTTATTTCAACATAATTGTCACTTTTAACAGGAAATGGCAACACCCCTAAACAAACAAACATAAAAGGGTTGTATACATTACCAATATAAATGAGAATAAAATTGGTTTATAACCTTTCTTGAAAGTCTTGTTGATGCCAACTTGCCCCTCTGCGAAGTTCTTATCGCTCTCAACGTATGGGAAAACTCTGCCCTGGTTAATCCAATAATAGTCGTGGGATCCGAAGAAAAAGACCGGGAAGTCGCCAATATCATGCTTCAGACTTTGGATGTTTGAGGGAACCAAGCGAGGGTTGCAAATCTCAGCAGGCCACCACCTACACAAGGGTTTTAACACATCCGTATCACATCTATACTTCATTCATTCGGTTTTAAGATGAACAAAAGAACCAATATTATTTTTGGAAAACGTACCTAAAATGTTGAAGAATATACATTTTGTTACAAATATTGTATCCTTTTGTCACATTAGATTTTGAATTTACAACCTTTAGTAAATGCAAGATATCCACGAATAAGAAAAGATCTTATAATTTCCTCAGTTGGAGGAGATTTGCATACTATGCAGACGGTTGGCCAGACGTACCTGTAGTTGCCCAGTTTGACCCAGACTATCTGCTTATAGTGGGGCTTTTTGCCTGATCTGCATTCCCCACACAGCCACGTCCCCTCTGGCATCTCCATGTTCAAACACTCGGGGTGGAACGAGGCGGGGCAGGCCTCGCAACACAACAATCGTCCTCCTTTTTGACAAGCACACACACGCACACACACATAAACACGCATTCGGATAGACAAGGGCCCACTGGATTACCACATGCTTGTCCATTCCCAGTGAAGGCGATATTCGCCAAACCTCGTCCATGAGCATGTCGGAGTCGGAAATTGTAATATTTGTTATTTGAAAATTCTCATATATGAATTTAGATTCCATACTCTGATTTGAAGTTCAGCATGCTTAAGGACACGGTTTGATGAGTAACACCTTTCGGCATAACGTTAATATGTGCGCTTTGGTGCCATGTGATTTAAGCAGCCAATAGTGAATGATCGGAAAGGGGCATTATGGGAAACATGCAGTGATGCACACCGACTGATTATCCGCGTTGACGCCACCTGCAGACACACAAAAGCGACTATTTTGGATGGTGTCCCTTAAAACCCTTGGTCCGAAAGACACAAGACAACCATCCAAAATATGTTTTAGAAGCTGGAACTTTGCTCAAGCAAACACAGAAATGTAAGAGCAAGTCATTGGGAAACAAGCCGAAGAATTATTGCTAAGCCAAAGTGTGTTACGGACTCAGAATAACAGGATCCGTGGCATATAACCTTGATGAATGCCGGATCCATAATACCAATCCTACCAGTGTAAAAGATGAGATTTATGTATTATTGTGTATTTGCCATCACCAAAATGTGCATTACCTGTGTTATGTGTTAATGTGTTAACCCGAATTAACCCCAAATGCTACGGACGGTCCTTAATGTGAGTCCTGCTAATGTGAGTTATTTGAAGCCAACTACTTGCATTAAAAGCAGCACGATAGCGTAAAATTCCGAGCTGAATGAGCAACATAAAGCACTCAAATCAAAGTTGCAATAGGACAGCTGTGATGCATACAGATGACAAACTACATAAACCAAGAAAACGTGGTTTTACCTTTCCCAATATTCTTTTTGGTAGCTGACGAAGAAGAAGGAATCATAGGTAATTTCATCAACTCAGCACGATTTGACTCAGTCAGAAGGTAGTGCGACTTAAAGGTATATGAACTTAATACGGTGTCAGTATGGTCGTGCACTAAAAGCCCTACACGAGACAAACAGGAAAAGTCATGAGTAATGAAACTACCCATGATTCCAGAAAACACACATCAGGAAAAAAACGACACACGGTTTAATACTGTAAGTAGTCCTGGGAAGAGAACACACACACACACACAAATGAAAGGAGGGATACTTCAGTGTTGGAGTGGGAGCTTTCAGAGAAAAGATAGTAGTCGAAAAGACATCCAATTTTCTCGCCAGATGTTAATGACAAAGATTGACAAACAAAGTGACTCAAAACTGCTCCCATACCAACAAAGATTACCCGTATTAAAACAGTCAATTAAGAGGGTTACAGAATTTACAAACGTATCACCAATTGGTTTCTGGAGATGTGCAATGATCCTGAGTGCATTTACATAAGGGCTGTCAAATGATTAATCGCTATATATCGCATACAGAAAAAAAGTTTGTGTTTACATAATAAATGTCTGTGTACTATGCATATTAATTTTGTATTTATAAACGCATACACATACACAGGAAATTTACATTAATTTATTTAGATTCATCAATAATTTAAATAATTTATAAATGTTTATATTTTTCTTAAATATATGCATGTATGTGTATGTTTTAGAAATACAAAATTAGCATGCACAGTACACAGATATATACTGTATAATGTCAACACAAACTTTTATTCTGAATGTGATTATTTGCGATTAATCGATTGGCAGTCCTAATAAATATAAATGTATACATACAAATATTTCCTAAATATATACATGCCTTTAAACATGTACACAGTGCACAGGCATATACAATTATGTAAACAAACTTTTATTCTGGATGCGATTAATCGCGATTAATTATTAAACGATCCTAAGCAAAAAACAGAAGGATAGTTTTTAATCTGTATTAAACACCTGACGATGCGTATAAAACAGGTTTATTGGTTTTGAAAAAAGTTTGTACATGAACTCGCATATTGTTGACTTTAAAATTGCTCATGTAAATGCACTCAGACAAAAAACTAGGGATGCACAACTCTGGTCATGGTTGTATCAGCCAATATTAATGTTTGATTTGTTTTTTGATTATATAAATGTGATAATTGGAATAGGGCTGCAACAATTACAAAATCTGGCTGACGATTAATTGTCTAACAAATAACTAGAATTGTTTGTTTCATGACATTAATAAATATAACAATTGTAAAAAAAATGTTATTCTGTTCTTTATGCGCTTCATATATTAAATGATGGTTGCAAATTGTGATCATTTCATCTAATCCTTTTTAAATTGCGACTTTAACACCGTTAAATATTTATATTATTTTATAAAATTATTATTATTTTTGGTCAAAAATTCTGCAAATAACAGAAATAATCACAACAACCTGACAATAAGAAAAAAAGTCCTAAAGGTGTGCTTGTGTTTATCTATTATCATGACAGCCCTAATTGTGGACATTATATGTTCTGACCATAACGTTGTTTTTTTCTGTGTAAGGTACTAGAAAGGTACCTGTACGCTCAAATAAAAGTTCAAATGAAATCAAAAGTTGAATTTAGTCCCTCCAAAGAAAAATTACAGACAATTCAATGTTATTCATTAGTAAGACACAAACATGAACTAATGTTTCACAGACACAGTACATCTGAAAGTAAAGGATTAGATGAAGACAGAAGGTCAAAGTTCACACTAAAGATAAGTATCCTATTGTTAGAGAGAACATTAGTGACACTGACCATACAGTAAAATACTATTTTGATCATATAAAGTGCTACAGCACTTGCATGTAGATTAAGACAAGACCTCACCATGCATTTACTATAATAAATGCACTAGGAGCCACATAAACCTATGAAACGATAACATGTACCAATTTGCGCAGAAATGCCTTAACTGTCAGGCTGAACGTACCTCGAGCACAGATGAAGCACCAGCCTACGTTAACAGGTGAGGAGAAGTGTCCATTCCTCCTTGAACTGGAGTGGTTGCTACATATGATGATGTGTGGTGTTATCAAGAGACTTCCGGCAGCCACACACCCGTCCCCTGTGTGATACGCTATCGGACACCGGATGCAGCGCATCATGCGACCTGCAGCCGAACACAGAATATGCATCTGTTGCTTCTCAGCAATAGCATCATGTACTTTTCAATGTTTTGATGTGATGTGCCGTTTACCTTTGCTGGCTTTGTGAAGGTCTCTGTCGAGACAGCACGTGGCGCAGCTGTGTTGCGGGCAGCGGAGGCCTCTCGTGTCGGTAGTGGTGCCAGGGTGCCTGCGGGCACAGGTGTCGTGGTAGAAGCGTCCACAGCCATTCACAGAGCAGCGTTTCAACTCGCCTTCCGACTCGTTGCAGGAGAAACAGATGTGGGACCCTTCACAGTGATGAAGACCAACAGGTTAAGTCTGTCACTATACAACATATTGTCACTATATATGACAAATGTTATATCAATTACCATGATTATTGTGTTAATACTGCAAATATGATAACGTTATTAATAATCAACGTTAGCATCTGGTTGACTGTTTAACAGAGTAGGTAGCAGATTTTGCACCCATTGAACATTTTGCCTCAAGAGTCACGATGGTTACAAACGTTCACCACCTCCCTATAATTGTATTTTGAGTAATTTGATGTTCATTAGACAAAAAAAAAAGAACATGCAACCTCAATTTACGATGGACTGATAGTTTTATTTTTATTATTTTAATAGATAATCATATTGATTTGATCACCAAGATCCAATATTAAAACAGCCCTGGCATCATGAAGAATATATGCCATTGGTGTGAATATTTTTGCAGAAAATATAATTGGAAACAACATTTTCTATACAAATTAGATTTTATTATTCATTTTGACTTATTATGCCCATTTGGTGAGCGAAGCCATGTTCATGGATCAAGATTTCAGAACAACAAATCTGTCTAAAGAAGTGCAATTTTATATATGATGCCTCCAGGTTGATAGGTATGGCATCTAAACCAAGCTTCCCAAGTCTAAACATGATACTACAAATTGTCAGGAATGTTGTTCCACCTCTGCAAAATCAGGTTCATGGTTTTGATCACATTCTCACCTGTCTTACACTCTGTACACATGAGATCTCCCTCTGTCCCGTTGTTGGATGCCAGACAGTCTGGATGAAAGAGTCTGTTACACTCTCCCTCACAGCTCACCAGTGAATCCCCAAATGTTTCACAGACCTAAAATATGACAGAAAATCTTAAAGTTTTCTGTGCATTTAACATGCATTAAGGTTTGTTTTAACTCGTTATTATGTTTATATTAGTTTTTAATAATCACATTTTCCGCAAGTTCACAACACAATGTAAAGATAACTTCAAATAAAACTTAACAAGAGAAAATCATGTTGTTTGTTCTCGCATTGGACGGAATTGAAATGATCAAGTGGTGTCAAGTAATAGATGGATAAATGACATTCCCTTTACTTCTCCGTGGTTAATCGTTTCGTTTTAAACGTCTCAAATATCACATTGTGCGACTTCAGGCTCACTAAAATCTGTCACAGCAAACAGCGCATTCCGCTTATTGCGTGCTGCCTTATCGGGCAACGGTGCGCTGAGTGTGGGAAAAAAACAGAAAGCAGAGCGCTCGCGCTGGGCATGCTGGAAAAAGCCCAGCTGCTGGTGTAACCGGTCGCACCGCTCCTGCTACGAGGTATGGGAGTGTCACGAGAAACTAGATCACGTTTATCAGACACTAGATAGCCTCTAGTGTCTGTCGCCAGAGAAGTGAGGTTTACCTGCACAGATCTCTCCTTGGCACTGGATTTTTTTTAAAAATGCCACTTGCGTTGGAAACGATTTAAAAACAAATAAATCTGCATGGTCGCAAGTGGTGATCTCTGCAAAGATATTACTCACAAATTCACCGTTTTAGTCACAGTCTGGCCCCCGTGGTCTTTGTTCAGTAACTTTGTGCAACGCCATTAATTCTATTAAAATGTTTGCACCTTTTGTCCAAATTTTTCTTGATGCAATTTAATAGATCAAAGTAAAACCAAAACATGTTTAATTCTCTAGGTTTGGAATGACTGGACTACATGACAGTACTCACATGGCAAACTGTGTCCTTTTTTGAAGAGCTTCCTCCCTGACGGGACAAGCTGGAGTCCACTGACTGGGCATCTGATCCATCAGCATCTACTGTAGCAGGACTGTCTGAACGCTTCCCGAATGCAGTCTGCATGAATTGAAAATGGATGCAAATCTTGATAAAAGAACTCATTAACCACTTTGGCTATGGACGTTTTGCTCAATCGACTCTGTAACCAATTACTGTTTCACAAAAGCAATACTTATTTGCATACTAACAGGTAACAGTATTTACAATGCTCAAGTAGGCAGCACGTTTTGGCAGGACTAAGGTACCATTACTGAATTCCTCGACAGTACACAGTGTTTGAAGTGCGGTCTGACCTGTGGATCATTGAGTCCTCTGGAATCTGAGTCAGAAGTGTCTCTGTACAAAGAACTGGCCATCTCCACATCTGTAGAGGCTCTGCTGCGTTTCTTTAACGGTTTACATGAATCTGAGATCTCACTGGCTCCTGCAGGATTGGAGGAGGGTCAGCATTCAGGTAATCCATAATCGATCATAACATATATGACGGGTTGCACCGACAAGGATTAGTTTTAAATCTAGATTAAATCAAGGTTTATTTAATAATTCTGTTGCACCAAACTGTAAACCTTGTTTAAAAATAGGCAGGTTTATATTTAAAGAATACATAACTAGGGAGTTTTAAGGTCCTACATGGAGTGTCCAACAACAAGTTTATGTACATACAGTGATGTGAAAAAGTACTTGGCCCCTTCCGTTTTTTTGCCTATTTTTCATGCTTAACGTGATCAAAAAATTGTATATTACTCAAAGAAAACTAAAGTAAATACAAAATGCTACATGATGGTATTATGTATTAAGGGAAATAACTATCCAAACATTTCTGACCCTATGTGAAAAAGACATATTACTGCCAGAACTGTTGAGTCAAGAAATCACTTAAGTCAAGAAATCACTTAAGTAGAACCTGTCTGACAGACTGAAGTGGTCTAAAAGATCTCAAATAGCAAAACATCATGCCACGATCTAAAAAAATTCAAGAACAAATGAGAAATAAAGTAATTGAAATGTATCAGTCTATAACGGGTTACAAAGCCATTTCTAAGGCTTTGGGACTCCAGACAACCACAGTGAGAGCCATTATCCACAAATGGAGAAAGCATGGAACAGTGCTAAACCGTCCCAGGAGTGGCTGGGCAACCAAAAATACTCCAAGAGCACAACAACGACTCGTCCAGGAGGACATATGAAAGATCCCAGAACAACATCTAAATACCTGCAGGCCTCTCTTGCTTCAGTTAAGGTCAGTGTTAACGACTCTACACTAAGAAAGAGACTGTGCAAAAATGGCATCCATGGGTGAGTTCCAAGGCGAAAACCACTGCTGACCAAAAAGAACACAAAGGCTCGTCTCACATTTACTAAAAAACATCTTACTGATCCCCAAACTTCTGGGCAAATATACTGTGGGCTGATGAGACAAAAGTTGAACTTTTTGGAAGGTATGCGTCCAGTTACATCTGGCACAAAACTAACACAGCATTTTATAAAAAGAACATCATAGCAACAGTCAAAACTGGTGGAGGTAGTGTGATGGTCTGGGGCTGCTTTGCAGCTTCAGGACCTGGACGACTTGCCATTATTGATGGAACCATGAATTCTGCGCTCTACCAGAAAATCCTTAATGAGTCCGGCCATCGGTTTGTGACCTCAAGCTTAAACGCAATTGGGTTATGCAGCAGGACAATGATCCAAAACACATCAGCAATTCCACCTCTGAATGGCTAAAAAAAAAAATCTAACTAAACGTCCTAGTCAAAGTCCAGACTTTAATCAATTGAAATGCTGTGGCATGACCTTAAAAAGGCTGTTCATGCTCGAAGATCCTCCAATGCGGCTGAATTAAAACAATTCCGCAAAGAAGAGTCGGCCACAGTTCCTCCACAGTTCCTATACCGATGTGAAAGACTTTCGCAAACAACTAGTTATGAGGTTTAGGGGGCAATTTCTTTTTCACATAGGGTCAGAAATGTTTGGATTGTTTTTTCTCTTAATAAATAAAACCATCATTTAAAAACTGCATTTTCTACTTACTCTGGTTTTCTTTGTGTAATATTAACATTCATTCGATGATCTGGATCACTTATGCAAAAAACAAAAATCAGGAAAGGTGGCAAAAACTTTTTCACACCACTGTAGAAGGTGTAAAAGCACCGTAATTTCGTAATAATAGGCAGTTATACCTTAATTCTTTGATGACTTTCAAATCATCTGTCTCATCCCCTCCATTCCAATAGCCTAGTCTGATGTGATTGGTCAGATGGTCTAGTCTGCACTGAATGGTATACCGCGAATGAGGGTCACAAACTACAGTTTTTGGGGGAGAAGAGTGAAGTTTTGTGGGCAGTCCTAGCAAAACGTTGGCTATGTGTAGTGACGTAAATCCACAGCGGTTCAGACTAGGGACGACTCGTTTGCATGATTCAGAGTTGACTCCCTTTTTAACCGTGTTGTTCATTCACCTTAGGATTTACTATAATATATAATAAAAATAAAACATATATCTATATTAAAATGTACGGGAAAATGATCAAAAACAGATAAGTGTGATGTCATGCTTCAATTATGTGTTTATTGTAAATAAAAATGGAAATAAATAAAACACCTCAGCACGAGAGAGGGCACGCCGTTTTGATGGGAGGTCGGCAGTGAAGTGTCAAGTTCATGATGCCCTGCTTTCTTATCCAATTCAGGCAAGCACAACGTCTGATTCAACGGAAAAGACTGACATCCTGATAAGAGTATTTAAGCAAGACCAGGGACACCGGTTTTGTGAGCGCCCTGCATAAATTGAGGTCCGGTCCATCCCGCCTACCGGTCGTTTTTCCCCCCCACTTGTGATTCCCGTACTGCGCTCTTTTCTCTTATGTCTGCTCCAGTCGCGAGCTGCAGGATAATGATGCGGCTCAACTACCATATTTGTACCCTGTCACATCCCTCAAGACTTGTTCAATGTGTTTTTGAATGATCAGACTGATCAACAAATTATCCAGAGAAAGGTTTTAAATAGCAAAATTACGTTTCTTTTACATGCACAAGCTGCTTATTTCCATTTTACATGACAGTGCAACACTGTTGCTGCTAACACCGGCGAGTCCAACATGGTGGACAAAATTAATCGCATGTGATGGTTTAAATACAGGTTAAAGTTTGAATCTACGATTTGTTAATCTCTGTTGAAAATTAAGTGGTGCGACGCGGTTTGAATTAAAATAAAACTAGGATCAAGAAACCCTAGATTAGCTCTAAACTCTATTTACTTTAATCCTTGTTGGTGGAAACCACCCAGAGAGAAGTAAATATTTAAGAGATACCATAACACACGCTATTTAAAGGGACAGTGCACCCAAAAATAAAAATTCTGATGTCATTTTCTCACTACCATAGAAGGACAAATTGGTAGTCAAAAGTGCCTCACAACTGTTTGCTTTGATACATTCTTCAAAATATCTTCATTTGTGTTCAACCGAACAAAGACCTTTTAAAAGTAATTTTGCCTACTATGGTAGTCAATGGTGGTCAAGAACTTTTTGGTTATAAGCATTCTTCCGAATATCTTTCATCAGAGCATAGAAATTGATACAGATTTGGAACAATCCAAGGATAAGTAAACGAAGACAGAATTTGTATTTTTAGGTGAACTGATCCTTCAAAGTAAAAAAATTGAAATGACTCAAATAAAAGATTGATCCTTCACGGCAAAGTGTTAAGCACCTTTCTGTGACCCTGTTTTGAAATCCATTTGAGGTGCGGTTTCCATCTGCAGCAAAACACACAAACACACGAAAAGGAAAGTTAGGTCATCTGAATATCAGTTTCTTTAATTACTACACCATGGTCTGTTTGAATACTTGATTCTGGTTGGCTGGAAGGTGTGCAATAAAACCATAGACTGTATAAAATATGGACCTAGTGTCCGTAGGTTTGTGAAGATAAAAAAGGAAGCCTAAAGTAGGATGAGGTGCTAGTCGCCATCGCATCATCACACGTCACTCCCGGATAATCGAAAATGGGCAAAAATACGGGACGTGGTTATAGGTGTGGCGCCTGGTTAGCTGAAACCACTTGTCACTCTATTGGCCACGCAGAATTTTAAGGCTTAATGTAAGTTAAAAGGGTTTAATTTTATTTCAAAGGAACTTACAAAAATAACCTGTTTGATCTAGAATTATACTTTAAACATAAATAACAGCTGTAAATTGACCATGGTATAAGCGGGATAATCCACAGCTGGCCGTGCCTTAAAGAATTTTAATACACTTTGCGGAGGCAACCACCATCCACGAACCTCGTGTATTAAAACCATTAACGCACGTATAGCTGTCCACCTTTACGTGATCCCAATGACACATTCAAAAGAATCACAACTTGTACATTTTTTAATGATCCAATATAAAATATAGGCATGAATCATTATGAATGACTCCTAGGCAGACACCCCTGGTTTTGTTCTGTACCTGTTCTTTCTTCACTTTCTTTTTTGGCACAGGTTCCACACTTTTCTCCGACTCAGAGCGGCTCCGCACGGATCTGCGCTGCTGTTTTCTCTCTAGAGGCTCTGTTTTTCAGAACAAAACACACCCTTTAGATACACACAGACTTTAAATCACAGTGACATCATACTGCTAATAACCAATTCAACATCTCATTTTGCAAAGCCATAGAAAGTTTTCCCATGAGCTTGTATATCTCATCTGTGTGGTCGCACCTGAGGATTGCTCTGTCGGCGATGCATGCTCTGCACTCTCCTGGTCACTCCAGCATGCGGGAGACGCGGCCCGTTCTTCTTCACTGGAACATGTCTCTGGTTCGGCTTTATCGCTGGAGCCCTGTAACACATTGAAAGATGAAGCAAACGTCTCTATTAACTGGGGTCAAATTAATTTGGTTTCTGGTGAAAATCACAGAAAATTCTGTGAGAATAAATGCAAGGTACCTCAGGTGAGCGAACCTCCTCGCAAGGCCTCTCCTCACTCTCCACCTTCTTAGGAATTTCCAACTTATCCTTCTGGAGCTGCCAGTCGCATTTGATGATCTCAACGTTGAGTTTCTTCATGGTTATGGAGAGCGGGAGGAGCTTTCGGGCCGCAGCAGTCCTCCAGGGTGTCCTGACCGGAGGTGGGGAGGGTTCCTGGGGGTCTGGTTCTGGAGGACTGCTGGGTTGCTGTTTGTGGTCCATATCGTCATCATCATCATCATCATCATCATCTCCTTGATTGGGAGACGATGGTTCCTCAAGGCTGTTGATGCTGCACTGCCTCCGCGGCTGCTGTCGGCGTGGGACGGTCTCTTCTTTTCCTTTGCTGCCGGCTCTGGAGCGTCTCTGCTTCCGTTCGGGACGGGGTTTTCCGGTAGGCCTAGGTGAGGTCACAGTGTCTGCAGCACCGGGTTCCTTGTCGATGTAGATGAAGGTGTAGTTCTCGTTGCGTTCTTCTCGAGTCATCAACAGGGCGGCTTCCGCGTGTCCCATGCCCACTTCCCACTGAGCGCGCTCCTTTTGAGACTGAGGCTTCAGGAGCTACAGTTTCAAAAACACACAGAATAAACACAATGGGTATTTCACAGTAAATCTTGGTATCCAAGATGTTACGGATGATTTGAAAAAATACTTGCATCAACAAATTTCCTTTTTAGGCATTTAAAACAATATCTGAAATGTTATAAAGCATTCATTTAAAAAAAAAATTACTTTCTCAGAACTCCAAAATTACAGCATTACCTTCACAGTCCAAAAAATGTCAATACCATAGGACGTTTTGCTAAAAAGCCATGATGCCTAAGCAAGTTTTTATTCAACATGTATTACAGATTAATGAAGTGTATTTAAATAGGAAATAATAAATGTAGCTAGAGTAAAAAGCCATACTTAAAGATCTGTGTGTGTGTGTGTGTGAATAGTCCTTTAAAAATATTATCGAGGATGAGAACACAAGAAAACATTTTTTTCACTTTTTTCACCCCATTTCTTTATTTTAATTCCAAATATTTTAATATCCTGCCAATTGAGAACATCCAATTCTTTTTTCAGAATATTTTCATGTTTTACTGTCTCAAATACAACATGTCATGCACTCAGACATAGCAAGATGCGTTACGGTAATGAGATTTTCAGTAGAAAATGCAATCAGAAACAAATGTGTTAAATATCTTTTATATTTATTTTAGTGGTGGGCCGTTAACGGCGTTATCGCGCGATAAAAGAAATGTCGCCGTTAATCTATTCTTAAAGTTGGGTTGTGAGCTGGGTCTATACTACGCAAGCTATGATGACTTTCACCTTGATATTTTAGCGCGGATGTATACCAGCTTAACTGCACTGTACGGGGCGAGAACGAGATTTTTCAACTCGCGTGATTCGCGTGATTCGCGGAAGCAGAAGCCGCCTCCTCATCTCATAACCAGGGCTTCATTCGCGCGATTCGCGCAGCAAGTAGGTCTATTGGCTCTTTGCATTAACACATAATTCACTCGCGCTTGACACGCCATTCGCGTTTGGTCTGAACACAACATAACGTTACTGTGAAATTACCGCATCAGACGTGACGTGCTAACATGGATGCAGCTATGAAGCCGCCGGGTTTGCTTCAGGGAATATAATTTTTAAGAACCTTCCCAATAGAAACATCGACAAGACTAAGGTTGTTTGCACCTTGTGCAATGCGGAATTGGTTTAAAAAAAAAAACACTTTCTCTGAACAGGTAGTGGTCTAGCTTTAGTTGAAACCAGTAAAATGTATTGAGATCTAATGTATTATGGCTCCTGTATGACATATCGCTTGTTGCTCCCTCACTCTTTGTAAGTCGCTTTGGATAAAAGCGTCTGCTAAATGACTAAATGTAAATGTACTGTAGGAGCTCTTCCAGTCTCAAGTACCACCTAAACACAAATCATCCCTTAGCTAATGCTGAAGTAAACACAAGTTCATCTTATTGAACATAATTAAATTTTCATCACCAATTATCATAGTAGAACAGCTTTCTCAAGCAATTTGAGATGCATTTTGGAAACAGGAGATGAGCCCCCGGTCTAATGCCCACCTGGCTTGAGACACCCCTTCTCAAAGACTTACTTTTAGTCATTATTTGGGTAGCACACATATTCTGAATGCCTTCGGCAGAATTCAAATGAGCCATTTTAATCTAGATTAATCTAGATTAATTCCAAGATTAATCTAGATTAAAAAAATTAATCTATGCCCACCACTAATTTATTTATATTTGTTTTGAAAGTATGACCCACGTCCAAAGGCCCACAGAAAGATTGTCAAATTTGTACAAACGTTACAAATACCTTTTGCTTCTCAGTTGGGTTAGTTGTTTTCCGTAGAGTTTCTGCTTGCAACTCCTCAAACTGGCTTTCACCCTGGTACACCCTGGTTCTTCTCTCATTGACCCAGGCCCTTTCAGGAACACTCCCAAAAAACTGCACATGGTATTCCCTAAGACCTACAAGGAAGCATGTAAACAACACATTAGTAAATCAGACATAATATGTATTAATTAAGTTATCGTGAATATAGGGAAAGTCTGTTTATTTGAATGCAGTAGGTGGATTACCTCTTGTATTAATACGTGTGTGAACACTTGTTTGAGGGTCCGATGATACCATGCAAGGCCACCAAGGATAAGTTCCAACCTTGGCCCACACCAAGTCACCGATCTCATACATTTTACAAGAGCCAGTGCTTGTGATGACTGAAGGAAAGTGCTTTTCGACCTAAATAAGACACAAATCACACATTTTGGCAGATGTTACCCATCACTTCCAAAAAATCTTGAAGACTTTTCCAAGTCTCCCAAAATGGAAATGAGCATAACTGTGACAAGAAAACCAAATGCAACTCACTCTCTGTTCCTTGGGTTCTGCTTTGGGGTTAATGAGGGCTGAAGAAGTTTGTTCTTCTCCGGCTGAGATATGACCTTCACTGTGCTCTGCAGAGCTTTGGACCATCCCTGATCTTTCCTCCGCACCTTTGCACAGCGGCAGGCCCTCCTGTTCCGGAAAACCACCGTGTCTGCTGCTTCTCTTTTTCCTCTTCTCCTTCTTCTGCTCATGTCTTCTGCTCGAAGCCTCGCCGGCCTGAACCTCTTGAAGCAGGTCACCGCATAGCGAGGACTCGAAGAGCTCCCTGCCGTTCTGATACGTCTTAATGATCTTTATCTTGATCTCAGGGGAGCTTGTCTTTTTGGGAGTGGTGGTGGCTTGTGCGATGGGGTTGGAAACTGTGCTGTCTTGAGGCAACAGGATGGGTGGAGACGAGGGGAGGAGCAATGGCGGAGGGGGTGGTAAGACTTGAGGAATGAGGTGGGAGGCAGGAGGCGGGTGATGGTGGTGAGGTAACAGCGGCGGGTTATGTGGGTGGTGTTGCTGATGGTGGTGATGGTGTTGATGATGAGGTTGATGGTGATGATGGGGATGCGGTGGAGGCGAGATGTGCGTCTGAGGCTTCTCCTGGACCATCGGCTGTCTCAATACCGTACCCTCGCCGAGCAGCAAACCGTGGTCCCCGTAGTTTCGTATGGCACCGTAACCGTTAGCAGAGCCATTGGGGAACTGAGAGTACAAGGCGAATTTGGCCTGTTGTTCATAGGAACCTACACTCGCCGGGTAACCGTTTGTAATGACTGGGAGGTCTTCAGCAGGGTAAGAAAAGCCAGACTCCAACGGAGACTCAAAGTTTTGCTGCCCACCGTCATCTCCTGGGTCACTGATGGCTTCATAGACATCCTCCTGTCTGATGTTGGCTGAGTCAATAAGCTGAGGGGGTTGCTGAATTGTGTTTCCCATGATCCCTTGCATGAAAGAGAAGGAGAAATCCATTGTTCTGCTCCAGCATCCTTAAGTTTCCCTTTTTTTTACAGGGCCTGCTGAAATATTAAGGAGACAGAATTTGTTTATATGGGCACATAATAGACACACAGGTGTACCTTGTTTTTACACAGTCCAGTGAAAAGCAACTCCATACACACTTTTGAATAATCTCATTCATAAAAATTGATGCATTGGGTCAATCGAGGTCAATGTTATGCATTTATATGCTGTGACTGTATTCGATGCTTTTGACACAAATCTAATTTATTTTTCCAGAGATAAACATAACGTTTGTTATATAAAACTTGATAAACTAGTTTACAAAGTTTTTCACATTCTTGATCCCTATGAGGGAACTCCACACAAATTGTACACCCAAGTGTCACTCTTGATATAAAAAAGCAGATTTATTTCCAAATTCAGCAATGTATATTACATTTCCAGTCTCTCAAAAGTCTACATTTGTCAAGACTGAATGCATTAATTCAATACTCATGTAGTCAAAATAAACAAAATTGCTATTTATAATAAAAATATAAAAAAAGATCAATCAAAACAAGGGGGTTAATTTAGTCCATTTTGGTATTCAGGTAATAACAAAATACTTCATAAAGGTACTTTTCAGTATGAAGTCCTAATCACATCATGCCACAGAATAATAAAGTATGTTTTTAAATAAACTAATCTCAAATATTGCTTCCTATAAAAGAATCACAAACCTGCAATGGCCAACAGCTGGCTAACATTAGCCTGCTAACATTTTCTTGATAACAAAACAATCCCGAATCACTCATGTTGTTTTGATTTACACGTGCAGATCGATTTAAATATTGTACGGGTCATGAACAACCAAAATCAGATCCTTGTGTACTTAAGATAGAGCTTGTTTTCTCAGCAACCTTGTAAAATGCAAAGCGGACCCGTGTGATGTCGCTACATAACATGAAAGGCGGCGTTAGCGGATGTGCTAACGTGCTTATACGGGGAACATTAACACATCAACTTTCAAGTTTATCATATGGGGAATTTATAAAACACCCGTTTTAATGCACATTTTTACGCTTCTTGGTCAAATGCGTCATGCGGAAAACCTTAAAACAGTGAAGAAGTGAATGCGAACATGCCAACATGGCTGCCAGTGCCCCTTTAAATCAAATTGGCCAGATAACATTCCCACCAGCGGCTATCTCGAGGAGAAAGTGTGCTGAAAACCATTGCATTTCGTTAAAAAACACAAACGCATGCAGCGGGTGTTGTTGTTTTTTAACGCAATAACATCAAGCATCGAAACAGCGGTAGAATAAAAGCGTCTGTACCTTCAGCGTGTTCCATTCTAAACAAATACACCAAATAAATTGGATTCCTGGTGCAGTTAACATAAACACAAGAACACACAAAGATCTGTGACTCCACGTTTCTTAGATCTGATCCGTTGTATGGGCAAAACGGGGCTAGATCAGTCGTATGTCGATACCCATGATAGGATGTGTGTCTGTGAAATCGGGAGAGGCCCCGTTTTTTTGCGGGATGCTCCTGCAGACCTCGGGAAATTGGGCTCCCATATATTTTATTATAGCTGTCTCCCCTCCCTCCCTCTAGCTGTAACAAAAGCCCCCTCTGCTTAAGGCCTGTGTCTCAGCGCCAAAATATAATCGCCCCCATTGGCTGTGCTGCATGATGTGAGGGGCATGTTGGGACGAGTAGTTTTTTTATCCGATTACATCAAAATAAACGAAACTTTGATAGGAAATTAACTGTGATTATCGAGTTTAAGATGTGACGTATATTACATAGTTGATGTTACATGCACTGTGATGTGAATCGTGTATAAAAATAGAAGTAAAATGCATGCAACGTTTTTGCAATGCATTCTTTCATTTATTATATTTATTTAATCATAATCGTTATATGTATCTTGGATCTTTTAATATTAATAAAAAAGACCAACGTAGCTAAATAGTATTGCTGTCTTAGATTAACCAGCATATTCAACAACATTACAATACTTAAATCATTTAATAATTAAATTAAATCAATATCACTTGTATTCCCCATTGTGTGTTTGTTTACATTTAGTGATACAACTGAGATGATGGGATTGAATAAAAAAGAAAGGACAACATCTAAAAATAGAAGAAAGATAGGTAAATCAATCAATCATCAATATAGGGAGGTTATGTCTTTAAAACGATTTACAAAAGAATTTAGTAGAAATAAAATGAATCATCTTTTAATATCAAGTGTGACGTGTTCTGTAGCCTACATGAAAATGGCGCCATCGTCTGCACAAACATATCATAACAACCATTTCAACACACCCCACAGAGCTCCGGTGCTGTTCCAGGCACGGTACATATATATGTTGCCATAGCAACTTGTCTCCACGACTGAACTGAGATCAGAAATCACATACGCAACGTGTTCTCTCGTCATCCCGGATGAGGTCATGGGAAGTGCCATTGTCCGCCCCGTTCCCGGATTGGCTAGTGTCGGCATTGCGCAACGCTTGTTTATTGGTGTTCTGTGCTGTCAGTCACGCACCTCCTCTCATCGGATGTTCCTCCACTTTAGGACGTCGTTGTTGTTAGTCTGAACTTAGGTTATAGGAGGCGAGCATTACTGCCCGGTACAAGATCCGAACAAAGCACAGTCCACCAAAACGGATTTATTTGTTTATATGTATATATAAGTTTAATCTTAAGGAGAGGCATAGCGTCGTGAATGGATTGTCTGGGATCTGAAAATATCAGTTTTTCGCCCGTGCGGTCGCCTCCAAGGAAATCTGACCCCCAGCTGCAGGAGGAGCGCCGTCGAGCGCGAGCGTCATCCGATCTGACACCAGTCGGTTATTAAACCGCTCGACACGGACGTTTTTCAAACGGTTGGTTGTTGTTTAATCCTCTTTAGTGCCTTCAAATATTCTTAATATTAATACTGTTTGATGTAACGCTAACGTTGGTCAGTTGTGTTATGATAGATCACGAAATTGTGCAAAGTTGTGCTAGGAATGTTGTGTGGGTTTTGACACGGTGGTCGTGTGTTGCAATGAGTGTGCGGCCTCAGTTGTGGCCTTCACATTAAAAATGCTCAGTTTAGATAACAGTCAAGAGAGTTTAAATGAATACATTTTGAATGAAAAGTTAACTCACGTTATGCTTAAAACGTGTAAGTTGACAGAGTCATTTTCGGCACATCACGAACACCTGTCGTAAACACTATATGCTTTACCAAAAGTATTGAGAATTTGAGATGTGAAGTTTCAGTTTAGGTAGTATTGTATCTATTAACGGTATTTGTTTGGTGTATGTTTGGCCCTTTGCCATGTTTTTGTTACTGTTTTAGTAACATGTTGCGAATGTAAACACGCGCAATGACTGACCATATCTACACGCGGCGAGATTTTACTACTGCGCGTAACATCTCGCCCATGATGCTATGAGATGACGTATTCATTTTTAATCTCATTTTACTTTCAGCATTCGAGTTTGATCACACAATGGCAGTGTTTAGCTCACAGGTGCTACTTGCTGTTACAAGATCGAGGTGAGGTCATCCTTGTTACTGTATACATTTTTTAAGTGTACCATTGTTGTCTGTATACACAGATTAGTTTCACCTCATTAAATGAATGTTCTGATTTCAAAACAAGTTAAGCTCTGTTAAAAGCATACGTGGAATGCCACAGACAACCTGTCCCACATATTATAAAAAAAAAAAACATTCCTTGTGTTTTTAATAATTATGTATGATCTTCTGTTTTTTTGTTACAGGGGGTCTTACCTTATTTCTAAAAGACATGGTTGTGCCTCGCTCCCTTCGACAGCATGCATACGTTACCACTCTGAGTACTTCGGACGGGCTTCCCTCACAGCCAAGTGTCCCAGGCCACTCTACCCATGCTACACTTCCAGCTTCATCCGCCCTGACTGCGTGTCTGCACGTCCCGTCCACAGCTCTTGTGCGTGGCTTCAGGAGGTGAAGGATACGGTTGAGCCAGCTAAGGATTGCTCTGTTCCCGCTGCCTCTGGCACTCAATCGCCTCCACCAGCAGTGCCAAAGAAGTCTCTGGGACAGAGAGTACTAGATGAACTCAAACATTACTATCATGGGTTCCGTCTCCTGGGGATTGACACAAATGTCGCTGGCAGGATGGTTTGGAGGTTATTGCACGGGCAGCAGCTCACTAGGAGAGATAGGAGAAGGGTACGTCCGTTAGGGATCATTTATATTTATGATATTTTTGATAAGAAGAGCTTAATGTTATGAACACGGAGTGCCATAGAACAATTGTGGGATCAAATGTTTTTAAAGGGATAGTTCACCCATTCTGTTATCATTTCTTTCTTTCTTTCGCAAAACACAAAAGAAGATATTTTGAAAGTTGGTAACCCAGCAGTAACAGGACCCATTCACTTCTATAGAGAATGTGACAGAGTCTTCAGGAAAATCCCCTGGTTCTTTCACTTTCGATTTCTCCATATATCAAACAAAACAAGTAATGGTAAATATCATAACAATAATAGCAGTGGAGTATGATCCTTTCAAGATGGCGGCGCCAATGCAACATGCAACGTAGGGCATGATGTCAGCTACACATTCTCAATTGTATGGACACATAACCAATGCAAGTGAATGGGGGTCGGTTAACATTTTACATTGACTTTTATGCATTTGACAGACGCTTTTATCCAAAGCGACTTACATTGCTTTATCCTATACATTTTACATAGGTATTTGCAATCCCCGGGATCGAACCCACAACCTTGCGCTGTTAACACAACGCTCTTACCACTGAGCTACAGGTTAAAAACGTTCTTTAAAATATCTTCTTTTGTGTTCTGCAGAAGAAAGTCATACAGGTATGAAAAGACAAGAGGGTGAATGAATGATGACAGAATTTTCACTGTGCGAACTATCACTTTTAATACCTTTGTTCCAAGTCAGTATGTGTTGGTGTTAAATGGATCCACTGCACATGTTCATGCACCATTTCCAAAAACATGCTTTTGTGTTTTATGTAATATGTTTGCTAATCCTGTTAGTACAATTCAGTAATTAGTCAAGATTTTGTAACGTAATGTGACTGTACAGAATTACATAACAAAAGGGTTCAGGAGTGTAGATTACATTTTAAATAGAAACTATGGCCATTTTAGTGTCATTAAGGTTTTGTTTTTGTTTACGTGTCAGTAAGACGTTTTCTTTGATCTACAGCTGATGAGGACATGTGCCGACTTGTTCCGCTTGTTACCCTTTATGGTCTTCATCATAGTTCCCTTCATGGAGTTTCTGCTTCCCGTTTTCCTCAAGCTCTTCCCAGAAATGTTGCCTTCCACCTTCGAGACGGAGACCAAAAAGGTATGTCTGTTTAGAAGACAGTCATCTCCGTAGTAATATCATAATGTTGCTTTCCAATTGACGCTTGAAGACTTTTGCCATCTTGTGCTCAGCCACTCAAATTAATCTGATGGTAAATTTCTGTAGACACAGATGGTGTGTGTGGTTTGTTTTTAAAAGCAGATATTAAAAATATTGAAATATCTTAAAACCTCATGTATTGATTTCGGACCCACAGGAAGAGAAACATAAAAAGGGTCTTGCTGCCAAATTGGAGCTTGCCAAATTCTTGCAGGAGACTATCGCTGAGATGGCCAGAAGAAACAAAGCAGCTGTTGGAGACGAGACTCAGAAGTTCTCAATTTATGTGCAACAGGTGAACGCTTGAAACTTGGGACATTTTCCTAAGATGTAGTTGAACTAAGTGTCACCATCTAACATTTCCAACTGGGAAAGTAAAAAAGCTTTTCTCTACTATAGGTGAGGCACACTGGGGAACAGCCCAGGACTAAAGACATTGTGAAGTTCTCGAAGCTCTTTGAGGACGAATTGACGTTGGAGCATCTGGAGCGGCCACAGCTGGTAGCGTTGTGCAAACTGCTGGAGCTGCAGCCCATCGGCACCAATAACCTGCTGCGCTTCCAACTCATGATGCAGCTGCGCACCATAAAGGCCGACGACGAGGTGAGACAAAGCGGACAGCTGCCACTGACCCTGTTTTACTGCTGAATTTATTATTTGACAGATTGCTGTGACCTGTGGGTTTTTGTTTATCAAAGCCACAGGGAGAGTTCACCAAAAATTTATTTTATTTTACCTACTATGGCAGTAAATGTGAGATGAGATCTGTTTGAGAATCTGACATTCTTCCATATATCTTCCTTTTTGTTAAGCAGAACAAAGACATTTATACAGGTTTGGGGTCAATGATGACCGAATTAATTTTTTTTTGCAAACTATCCCTTTTGAGGGAAAGTTCATCTAAAATGAAAGTTCTGTCATTGGCTCACTTTCAAGTTTTTCCCAACTTAGTTCTTAAATATTTTTATTATCTGAAGCCTCATAGCTATAAACTGTTTCGACCGAAGTTGCTTTGCATCAAAAATCTTGTTCATAAGCCGTGGTCACCATACACTTTTTTCATTGGCTGAAGCTGTTCCCTTAGAAGCAGTTTGTTGCCTTGTAGGTCATTTACCTTTGTCTGTGATGGTTGAGCAGATTTTTTTTGTCTCTTCTCAGATGATCTCCTCCGAGGGTGTTGTTGGAATGAACGTAGCAGAGCTTCAGGCAGCCTGCAGGAGTCGCGGGATGAGAGCTCTGGGTTTGACCACGGATCAGCTCCGACAGCAGCTGCAACAGGTCTGCATGTGTGCACACACAAGGCTACATATGTTGTAAAATAGCATTTTTGAGAAACTATATCACCATTTAGCTCACACTTAAAGCTTAAATATTATAATCAAACCCTTTACAAAATATTTTCTTGGTGCCTGGCTGATAAACAAACTAGTAGAAATACCATATGCTTGCAATGAAGTCCGAGTCCAACATACACCAAAATATTTGGTCACACTTCAGTATAGTGGGCAATTCTTGCTATTTACAAAACATTAACTATGACTTTTTCCACTCTTAGTTTGTGGCTTATTAATAGTTAGTAAGGAAGTTGTTAGTTTAAGGTATTGGGTAGGATTAGGGATGTGCTTTATAAGTACTTATAAACAGCCAACATGCCAATAATAGGCATCTAACAAGTAACTAGTTAATAGTGAGAATGGCCCCCTATACTGAAGTGTTACAAAATATTTTATAAAATTGAGTCAATACCACCTAGAATCGGTTATTTGTATTTGTCTAGTTGATTGTATGTTCTTGGTTTGTTTTTAATCAGTTTTGTTCATGTTTTATCAGTGGCTCGACCTCCATTTGAAAGAGAACGTCCCACCATCCCTCCTGCTGCTCTCTCGTGCAATGTACCTCACAGAACTCGCTCCTAAACCCCCTGTCATCCCACCCGTGCCCAAACTGGAGGTTTTTACAATCTTACATGTTCTCATGATATCATTTTTAAATTTATTTGGGTGTTAAGATTAAAGTATATTCCCTTTTATTTGTTCTTTTTGGCAACACTTGACATATAGTATCATGAAAAAAGTCAAAGGTATGGAGGTCGAAGGTTTCCTATTTAGTTTTATTTTACTTTATAATCTGTTGCAACTTGCAGGTGAACGAAACGAAAGCGGTTCGGTGGGCTTTTTACCAATTGAAACCTAAAGTGAACAAATCCTTACTGTTCTGGCAGGCTAACTAGCATGTAGGCAGGTGATAAGCTATCGCTGTGTTGTTCATTTTCACTATGGTTTCACATGTAATGACCTCTTTGTTTGTTTTTTTTCACACAGAAGGCCATTCCTCCTGTGGAGAGCTATGCTTCAGCCGAAGGAAATTCACAGTCGTCTTCTGTGGAAGTGATGGTGGATTCCGCGCCTGTCATCAAAGACAAAAAGGTAAGAATGCCATTACATCATCAGTCCAGGTAACATCAGGTATTACGTAATAATACAGTTTTAAATTAAGTATCAAAACGTGGTTTGGAAGAACCTCAAGATAATTCTGCTAAACCACTGTATATATACTGTAACTAATGAATATAAATGTATTTCTTTAGTCTGAAGAGTTGTTGGAGAAAACCAGAGCGTTGGACACACCATCAGCAGAAGCACAGTTAATACATGTAAGTGTAAATTGAAATTGAAATGATCTGTCCTGGTGGGAATAACATATATATTTTTTTCCAATCCAATTTCTCTGACCTTAATAAAGCTGTACCACACTCACCCATGTCACCTAGTTACTTTTCAAAATAGAGGCTAGTTATTCAAAACCTAAAAATGTAAAACATTAAACTAAAAATTATTCTTGTTCTTTAGGTCTCTAGGAGTGGTTGAGGAATATGTGACCAAATAATAAAAGAAATGCAAAAAGGAAAAAAAAAATATTTATTACAAGTCTTTTACAAAAATCTCTTTTGTGCACATTATTTTTTATTAACCAAGCCAGCAAAATAATAATATTTGAAATGAAACCTTACTTAATATCATTTAAATTTAGGAACATTTATAGACGGTTTCATGAACCGCACACGCCTGGCCCAATGCTAACTTCTGGTCTGTTTGGTTATAATATAACAATTTATTTTATATTCATATTTTATTGTATATTCAGTGTATTAAATTAAATCAAAACAACTCAGCAGTTATTGATTCGTTGGAGCGGTCTACTGGAAGTTAGGTCCACATATGTTCATGTTGTTGCCGCTGAAACTCCTTTGAAATGCATAAGAAAAGTAATAATCATCTTTTAATGCAATTTTTTATGCATTGTCATTTTGTCATCAGGCTAAGGAGGCAGAATTGTCACAGAAGTCCAAGATGAGTGCTAATGGAATGTGAGAGAGGCCTCTGGTCACCACAGAAAACCTCATTCTTTTGGAGAAGATAGTAGAGGATCTTCTGTCTTTCTCTCCACTGCTGTTGTTTGTGCTGAGAAAACATATCTCTCCTACAGTGCTGGCTTATACGGGCCTTGATGCCCTTCTGTGTGTCACATGTAAACATACAAACACCCTTCACAGAGACCTGATGGACAACACATAAAATACATCACTCAAAGAAAGAGGGATCGGTTGTGGTTTATCTCCTGAGATTTGTAAAGACACTTAATAACAGTTGGGGCGAAACCTCTCACCCCTGCACTCCAGCCCAACGTGCGTGATGTGTTTGCGACCTTCAGTTCTGACAAATTTCATTTGATAATCGCAACGCGGTTCAGCCAGAAAATGTGTAAGGAACTTGCAGACTTGCCTTTTTTGAACATCATTGTGTAAATTTGTAAATAAATTGTAAGATACCTTCATATTATATAGCAAAGTGCTATGGCTTTATACAGTCAACTTTGCCTTTCAAGTAGGCAAAATAAGTCATATTTTATTACAAGGAATGCAACTGCTAGCATTCATGATTTAGTTTGGCAGTTGAATTGTAAATAGCCCAATTATCATCAATTTCTCTTTGGTAAGAGAATTTTACATTGACTCCTTCAGGAGATGCGATGGTGTAGCAGTTGCGCCAGACCTGCCTATGGCAGACCCAGGGTTTCATAGTGTCCACCCTTTGAATCAGAAATGTACATTTTCCTTATCCAAAGCTCTTGTGACTATTTGAGTCATGAAGTTTACAGCCGCAAAATTCTTCCAAACTTATTTTGGGGTTTTATTTGTGTTATTGCGTTTCATGTTGCACTGGCTAAACCAATGACAGGAAACATATAATATGGGAATGCTGTAAAGTTTTGATGAATCCCATTGATGTTTGCATTGTATTACCCCAGGTTCTATTTAGTTCGACTGTAATATTACTAAATATGTGAGCTCAAATCTGTTGGTGGACTTCATGTAAGTTAAACAAATTATACACAGTGGAAGATGAAACTGCGTGTCATTGTGTAAAACAATATATCTTCTTTGACTCCTGTAAAGAAATCAAGATGCTCATTATTGCTTTAGCTTGTATTTGTTTCTTGCATTGTTGGTAAACGAATAACAGGGATACCAATTCACTAATATCATATGCACACAAAACCACAGCTGTTGTTTGGTTATCAACATTATTTAAAATATCTTTCTTGATCTGCACAAGAAGGAAAGTCATACGGATTTGAAATGACAAGAGAGTGAGTAAATGATCACAGAATTTAAATTTTTGGTTGGACTATCCCTTTAAATTATCTAAAAGTTGGTAAATGTGTTCATTTGTCTTGAATTCAGAAAAAAAACTAATGTTTTTTTTATTTAAATACGGACTTGTCAAACTGAATGATTGGTTAATTCCCCCCTTCCATGCAGCTGCATTGAGCCAAGTAATGTTCATACAACACAAGCTCTCTTCGCCTGGAGTTTTGACTGTACGCTCGGCTTGTGATTACTCTGGAATGCTGGTCAGTGGTTTATTGGAGATACCTTCAGTGTTCTTTGACCTAAAAATCCATTTATTCCTCAGATAATGTGTTTAGTAGAGCAGAAGGGCTCATATACTGGTACAGTGCGCACTCACAGCGTGAGGTTGGTCACAAGACTCTTAACCTCTTTAAAGTCTCCTGTGAAAGAGTACTTGTTTGAGGCTTTGATCATTGATCATTAAAGTCCTTCTTGTGTTTAAAAAGGATGGGAAACCTATTACACCTAATAGACCCACTGACAAATAAATTAATGGCATTTAACTGTGAAAAATAAGTCTTCAGTGATTTGTTTCTTGACTTCACTTGAAAATATAGGCCTATTCAAAATAGAAAATATTTTATAATTGTCGCCTTGGAATTATAAGGTTCTGTTTGCATTCTGAGCAGTTTTAAGAGACTGTGTGTCAAAGTTTCTTCATTCCATTTGACTTTGTAGATAAAACTTTTATTTTCAAAAAAAGTCCCACAATGTACAAAACATCAAAAATAAAAGTTCAGTGATAGTTGTCACAGAATAATGTTGACAAAAGTGTCAGATATAACCATATAATTCCAAGGCGACAAAATATATGAAAATCGTTTATCTCCTTTTAATTTAAATTGGTAAAAAGTACATTCAGCTCTTCGGTTAAAGTGTACTTCACTCAAAAATCTGTCATTATTAACACACCTTCAAGTTGTTCCAAATCTGTATAAATTTCTGTTGATGAATTTTTGATGAACATAGAGAAAGATGTTTGGAAGAATGCTTTGTAACCAGACAGATTGTCTACCATAGGAAAAATGCAACGGTAGTCAAAAGTGCCTAACTGTTTGCTGTCTAACATTCTTTAAAATATCTTCTTTTGTATTCAGTAAAAAAAATAGAAAATGTTCCCCACTATGGGAGTCACAGAATTAAAATTTTTGGGTGAAGAAGGTTATCCCTTTAAGTCAAACCTTGAAGACTTCTTTTTGTTTCCAGTCTTAGAATTTTGAAGTTGCTGTGTTAAGCAATTTGACAAGCTTTATTTCTATTTATATTAAGGCTTTCAAGTGTTCGAAAAATGTTAGGGAAACTTTGCATATATGTAGGATTTGTTTACTCTTAAAAAATACTGATGTCATAATGTGAAAGAAATGGACTAAAGTGACATCTAGTGGTTCAATTATAAAACTGCATCCCTCAATTCAATATTTCAGGAAAAAAAATGTGGACATACAACACACATCCTCTCATAAATAAGTGGGTGACCATAGCAAACGTATCAACAATTTGTGGAGGACCAAAACACGTCCAGCTCACAGTTTGAGAGTATTAATAAGACTGCTTGATTAAAACTTATATAATAGAACTACAACTCCTAAATCCAACATCTGTATTTATTCACAACAATATGTCATTTTGGCAGTCTTCTCTTACCGTAATAAACGCTACTGTACAATAGATGACATGATGTACTTTTCTACCAAAATGCACGTCCTACACTTATTGTGGCCCATATTACTGAAGGATGTGGTTGTTACTGCAGCTTCCTGTCTTAGACGCGTGCAGAGGAGAGATGTGACTTTCAAAAGCATCTTTCTCTCAACAGACTTACTCTTGTGTGTGTTATTATTAGTTTTGTAAGTGGTTTTGATTACTTTACTTTGAGAGAGGAATTTAGGACCATTGATAAATTGGAGGAACTGGGATTTTGAAGGAGGGTTGAATTTAAAAGGAGGGAGCGATGGCCTCCCTCCTGATGCGAATTTTTAGGCTGGGTGTGGAGAAAAAGCGGATCAGGCTCTATGAAAACCTGAAGAGGGATGTTGATCCACACCAGATGTGGGAAACTCAGGGAGATCTGGGAGATGGAGCTTTTGGGAAGGTGTATAAGGTAAGAGAGCATTAAACAGCATTTAGTGTTTGGGTTTCTCTAAATAATAGATCATATTTACAAAATACTCGCAAGTAGATTTTTGCAAGTTTGAAAAAAACAATATAATAAAAACATCATAAATTAATAAAAAGCTTCTCAGTGCTGATATGATCTGACCCTGTCTGTCATGGAAATCCCTCCCACCTAACACTTGCTTTTGAAATGAATCGACTATATGAAGTTAAATCAAATTATTATATTGTTTGAATATACATTAAATGACTAAAATCATTTGCACATACTTGCTTTTTACAAAAGTTAATATTTAACACTTAAGCACATACTTCCCAAAATGTAAAAGAAGGTCAATTTTCAGTATGAGACGTCATTCTGACGTTCTTTCAACCTGTGTCTGCCATCTTTTAAAACAATTCAAGAACAAATGAGAAATAAAGTAATTGAAATGTATTAGTCTAGAACGGGTTACAAAGCCATTTCTAAGGCTTTGGGACTCTAGCCAACTACAGTGAGAGCCATTATCCACAAATGGAGAAAGCATGGAACAGTGCTTAACCGTCCCAGGAGTGGCTGGCCAACCAAAAATACTCCAAGAGCACAACAACGACTCGTCCAGGAGGACATATGAAAGATCCCAGAACAACATCTAAATACCTGCGGCCTCTCTTGCTTCAGTTAAGGTCAGTGTTAACGACTCTACACTAAGAAAGAGACTGTGCAAAAATGGCATCCATGGGTGAGTTCCAAGGCGAAAACCACTGCTGACCAAAAAGAACACAAAGGCTCGTCTCACATTTACTAAAAAACATCTTACTGATCCCCAAACTTCTGGGCAAATATACTGTGGGCTGATGAGACAAAAGTTGAACTTTTTGGAAAGTATGCGTCCCGTTACATCTGGCATAAAACTAACACAGCATTTTATAAAAAGAACATCATAGCAACAGTCAGAACTGGTGGAGGTAGTGTGATGGTCTGGGGCTGCTTTGCAGCTTCAGGACCTGGACGACTTGCCATTATTGATGGAACCATGAATTCTGCGCTCTACCAGAAAATCCTAAATGTGTCCGGCCATCGGTTTGTGAACTCAAGCTTAAACGCACTTGTGTTATGCAGCAGGACAATGATCCAAAACACATCAGCAATTCCACCTCTGAGTGGCCAAAAAATCTAAATAAAGGTTTTAGAGTGACCTAGTCAAAGTGCGAGCTTAAATCCAATTGAAATGCTGCGGCATGACCTTAAAAAGGCTGTTCATGCTCGAAGATCCTCCAATGTGGTTGAATTAAAACAATTGTGCAAAGAAAAGTGGACCAAAGTTCTTCCACAGCGATGTGAAAGACGCCAAGGGTGGCACAAATAGTTATTAGGTTTAGGGGGCAATTACTTTTACACATAGGGTCAGAAATGTTTGAATTGTTTTTTCCCTTAATCAATAAAACCATAATTTAAAAACTGCATTTTCTATTTACTCTGGTTTTCTTTGTGTAATATTAACATTTGTTTGATGATCTGGATCATTTATGACAAATATGCAAAAAACAAAAAATCAGGAAGGGGCAAATACTTTTTCACATCATTGTACATTTTTGTACGTGGATGGCGAGACATCGCGTTGTAATTTAGGTTTTTAATATATTCACACTACTTTTATCATGCTAGTACTATACTTGCCGCTATTTTTTAGTACAGTGGAGTACAGTCACTCCAAGATGGTGCATACACATATGTTATACTTATAGGTTTCCAAGGTGATAGAAAATTTGTGTTCAGAGGCCACGCTGCGGTTTGTCAACTTCCTGTTAATGTAAAATGTGAAGCATGGCTTCCTGTAAGAGATTTTCAACTTTACACATCAAACTGTCGTCGTCTTCTTCCCTCCTTGAAGATAAAACACACCTTATTGCTTAACTTTGAATACAGTCAAATCATAAATGAAAGATCCAGTCATTTGCATTTAAACAGGTTTTTTTTGGAGTTACAGCTTTTTCAGTAAAAGCATCAAAAACATTGATGACTCATTATGCACTACACAGATTTGTGTCCTTAAACGCTCTCTAAAACAAGAATTTCCCTCAATACCTCCTGTGTTCAACCTGAAAGTGTAACTCATAATACATCACCTATACATTGATGTAGCGCAACTGATGTAATAACAAACGCTTTGATACATCATATACACTTCCTGTTTCCATAGGAAGTTGGCTACATAAACACTTAAATACTTCCTCTTATGTTCTACTAATTCACCCACTAATGAATAAGTAGCATTAAAACAATGTATCTTCTAACATTAAAAGAGAACTGAAATAATTTTCATTGAATTTCCGAGAGCAAATGAAGACAGCATGTATTTAATAAATTTTATAAAAAGTGATAAGGGCTAATTTGATGTGTTACGAAGGTTCACAGTCAGACGACGGGTGTCCTGGGTGCTGCAAAAGTGATTGAAGTACGCAGTGAGGAGCAGCTCGACGACTACATCACTGAGATTGACATCCTAGCGGCCTGCCGTCATGCGAACATTATCTCTTTGCTGGACGCCATCTTCTTTGAGGGATGGCTTTGGGTGAGCCACATCTATTAATAAAGTAAAACTGCGAAAGCGTTTCTTTTCTCACAGTATTAAACTGAGTATCGTTTGTCTCTTCACTTCAGATTTTTATTGAGTACTGCCCTGGAGGAGCCCTGGATGACATCATGTTGGGTGGGTGTGGTTTATTACACCGTCATTTTGGACTTTTTTATTTGATAGAATTTTCACATATTTTTGAAATATTAATGAAATAGGCTGCAATTTTACAAGTCAGGTGTAAAATAACACTAAAACATGTAAATGTAAAATTCCCAGCATTAGTTTTTTATGTTTTCAGATTGGATTTTGTTGGAGCAGGACTTTTACTTTTACATTTACTGTTTGTGTTGTAGAACTGGAGCGGGGTCTTTCGGAGCAGCAGATCAGTGAGGTGTGCTGTCAGACCCTACAGGCCCTCTCTTACCTACATCAGCATCATATTATTCACAGAGATCTGAAGGCCGGAAACATTCTGCTCACAATGGAGGGACAGGTCAAACTTGGTACATATGCTGTTCTTATGAGACAACAAATGTAACATGACTAACAGTTGTGTCACATGGATAAAATGACATGACATGTAGGTCTTGCTGGGGGTCATTTCTATATAAACAAAATTACATTGATCTTCATGTTCACACAATATATTTGATTTAAAACTTGAATTCATGCATTTTTATGCATGGGTTTAGCATTCTGTGCATACCAAAGTGCCGACATAAAATTCCTGTTGACTTACTTGCTTTTAGTCTTCTGTACAGAAAATGTTTCAGACAATTCATTCAGTTGGATAAAGAAATCCTTACACTTGTCTTTATGTGTTTTGCCTGACATTTGTGTCCTCTGTCATGCAGCTGACTTTGGTGTGTCTGCAAAAAATGAAAACACCCTCCAAAAACGATCAACTTTTATTGGAACGCCGTACTGGTAAGAATAAGAGTTGTGTGAAGAGTTCTTCTCAAATGTTTATTAACAACACCAACAGTATCTGTGGTCTAAAATGGAAACACATCTAGCTATGCGAGCTAGATTTCACACATCACTGGCTTCTGAAATGTGCCCAGAAGCAATTTATAACACAGTACAAGTATATGTGTGTTGCACTTTAGTGTTTGTAAAGAAAATAAGTGCAATCTGTCTATTCTATTATCAGTTGTTGACTACTGTCATAGCGGAATATCAGTTTGAAGAGAAATCTTTCAAGGTTGAAGACATTTCAATTGTCAACATGTTCATGGCCGAATGCACATTTCCAGGTTAATCTTACTGAGGGTCGTCACTGTGCCAGTCACTACAGTGAGACTCTGTTTGTTTTGTCTAAGCACCTGTGTCTACGCTTTGTCTTTCAAGGATGGCGCCAGAGGTCATCATGTGTGAAACTTCAAAGGACAATCAATACAGCTGTAAAGCAGATATCTGGTCACTTGGTATCACTCTGATTGAAGCTGCTGAGATGGAACCTCCTCACCATTCTCTCAATCCCATGAGAGTTCTGCTGAAGATCACCAAATCTCAACCTCCCATGCTCTCCAATCCCCGTCGTTGGTGAGTGTTTCAATCAATCAATCGATCTATTGATCGATCAAAGAAGAAGGACTTGTTAACTTATTTTTACGTCTATTTCCAGGTCATCCCATTTTCAAGACTTTTTGCGGAGGACGTTGCAGAAGAACCCAGAGGCTCGCTGGGGAGCCCAGCAGCTGCTGGCTCACCCTTTCGCATATGCGGGTCGAGACGGGCGAGCTCTTAAAGAACTCATAGCTGAAGCCAAAGCAGAGGTCACTGAGGTCATAGAAGCTGAGGTAAAGGCATCAAGATATTTGTTTACACACTCAAATACAACCTGTAGGTAAAACGTTATACTGGTAATCTCTATCGTGTGTGCAAATAAAAAAAACCTACATTTTAAAGAAAACATGCATTTTAGGACAGAAAACTAAGGATAAAATATATGATTTAGCAAGACCATAAAGATCTAAATTATGTCTAGAAATTAAATAACAAAAATTCAAAATTTATATTAAAGATAGAAGATAAAAATTGAATACAAAATAAACGAAGAAATTTAAACGAATGACTCAGGTGGAACCAAAATGAAAGTTCGTGCCTGTTCAAACTAATCTTTTCAAAAGGTTTAAACATTTTTTTCCTGTATATTCATTTCTACAGTCTATGTCAGACCTCCGTGAGTCTGTAAACGAAACAATAGCAACAGAATCTGAGCAAACACAAACTGAATCAGTGCAGGCAGCTGAAGAACAAGCAGCTGAACCTGACAGATCTCAGAAAGCTACTGTTCCAGTTGCTGTTCCTCAATCTCCCACCGATCCAGAGCCAAACACTGAGGTTAGAGTGACCCGCAGGGGATCCCACGTCATAGATAAAGCACAGAAGAGGGCAAGACGACTCTCTGTTCCTGGAAATCTGCTCTCGTTTCTGACTGGGGCCGGTCGACGCAAATCTGGATTCTGGGGTGATAATTCGCCAGCTAAGGCAACTAAAGACTTAGAAGATTCCAGCGTGATGGAAACTGAGCAAAATCCTCCTGTTTCAGCGGGAGATAGCCATGAAACCACTGACAAATCCAAAGAACAGACATCTGACTTGGTTGAAGTTACAAGCAAAGAGGCCGCCGACACCAAAGATGAAGCTAAAGAAGAGGACCACTTATGCACAACAGCACAAGCACAGCAACCTACATGCACATCAGCTCCAGCACACCAACCTACATGCACATCAGCTCCAGCACACCAACCTACATGCACATCAGCTCCAGCACACCAACCTACATGCACATCAGCTCCAGCACAGCTACCAACATACACACCAGCTCCAGCACACCAACCTACATGCACATCAGCTCCAGCACACCAACCTACATGCACATCAGCTCCAGCACACCAACCTACATGCACATCAGCTCCAGCACACCAACCTACATGCACATCAGCTCCAGCACAGCTACCAACATACACATCAGTTCCAGCACAGCTACCAACATACACACCAGCTCCAGCAGACCAACCTACATGCACACCAGCACCAGTACAGCTACCAACATACACACCAGCTCCAGCAGACCAACCTACATGCACACCAGCACCAGTACAGCTACCAACATACACACCAGCTCCAGCACACCAACCTACATGCACACCAGCAACAGCACAGCTACCAACATACACACCAGCACAGCTCCCAACAGACTTCTCTGAGAAGAAAACACTAGATCTTATCAAAGAGCACACGGATGAGAAAGATTGTGGTGTGAAAAAAGTGATGTCTGATGATTCTGTCCACAATGACCAAAGATTCTGGCAATCCCTCCAAAACTCACCCATTCATGACACGCTTCCTAAAGCAACACATCCTCAGAGCTCTCATGTAAAAGCGCTGAATTTGGAAACATCAATGTTAATTAAACGTGACAGATGGGAAGAGGAACATTATAAAAATCAATATCTTGATTTGGCCTGCGCCTTGAAATTGTGTGGTTCTCCCTTCACAACAGATGTCAAAATCTCTTCTGTTGAGATGTCGTCTAATAACTTACACAAAGTAATTCCAGATTTAGAGGCAAGTCAACAGACAAGTGAAACATCACAAAGCGAGACCGATGAGGGAACGATCACACTTGTTGAAGAAAAACCTGAGGTGGAACTCGAAGAACGAGAAGAACTGGAGACAGATGGTGGGACATTGAATGAAATGAAAGAGGAAAGCTGTGAGGAAAGCCATGGAATCTGTGGAGATACAAACTCGGTAACAGAGGAAGAGGAACGTTCGACCAACGCAGAACAGCACAGTATTGAGGTACGATGTGAGGATCCAACCAGTCAAGAGAATATTCCATTGGATGTTGGGAATGAAGACGTAGATTCAATAAATGAAAAATGTGAGAAAGAAAAATCCTGTGAAGAAGCCAAAGATCCTAATGGAAAAACAGAGGAGCTTTTAACCACCCAAGAAGACGTTAAAATGGAGTACAATGTTGAAAATGATGAAGTTGACTTCAAAAATGAAAACATTGAGAACACAAGACAATCAGAGGAGATGGAAACAACAACTCAAAATGAGATGACAAATATCATTGTTGTACACAAGCCAGAACTGTCATGTCAAACCAATACAGAAGAGATCAGTGCTGAGAGGGAAATGAGTAAAGAAGAAGCGGCCAGAGAAGAGAGAACAAAACACACAACAGGACACTGTTCCGAAACAAAAGAAGATTGTATAGATTCAATTAAACCCAAGGACAATATTCAAGGAAATGATATTGAAAGTATACAGAACATAGAAGGAGAGAAAACAAAAAGCCATAGTTCTACAACAGATGGGATAGAACCAAAAGTGAAAAAGCAAGTGATGTTTTTACTCGAAGAGGACTCAATGAGACAAGATAAAACTGAAGAAAGTGTTCTTGGAAACGGCTCGAAAGAACAACATGTCGGGGCTAATGGAAACGCACCTAAGGAATCGAATAAAGACACCGTTGCACCTCTTTCTCCAAATACTGAACCGCTGTCTCCTGGTTTGGAAGGGGTGAGTCTATAACAAACAAAACACACCAAGATATAAGATTACGATACATGATATAAATATAATGTTCGTATCAACTCAGGAAATACCCGCGAGCAGACGCACGGTAAAGAAGATCAGAAAATTTATGGTGGATGGACAGGAGGTCAGCGTCACCACCTCTAAAGTGCTTAGTGACAAAGACAGAGAGGACAAACAAATGCGCTACAACAGGTAACAGGAAACGGTCCTTGTTAATGTTGATGGACTTGTGAGGAAAAAGCAAGTTTTTGATTTATGTATCAAATTGAATTATTGCATGTGTTTTCAGACGGCAGGAGCTGCACGCGTTGAAGCTCTTACAGCGAGAGGAGCAGAGGGAACATGGGCAGCTGGAGCAGAAACTACAGCAGCAGAGAGAACAGATGTTTCGCCACATTGTACAAGAGATGACTGTATGTCACACTGCCTCGTGCACCTCACACCTGATAGCGGTTACATTTTTCTTATATTTTGGAAAACCTGCCAGATTAGTCGATCAGTATTAGTTGTCCATGTTGTGAACAATAACTTCATTTCCAACTGGGGAAATGTGGGAAGCAATGTGCACTATTATTAATAAAGGAGCTTCACGATTCCATAGAAGAACCTTATTTTTTAATTGGTTTTAGAAAGAACCTTTCAAATATAAAAGAACCAGTTTGCAAAATGTTCTTTGTAGTGAAAAAGGTTCTTCAGATTATAAAAGGTAAGAAATAGATTGTTCTTAAAAGAACAGGTTCTGTTTGGAACCATTCATGTTTTTTCTATGGCATCCCTGTGAAGAACCTTTAAAGCATCTTTATTTCAAAGACTCAGGAGTGGGACGTCATTTTTAGCCAATTTACAATACAGTGAAAAGTGTCAAGCTGTGATATTATTGGATGATATTATTCCTCTCCTGCTGCACAGCCTTCATTCTTAAGTGCACAATGCATTTGAAGATGTATTTTTGGATGTACGTTTTGAAATACAACCTTTAACATCTTAATAGTCCATCTGTTTCACAAAAGGTTATTTTTAGTGGAAAAGGGTTCTTTAGACCAGGGGTTCCCAAACTTGTGACAATGACTTCGAAATAACAGTGCCATTGACTCGAGACCCCCACTATCCTCAGAAGAGGTTAAAGTATGTAAACGTTGTGTGCAAATGGGCATATACACCTACTCGACCAAAACACGCATAATGACAACGAAATGAGCACAGTCTAACTAGGGTGACTGACCACCACCTAACAAACCAAATGTGGGTCAGGTATTTCATATTTCGTAAATAAACACTCGCGCAAACAAGCGTCTCATGTGCATTTCAGGTTAAAGAACGAGTTTCTTAATGTGACAACTAAAAACTGCGGGAGAACTAATACTACAGATGGTCGAATTTCATGAAACTGGGCTGCGTTCAACCACAACAAAACGTTGCAAAATGTTTTTTAAACGGAAATGGTCGTACAGCCTGTTGTGATGACGCAAGAGTTGAACTATGGCAGCTGAGATGGCCATTCTTTGTGTTCTTTTTGAAGAATTTTCGGAGCCTGATGAAATTGGTTTGAATACGTGTTGAATACTGCAAAATAAATCCTCTAATATCTTCAATTGTTGCGTATACCGAGCTGCAGCAGACACATTTTAACTACTTTACCTGGACCCATTGTGCAAGCTGTCTCTTTAATATCGCGTGGGTTATATGAGGAAGATGGCTCCTTTGACTGCGGCGCTTCTACGGCATCCTCCGCTGGCCTCCCTGCGTTGTCTTTGGTTGATATTAATCAACGAAATTCCTGAGGGTGATGGCGTTTTATTTGCATGGTTTTATTTTTAACTTATTGATTACATATGCTATTTAAAAAAAATCATCTTGCGACTCCGCTATCGCGGCCTTGCGACCCTTACTTTGGGAACCCCTGCTTTAGACTATAGAAAAGGTAAGAAGGAAATGGTTCTTTTAAGTATCTTTGGCTAAATATATATAGTTGTGAAGAACCTTTTTTAGCACCTTTATCTTTAAGAGTGTTTGTTACATTTGCACAAACACGATTTAGAGACGTTATATTTCCTTATGTTCTTTATTATTCTTTTCTCCATGTATAAATATTTATTTTTTTCAAAAAAATATCCTCATCACGTCTGTTTAAAAAAAAACATTACTATTGGTCACCCATCATGTTTGTCTGAGTTTTGCAAATATTTAACCGATAAAAAGTATTAAAGAGGTTGAAAACTCTAACAATTGAGTGTTTAACTATTGAAAAAAATGAAGATACGAGATACAAACGTTCAGTCTGACAGCGACAATATGAAACATGCACAAAAACATATATATTTTAGGAAGGAAATAAGATCAATAAGAAGTTTATATTAATATATAAAATATATAAAAGTTAATATATATATATATTTTTTTTTAATATATTTTCTGAAGAAAAGATGAGTCATTGCCACTATGATGCAAGAGAGTTGTGGGTGATTTCCAGACAGTGGTGCAACTGCAAAGTTTGCGTGTTTTAATGCATTGTTACGGTAGGCCTTGCTACGATGTTAAGGGTGGTTTCTAGGAAGTCTCAGCCTCAGACGTCACACTCACGGACCTTTGGCTAAATGTCTGATGCATAAGGCACACTTTTCTGGATAAACTTCATCTCGTTTCCAGGCCTCTAAACACGATGCGGCACAAAACTTTGGTTATTGGTTGCTTTGTCAATCATATGGCCCCTTGAGCGGGCCTTGGCAAAAGAAAGCGGGGAACGCTCCCAGACCTTCAGTGTGGAGGTCTGGCTACATGAGACCAGTTGCTGGGTTACTTGTCCATATTCCTCATTACAGCATATTCTTCATATCTCTCCTAAAATAAACAGAACATTTTGATCCATCATTCATAACTTTTGTATTGAATTAAGTTCAGAAGTTTGGATACCCCCTGATGCTTTTGCTGTAGTGAGCTAAACTAACAATCTGTAACCTCTGCAGAGTAAGAAGCAGTATTATGACGGGGAACTTGAGAGACTTGAAAAACAGTACCAACAGCAAAGCAGCCAAATGGAGGCTGAGCACACAGCCCGGCTCCGGGAGGATGCGAGGAGACTCAAAGCCCAGCAGGAGAAAGAGTTGACCCGAAAGAGCAGTTCATTTAAAGCTGAGCCTAAAGAGGTGTGGATCGCTGCATTCACACACGCTGATCTAAAAATTGTCTCCAAACACACATCAATGTGTGAGAAACAATAAGTGTGACTGTTTGTGTTTCAGGAGCAAAAGTTTCTCCAGAAACAGCAACAGGAACTCAATGAAGCTCTACAGAAAGGAGTTCAGGAGCATAAGAGGAAGGTGGCGTCCATGGAGTGGGAGATTACAGCCAAATCCCAACAGTTTAAGAGAGGTATGCATATCAAAAGTATACAGATTGAAAACAAGTTGAGGGTGAGAAATATAAGAGAGATTTTTTGTTGTTGAGTGAACTTCATCATGTTCTTTACATTACATAGGATGATTTTAGGTAAACAACAGTAAAGCGAACACTCTTCACAGGAAGGGTCACATATGATTCTCACATGACTTAAATCCAATGTTTCCTTCTCTGTTAAGCTCGTGAGGCTGTTATTTGGGAGTTAGAACAGCGCCATCTACAGGAGAAGTACCACCTGTTCAAACAGCAGGTGAAGGAGCAGTACAGCCTACAGAGACAGCAGCTGACCAAAAGACACAACAAGGTTACTTCACTTGAACCTCCAAATACACTTTGGGGCTTTTTCTTTTGTATGCTGAACAGTTTTTTATGGTTCCCTCATATGGCAGGAAAAGGAGAGAGCGTCTCGGTTCCAGCAGGTTCTTCTTGAAAACCAGAAGTCATTGCAGGCCCAAGAAAGAACTTCCTTCCAGAAGGCCCAGAAAGCCGAAGCCAAGTCCCTTTTCAACCAGTTTAAAGTAGAACTTAAAAAGCAAGGTCTAAGTGGTCCTGAACAACGACAACGTCTCACGCAGGTCTGTTAAAAAAGCTTCTGAAATGTGATCTGTAGATTGTGCCTCAGTGGTGTTTCTACAATATAAAGGCTTTTTCTCACAGTTTTTATCAGAAGAAGAAGCAAGACAGAAGCTGGAGAGACAGAGTCTTCAGGAGAATCATGATAACCAGCTGAAAGCAGTACAGGAACAATGCGACGCGAGTGTAGCTGAACTACAGCAACTACAGGTAAACAAGTGACACCTTTTATACAATGTATTGTATATTTTAAAGGTCCAGTGTATGAAATTTAGTAACACCCAGTGGTGAGGTTACGCATTGCAACCAATGGCTTGCTCCACCCCCGCCCCATTTTGAAGCACTACGGTGGCTGACACAGGTCTAAGATGTCGTCACGGTTTCGCTTCTTTGCTGAAGAAGATAACGTTTTTATGAAACGCGCTCTGTAGAGCAATTTGTCCGTTTAGGGCTACTGTAGAAACAACATGACCCATTCCATGTTAGGGGACCCACGGTGTATGTAGATAGAAATAGATCATTTTAAGGTCATAAAAACATAACGCTTCATTATTTAAGGTCTTTATACACATCTGAACACAAAGTTATGTATATTATACTACATTTCTGTCAATAGATCCTCTAAAAATTACACACTGGACCTTTCAGCATAGTGCATCTGTACAAGCCTGCCGCGCACAGTGATTTCGAGTCTCTGTATTTTTCTGCAATAGAACGAGAAACTTCAGGTTCTTGTGGACATGGAGAAGAAAAAGATTAAAACTTTGGAGGATGAGCACACGCTGGAGCTCAATGAATGGAGAGACAAGCTTGCATGCAGGAAAGAGGTAATGGAGTGCAAGTGAAGAGTAGTCTTAAAGTTTTGCAATTTGTCAGATGCACTCATGCAGACTCATATTGTATGTGCATGTGTAGGTGTTGGAAGAAGATCTGGCTCGCAGGCGTCGAGAGAAAGAGGGAATGCGGAGGAGAGGCAGTGAGCCTGAAAACCGTCACGCAAGTCGCCGTCCGAAGTTCTTTCACAACCTGAGCTTCTCTTGACGAACAGCAGAAATAAACCGATCCTCAACCTGTGTCTGTATATAAGATTGGGACTAGTTGTCACTCAGCGAAGTTGAAGGATAGCTGTATCTTGCTAACTATAAGGTTATTTAAGGTATTATTAAATGTTAGTTTCAAACTCGTGGTGGATTCTTTACATTCATAACTGAGAGAAACTGTTCATAAGAATTTCTGGCAAAAATAAAAGTTTTTCACATACATTTTACACATGAAATGGCAGTTTTCATGTTTTTTTTGTAATCTGACAGTTCTTCACAGTATTTAAAAAAAATCTGTAAATGTATCAAGTTTTCGCATTATATGTGGAAAATCTTTAAAGAGAACAGTAAAATTTAATTATAGTATACTTTACATTGTCTGTACTATGTGTCTAAAGAAATATTGAAGTCCTAGTCTCTCTGTCTCTCTGTATATTTTCAGTTTTGTTTAGCTGGGGAATGTTTTTTTATCTGTAAATCTGTTTAAAAGTCATGTTAAACCTTAATTGATCTAAGTGTACTTTACAACAATAAAAAAGCAATAATTTGTGAATAAATATGTCTTGTCTGGCGGATTTGTGTTTAGCTGACGTGATGAAATGGACTACTGCAATACTCTCCTTGCTGGTCTTTCTGCAAAGGCTATCAAACCACTCCAGCTGGTTCAGAATGCATACCTCGTCTTCCAACAGCCCAAAAGGGCTCATGTGAGACCCCTTTAATCTCTCTCCACTGGCTACTGGTTGAAGTCCGTATCAAATTCAAGTCACCAATCCCTGTCTACAGAACTATCACTGGATCCGCACCGACAACCTTCACACCCCATCAGGAACCTTATGATCAGCATACCAGCAGCGTCTTTTATTGCCTTCTCATAAGGGCTGTAAATCCACATCTCTCACAACATTAAAAAAGCTACTTAAAGGCCTGTATGACATATCGCTTATTGCTCTATGAACTCTCTGTAAATCGCTGTGAAATGATTAATCACATCCAGAATAAAAGTTTTGTTTACATTATACTGTGGATGTCTGTGTGCTGTGCATATTAATGTTGTATTTATAAACACAAAAACATACACGTGCATGCATATATATTTAGAAAATATTTAGATGCATTTGTTTATATTTACCAATAATTTAAATGATTAATTTAAACTATTTATAAACGAGAAGTAAAAATTGTATTTCATGTTTCCTTTAATATTTCCATTTGTGTGTGTTTATAAATACAAATAAATATGCACAGACAGTACACAGACATGTATTATATATTATATCTGGATGCGATTATTTGCGATTAATCATATGACAGCACTAATTAAGATATGATTTTTTTCATAATTTTAAATTACCACCAGTCGATTTATCCTTAACACACTGAAATACTGCTTATCATGTTACTTTTTTCTTCCGCAATTAAATAAATTGTCATTATTTTTAATTTTTCTTATCTATACAATGACATTTCAGGCCCTTTGGAAATTGTCATTTTGTCAAATATCCAATTAACACTATTCAGTTTAATAAAACATTTGAATTGTCTGATGCATTTGTGAAATGTGCACAGTTTTTTCCCACTTTATTCTCATTTTCAATGTTTTGACTTGTTAAGACCAAAAATGGCTCAGTAATACAAACATTTATTTCTGGTTTTGGTTTTGATGGGGATCCTACACAACACATGGAGTAAAGAAAGGGAAATTAGCAAGACCAAGTCGTCCAAAATGTGTTGGAAGGGATGGCAGTGGGTTACTGAGTTCGGGGAGTTCCCCAACAAAACTTTCAATACAAAAGCCAACAAGATGGATTTTTAAACCATTACATGCACAAACATCATGGCGTCCATTCTGACAACAAAAATGACAATGGACGCATATTAAAGCTGCCATATCTCAGGGTCAGTCATATGATCAACACATGAACCAATTAAACGAACAGAACTTTTTATAGAGAGGGACATATTAGATTCAATAGATCATAATGAAATTCAAAGGGATGAGCCATTCCAAAGATCATCTGTGTCTTCTTTTTAGTCTAGTTTAAAGACCTTCCTTTTTGAAAAAGCCTTTTATATATAAAATTGTTTTTAAATCCGTTTTTATTTTCTATTTGTAACTGGCCTTTTTGGTCCTTTTTGGTTTGACATTTCCGTGAAAATGTCAACCTTATCATGAAAAATCTAATTTTAATATTTTACTTTCTGTCCAGGATATTCAATCATGGTGGATGCTGTCCATTGAGGGAAACATAGTCATGACGCTGGATGGAAATGACAACTTTCTAGCTGTCTTAGCAGTGTTGTTTGCAAGCTACCTCATCCTCAATATTGATTACGAAGAGGCTGCTGCTTGTACACTGTAGTTTGTTCAGAGGCAAGTAAATTTTTTTTATTCTAATTTAGTAAGGTGTGGAACAGTAGAATAAGAGCAAAAGGTTTCAGGATAGGAGTTCAGTGTATTAGAATCTATGGCATATTTGTGAATATAATATAGGCATGTTTGTTGACTTAATGTGTATGATATTGCTAACAGGTTTCTTGTCAGAATTAATCCCGAAGAACGGAAAAAATGCACATCCAGAGAGGGAGTAAGCAAAAAGACAGGGAAGGAGGTGCAGAGAAAGGTGGTGCCCATTAACCCTCATGTGAACAGCCTCATGCAGTCCCTGTCGGAGTTTGAATGGAAGACTTCGAACTTAAGGCCAGTGGTCTATCTGCCACAGCTTAAAGCATTACTGTTCAGTCCTTGATAAAATGGGAATACAATATTTTTAAACTACGGGCCTGTGTTGTCTTTGCCAGATTTAAATATGTCACAATTTAGTCTTTGATGAAGTTTGAATGGAAATTTTTAAACTATAGACCAGTGTTCTTTTTGCCAGATTTAAATATGTCACAGTCTAGTCTTGGATGAAGTTTAAATGGAACATTTTTACCTAGAGACCAGTGATCTCTTTGCCATAGTTAAATGACACCTGTCACTTTGTCGCTATTGTTTGTTTTCTTGTGTAATGTTTTTATGCTCACTTAAATGTTGTTATATTTACACAGCATTATTCAGTTGTTATTGAATTTTTTGAATATTTTAATACTGTTTGTTTCAAAGAAATGATTCAATAAAAATGTTTTTTTGATGCAATTATTGATTGAATTGTCGTTTCAATCATAATGTTAAGTATAACAGTTTTATAATATTAACAACTATAGATTTATATCTAAACTTGACATAATATATTTGTAATTATTGCCAATAATTATCAAATAATAATAATGTGTCAATATAGGTATTACAGTAAATCACAGTATAATACTAATACAGTAAAAATAGACCAAATTACAATATATTGTAAAAATACAGCAAAATACTGTTTTGTAGCTATACGGTAACATTTTGTGTACTGTAAAATGTATTACAGTACAGCACTGTAAATCAAAATACAATAACTTGCTGGCAACCGTGCTGCCAGTAACTTACTGTAAAAATACAAGGAAATCGTTAACAGTGTGGTAACAGCACAGATTTGAACATTTGGTGGTTCAAATAACCATGTGAGATCTCTCTCCAAATTTGTAAAGCATTTGTTTTTTTAATGCATGATTTTTCATAGTCAGGTAAGTGCCATTTTCAGGATTGTCACATCGCTACATATTCCTCATATATTTCATGCAAGCAAGTATTTCATCTTATATAAAGAGGCATTCCTTCTCCATTCATTGGGCATTGTTGATTCAGGATTGTGAACTTTATTTTGCAGAAATCATACAAAGAAATCTCTCCCCAAAACCGCATCCTTTTTTCACATCCCTAACGCATGTTTATTTCTCTTTTTTTGATATATATTTTTTCACAGACTGACATTTGTTTGATGTTTCGACTCTATCAGCAAGAATTCAGTAAAATATAAACAGATGGTGGTCAACAGCTGCCCCCCTCCTGTTGACCTCGACCGGGGAGAGGTAGTCAAGAAACTCCTCGGTGGCAGGGCTCCAGGGATGGATGAGATCTGCCCTGAGTACCTCAAGTCTCTGGATGTTGTGGGGCTGTCTTGGCTGACACGCCTCTGCAGCACCGCGCGGCGGTCGGGGACAGTGCCTTTGGACTGGCAGACCGGGGTGGTGGTCCCTCTTTTTATGAAGGGGGACCGGAGGGTGTGGTCCAACTATCGAGGTCACTTCTGTCCCTGTACGACCGGAGCAGGAGCTTGGTTCGGATTGCCGGCAGTAAGTCAGACTTGTTCCCGGTGCATGTTGGACTCTGGCAGGGCTGCCCTTTGTCGCGGGTTCTGTTCATAGTTTTTATGGACAGAATTTCTAGGCGCAGCCAGGGGCCGGAGGGCGTCGGGTTTGGGGACCACACGATTTCATCTCTGCTCTTTGCGGATGATGTCGTCGTGTTAGCCCCATCAGACCAGGACCTTCAGCAGGCACTGGGACGGTTTGCAGCCGAGTGTGAAGCGGCTGGGATAAGAATCAGCACCTCCAAATCTGAGGCCATGGTTCAAAAGGGTGGCTTGCCCACTTCAGGTGGGTGGAGAGTCCTTGCCTCAAGTGGAGGAGTTCAAGTATCTGGGGTTCTTGTTCATGAGTGAGGGAAGGAAGGATGGAACGGGAGATTGACAGACAGATCGGTGCAGCTTCTGAAGTAATGCGGGGGCTGTACCGGTCTGTCGTGGTGAAGAAGGAGCTGAGCCGCAAGGCGAAGCTCTCGATTTACCGGTCAATTTACGTTCCTACTCTCACCTATGGTCATGAGCTGTGGGTCATGACTGAAAGGACAAGATCCCGGATACAGGCGGGCGAATTGAGCTTTCTCCGCAGGGTGGCTGGGCGATCCCTTAGAGATAGGGCGAGAAGCTCAGTCACTCGGGAGGAGCTCAGAGTAGAGCTGCTGCTCCTCCACATCGAGAGGGGACAGCTGAGGTGGCTCGGGCATCTTTTCCGGTTGCCCCCTGGACGTCTTCCCAGGAAGGTGTTCTGGCCATGTCCCACCGGGAGAAGACCCCGGGGAAGACCTAAGACACGCTGGAGGGACTATGTCTCCCGGCTGGCCTGGGAACACCTCGGTGTCCCCCCGGAAGAGCTGGAGGAAGTATCTAGGGAGAGGGAAGTCTGGCCATCCCAGACTGCTCCCCCCGCGACCGGCCCAGGATAAGTGGAAGAAAATGGATGGATGGATGGATGGATGGATGGATAAACAGATGGTTTATTCTCTGAGCATTTTTATGTCATTTCACGCAAAATGTCACATCCATAACGCTGGAATTGCCCCTCTGTATTTTGTTGTTTCTCTGTTTTATGGCACATTGGTCAACATTTGTTGTAGAAAATAGTGCAATAAAAATAAAATGCCATTGCCATTGCGTGGTACAGATAATGTTTGGTAAAGAGAAAAAGAGATAGAGATAAAGATAAAGAGAAAGATGGTCAATGCAGACTGCCACCACATTGCCCGCAAATAACAATACTCATCTAATGCCTGCTGGAGTCCGTAAGGATAAGTGTATAGAGATGTACATAGTTTTACTGGAAGAGATTCCCCAAAGCCGCAGTAACTCTAATGGACACTTTGTCTCTTGAATTCTTCTGTTGCTTACTACTTTCATGCATGTACTCAATGATAAGTAGCACTTAGTAACACTAGGCATGGAAGTTCAATTGCTGCTCTTTTCACCATCCAAGTCACATAATGAGGACTATCTCATACATTTTAAATATTTAGGAAACTAATATTGGCACATTTTTCTTTTAATGTGAGATTCCCCAAACACGAGAATTTGCTGGGCATGTGTTGCCAAACTAATGAAAATCCTTTCAAAATTTGCTGGTGTTTTTCTATTTGTGTGTGTTTTCTTCTGCTGCAGCGATGTGACACCTAGCAGCCACCGTATTGAAAATAAATAAATAAGCTCATAGAATATGCGTTTCCATAATGCATAATGCATATTCAATGCTTTTGTCAGGAACAGTAATGCAATGTCAATAGACAGTATGCAATGAACATCACATGCACACGCCGGAACACGCCCCGTTGAGTGGCAAAACACTCAACAAATTAAAAGATGAAATATTGCACTTATTGTGTTTCCTGATATTTATCTTGAACCTGATTTTAACGCCAGGGAGAATACACAAAGCAAACCCCAAGTAAACATTGTCTACTCAAGCAAAACAAGTTAACTGGATTAACCGAATCTTACGAGATTTACATTGATCTTCTAAATATTTACAGTGTTGAACATATATAAAATTTTAGGTTTGCATGAAATATATCTGATTAGAATGTTAAAAAATACATGTACATTTTCGCAACATATTAAGGTATAAAAAGTAGGTAGGTACCGCTATTGTGGTATAGTTCAACAAAAACAACTTATGTCTATGAAATGGCAGTGTTCCATTTGTTTCATCAAATTGCAGTAATTCATTTGCTTTTTTCTATCCTTCGGCAGTCTTTAAAATGAAATCTCTCTGATTATTTTACAATTAATCGCACAACAACTTTTCCCCGTTTTAAATAGAGTACAGATAAATAGAGTACAGATGGTGCTAAACACTGCTGCATCCAGTCTCTCTTCTGACACTCAGTGAGCCGACTCGCTTGACTTCATGTGTGCGGTTATGTCACTAGTTTACCCTCTATAAAGATTATCGTTATGTGACAAACATGATTGTGACACACGTGATTAATTGGCATATTATTGAATTTTTAATTCATCAATAGTAATTGTTGCAACAACTTTCAATATATTATATTTTTTTATATTATTATTATTGTTGATACAATATGTTTAAATAAATAAAACAATAATACAAATAATAATAACAGATGCTATTATTGTTGTTGTTCTCAAATAAAAATGTGTTGTTTTCGTATTCTTAATTTATACATTTATTTATTGTGATTATGTATGTACATTCAAATTATACATATCTTTTTCATCAAGCTGCGTATGTTAATATTTACAAAGACAAATAGTTGTATTCTGAGCTCTGTTTTATAGATTTAACAATGGCAGTGCTGTTTCTTGTAGCAAGAAAACCATTGCCATGGTAACATGATCTAGCACATTGTGGCCTTCACATGACATCTGGTGTGTTGCTCGGAAACCAACCATTCAAAGTCATTATTACGAGGAAGCAATTTAAAGAAAGTAGACAAACAGAAACAGTTTATTTAAACCCTGAAAGGCATATAAAAGCAAAACAGTGATGTTGTTAATAATACCTGTCAAAATACACCACAAACAACTTGCAGACAAGCATTAACTAACTTCACTAGAATAAAAGCAATAGTATATGAAAAACATAAATCACAATTTTGGCATAAAACAAAATGAGATGTATAAGAAAATGCACGTCAGCTCTTAAATTAAAGCTTTTCAGATTCATTAACAGACAAAAAGGCCACCACAATAAATACCATGAAGATTTGCGGGCCATAGTCACCTTCATAAGACACAGCATACGTTTTTATTTAACATGTTCACTTCTACAACTGTGTTTTAAAAGCTTAATATAAAATATGTCACATCAACCTGAACTGAAACCAACCTATCATAATACAGTTTGTTCATCCGTTCAATAGCCTGCACTTAACCCACTTCATATTCCTTTAAAAATTCATCATCAAATGCATATTGCTGATATAAGATCTCAGTAGTTTCCTCTTTATAAATAGAGGAAACATCCTTTCATGTATCCTGTATCCTGTAATTCAGTTGAACAAAAAGATGTGTGTCACCGTTCCGAGTGATATGAGGATACTGGTCGTGTGCTTGGAACCGGCTGTGTTTCTGTTATACCGCCAGTCTGAACGATTGTGGTATCCAGGTCCATCAGGGTTATAGCGCCTGTTCTCTTCTGCGGAGACATCATAGCCATACCTCGGCCTGCCTAGAGAGCCCAGCCCGTACCCAATGGCAGCTCCTCCGAGAGCTCCTGCGGCCGCAGCACCTGCCAGTTTCAGCCCCTGCCTCGATGATCCTTTGGTCTGGGATGATGGTGCTTTGGCGCCCAGGCCCACTCCTTTTCCCCTGCTTCCAAACCCCCCTCCACGTTTGCAGTGGGCCAAGGGACACAATGATGCGACCAGTAACATCCACACCCAAATGATCAATAGCTTTTGGTTTGTCATGCTCTGCGCTTCCCTTTGAAAGAAAATTCAAAACATTATTAAACAGACAGTTTGTGTTGTATTGTGTTGTGTTGTATTATGCAACCATAGATTTTTATTATATTAGAATGTTATTTACTAATATTGTTTTTGAGGCAAGTCTGGTGTTGATTAAATCAAGTTAATCTTAAATTTATCTAAATTTAAATGCAAGATTTCAATGAAAATATTGCACAACTTCATATTCTGTATTTCTATGCATTATTTTTCAGAAACAAAAGTGACAATCTACCAGTATTAGAAGTCATTCACATGATGGTTTAAAGATCTCTTAGTTAACAGACAATTCTAGCGTGTTTAGAAACACATGCATCTAAATCCCGTTACACGCACGATAGAACATCAAAAGATGAATGCTGACCAAAGCAAACATGTTGACATGCTGATCACTGGAACTGAGTCAAATCCGCCAGTTAAAGTGGAAATAATTTGCAATTACTGACATGCAGTGACTCACTTGTTCTACCAAAGTTATCTATTTATTGCATTTCATATGTAAACATTACAGTTATTCGTGTTGTTGATGTAATTATAATCATTTTAAACATATTACTGTCATCCTTATATCACCAGATCTACAGGATAATTCTTTGTAAATGTGTCTTTATTCAATTCCATTTGATAGATTAAATAGAGCTACTATAACATTTATTATCTGTCACAATGTTTGTACAAGAAAAACTAAAGCATCTTACCTGGCACTAGTGCATATCAGTGGCTTGTGTACCGTGTTTGATGAACTGCTCAACCTCAGCATTAGAAGCTTCTATGATGTGGTAAACAACTACCTTATGGAACAGTCCCTCACTCAAAAGGAGCCAATAAGCAATCAGGGATGCTAAGCAGGCCCACCCCCTCTGAAACCAAAGCATGACAGAGGAAGGATCACAGCCTGGTACTAGTGTGTTGTTCTGATCTCTGCTCATCTTAAAGTGATTTCTATCCCAAGTTACATCCGTAATTAAGTTCACATTGTATATTTACACTGTATTTTCCCTTTATGCCTATTATGTTTGATTATTAATCTTTGTTCTAAGTTGTTATGGTAACAGATCCATGTGGAAAAATAAAAAAGATGAGATTACAGTTCTTTGTTTCCCACTTGTAAAAGATGCTTTATAATGATTTTTATTGCAGTCTGTATTAAAAAATACTAAATGAAAGGACTGTTATTTTTATTTCTTCAGTTAATGACTATCTATGCAGACCCGTGGGATCCATTCAGCTACAGACAAATCTCAAAACTATAAACACAATAAATGTACTGTGTAACATTAGAAACAACCACAGAGGCCAATAGCATTTTATTGGATAAAAATGAGTGTGCAAGCTCAAACAAATGCGTTATAATTTAATTTATTATCAAAGCAGTTCATGCAAACACACACTTTACTATAAATGTAGTTATTAAATTACAAATACAAACCATTTGTATGACCAATAAACATTTATTATAAACTAGCTGCAATAAAAAAAATTACAAAAGTCGAAATTCACATATTTGTTCACATGGTGGGAGTTCAAAACTCAACCAAACTCCTGTAAATAGCTACTCTGGTTTACAAAAATAAAATAATTTTCAAAAAGTATAGCAAATGTGTGCATAAAAGTTTCATTTCATTTTATCTGACCTTTCTGAACAGGAGCTTATGCGAATGTTTTATTATGACTATATAGTGACTTATAAGAAAATAAAAAAGGGGATTCCTGAGAAAGCATCACTGTTGAAGCTTTAAAGTGGACCTTCTGGTGAGAGACACGTGCATGGAGAAAAAGTGCAGTGACACCATGTCATCATCAACGTCAAGTATCACCTAAAGAACGCATGTATTTCTTGATGATGTGATGCAATTCAGCATACCTGAAACACCATCAAATAAAAGGCAAACAGAAAGTTGTTCAGAACACACAAATATACAACTTGGTAGAACATCATGAACTAGCAACAAACTAGGCTATTAAAGTGCTCAAGCTGGTTGACAAGTTAATTATTATCTTGGACCAGTTTAAGCTGAATTGTTCTTGTAAAGATCTTTACCTCCTCTTCAACTTCTGCATCTCTCTTTCCTCCTCCTCTTGCAGTTTGGTAATGAAACCTTGCAGAACAGGAAGCTCAAATTTGATGTATTGCGCCACCTTCAGGACAACATAGCGTAATTACACCAACTATAGCTTTTTGTAAAATGTTCACTTTGTACTAGCTGTGACATCTGTTCACTTACATCATAGGTAACGTCTTCCACCTGATCCAATTCCATTAGGAAGATTTTGCTGACCTGCTCACACGGCCCTTTCAAAACTCTGACGGCCAAAGGATGGTCATTAGGTTTTAACTGATGTCTCTCTGTGTGCAGATATAAACACAATACAAATACATGAGTCGAGTAGTATTTCATAGGTGTGATTGTGAATATATATTTAAAGACCCCTTGTGGTGAAAATCAGGTTTTTAATGTTTTTTATATGTTTATGTGGTGTTTTTAATGTGCTTGAAGACAATCCATGTGCAAATTTTTTATTTAAAACCATTGCTGAGTATTTTCTTCACTGAACTGCAGTAATGACGTCATAAACCTGTAACCAATCACATTAACTCATTTGATCATGTGGATCAGCAGTTCGAAGCATTAATATGCAAAGATGCCACATGGACTTGGGATAAAATGATCACTGCAATGTTGTGTGATGTGTCAGCTCTCAGTTTCACTTTCAGTTTTGGCAGCGTCCGAAACGGCAGTGCGATTGAGTGGAGGCGGGGCTAATTTGCATATTCATGTTTCTGCGTGTGCTTAACGAAGCTGAGCTGGAGAGTTACATTCAAGCTATTTTAAGACAGGAAAAAATAATTTTCCCAAGACAAAAACTGCAAATATGTCATTTTGATCAAATTGATCAACGGTCAGTTTTAAGGGAGAACATGTTCGACCACAGGGGGACTTATTTGTGCATCGACATACCTCCGCTAGTGTGGACAAGATAAAGGCTAAATTCATCCGCGCTGTTCTCAATCTTGAATTTGTTAAGTAACACTCGCATCACCTGTGCCGTCGTCATACAGCTGTTGATGCGCACGTTGGTGACAGAGCCAAATGCCGGTGTAAAAACTGCAGTCTGTTTTGAAAGAAACATGGTGTTGACCAACATAAAAGCAACAGTGTGTTGACAGTACATACACAATAAATAAACAAAGTATAGTGTCCTGCCTTGTGGTTATAGAAGTGCCCGTTAAATGAGCATCGGTGATGTCGCTTCACCCTCCTGATTCCCAGTCTCCGCCCACTAATTCTCCGCCCACCAGCGTCACTCCAGGTCCTGACGACTCCATCGGAGTGTGTCGACTCCTCAGCTGTCAGATTTATTTATTTAGCAGACGCTTTAATACAAAACGACTTTAAAAAGAGAACTTATCATTCTATCAATACATTTTTTTCAGATGTGAATTTATGAAAAACAAGAAAATGAATTGTATTATTAATGCTGATTATATGTAGAATTATATTCATGCGTATTGTTTTCTGTTACATTTATTTATGGGAATACAAATGCATATTCACCTGCCTCTTCACCCGAGCTGCCTTTTGATTGGTCGTCTGCTGCTGTGATCTCTATTGACGTAGTAGCCCGTTTTGTTTCTTCATTTCTAAGGCAAGAGGGTTAAACATTCATTGAAATAAATTTTATCATTTAAAAAACAAACTAGTAGAACATTTACATGTTCGTCCTGCTGCTGGAGTTTTTGTAACAAAAACAAAACAAATTGTCACAGAAAGTTAAAAGTCCTTTGTGCAATACAGTTTTATAACACTTTCCACATTTTAGCAGGTGTTATGTTACCGTTAAGGCAAATAAATAAATACTAAATAAATGTAAAATGTATATAATGCAATTTCTGACTCCAGTGTGGTGACGTCATCAATCGATGATGTTAATGAGGTCCGTGGCCTGGATGCCTCCTTCTGGTCTTCCATTTGCAGTCTGATTGGTCGCCGCACACCCCAAAAAACGTTGAGCAACCCTTCTATTATCAATTCTCCTTCCTCCTGTATAAACCAAATAATACTTTTAGTCATTTGCTGTTTGACATCACCAGTTATTCTGTCGGAGGTTATTATATAAACGTACCTCTCTGTGTCTCAGCTGGAGAGCTTGTCCCTCATAGTAAAGGTTATATGTTTTAAGGTGGGAGAGGATAGTGCACCTGTGACCAATAAGTAAATGTCAGCTTTACGAAATGCACAGCTATAATATAGTTGTGAAAAGCTGTCATATACTCACTTGCTTACACATTTGTTTTCTCCAATCTGCACCTCGTCTGTATCCACACTGTCATATTGGGTTGGTGGGAAACTTTATGAAGGTCTGAGAATAATGGATAAGTGAGAATCTTGTGACTTTTAGCATGATAATCACAGAAAGGCTCCAGGCAAGATTCTCATAATGCGCATATGCTTTAAAAATACACTGAAGTCTTACAAAGCCTGTAAAGCATGTAATGCTTAATATTCTATGAATTCCTCTGACATATTCATCTTTTAAATAGTAAAGCAGTAAGGAACAAGAAACTTTAAATTCCTCATATTATCCACATCATCAGTTGTAGTTTTGTTTTTTAAATCTTCAAAGATCTTTGTCAATGAACCTGATGCTAAATATGCCGGGGCAGGTGACTTACCGTCCAAGAAGCATATGCGAGAGTCCAGTAATGCAAGTGAAACCTAGTAAGACTCCACCACAGATTTGAAAAAGTAGAACTTTAAAAACACGATTCATCAGGCAAAAAGTGAAGACGTCTTCAGGCTGGCTCAGCTGATCCCCATAAAAACAACTGTGGAACGCATGTATCTTTGACAAGCTAAACTACCCATGTACCCCTCCCAGCCAGTTTCTTCCTCATTGCAACCGTTGACACAGGAAGTCAGGGCTATTTTCACTCGAATTTAGACTTCCTCTCACACGCAGCAGATGCACACACGCTGTCCTCAGTCACAATTCAGCACTAGCACACCAAGATAATGTAATTACTAACACAGACACACAGTTATCTGGTCCAGACAGGAACTTCAGAGTTACCAAACACATTAACAGGCCTACAGAATATCTACGAGAGAGATGTTTACACGTGCATGTTGAATACACCCAAGTCAAAAGTTTGGGGTCATTTTCTTATTTCTTAAATGTTCTTTTATTTTAGGATGATAATAAAATCAAAGCAACTTCAATAAGAAAACTTAACAAATTATGCTGTGAATTAAACAAACATTTTTTTTGTTGTTAAAAATGTAACTTTTGGCATTTTATCAACTAGCTTATTGAGGTATCACCAGGCTGCATACAGCAGTTCAGATTTAAAGATCATGAGAAATAGTCGAGTCACGTGACTAAACATTTAAATCGTAGTGTACATGACAACATGCTTCGTTAAAACTAAAAAATATATAAATATAATAACTACTAGCCTGACACTAATAAAAAAACCTGAGAAATAAACACAATGTATTTTTTTGTTATTCTATACCACAATGATGTGTCTATATAAATGACTGTGATCTGAAGTGCTCCAGTTTGGTTTTCTTTTAGTTTCAACAAAGTTCAATCTATTTGTGTGTGTGAGTGTGTGTGTTTTCCCCTCAAAATACGATATGATACATTCATTTTTTTGTTTTACAATATGTGTTATAACATGTTCTGAGGGCACACTTTTTAATAAAGTCTGCTGTGTTAGATTTAATTTTTTTATTTGTGTTTGCAGAAATAATGTGACCCAGAAAAACTTTTAGAATAGGTTTTTGTTTTTTTCCCAAACAGAAGGTGAGAACCTCCAGAGTTTCGAACAGTTTGACTCCTAAGCCAGCAGAGAGATGAATCAAACAGGTGACAAAAGTGTCTTGCTCAGGTAGATGAAAATTACGACCAGTGATTTCCTTAACATTGTTTCAAACACAAGGCATTTTTGAGAACTACATTGCCATCTTGTGGCATTAAAAATAAATGCAACTCAAATCATGATCTTTTGGTCATAGTAAAACTACGTTTTCACACCCAAAACGTATATTTAAGCCACACTGAAGCATTGACCACAGATGTCATACAGAATTTAAAACGTGTGTTTCTATACCAATGCAATGAGATAATATAAAGTAAACAAACAATTTCTCCCACATTTACCACAAATGCTTTGTAAAGTTCCACATAGCATATATGGATCATTCACAAATATCTTTATTTCTTAAAATAAATGTTCAGATTCTGATCAGACAACATGCAAAATCTCAATTAGGCCTACCTTATCATACATCCATTATAATAATATAGCTCTATACATCTACTGTACATAAATGCATTTTGAACCTGTTTAAAAATAGGTCGACATACTCACAGATGTCTCAAGCTCTGTATTATTGTAACATGCAATTCAATCAATCAAAGTTGTATGCACATGCTTCAAAACACAAGTGTTTCTACAAACGTCCCTGTGGAGCAGTTGAGGAATTATAGAGAGATGCTGACAGCCGACGTGGATAAAGAAACAATGATCATTTCAAGACTTCACGCAGGGTTTTAGATGACATTCTCAAACAGCTGCATGGAGCTCATAATGTTTTCATCCTATTGAAATGACGTGTAAAGAGAAGTGTGTCAGTCACAGATAACGTAATGTGTGACAGATCTGAACACGCCAACCTGTGACAGCGCGCGCATATGTGCCAAATAACAGCTTAACAAATGTGTGCTGATTGTGATCGTTATGCTATCAGTTATTGTGTAGGTATGTAATAAAACAATATGGATTTTTCATTTTTCACCATAATTTAGTTACTGATAATCAGAAAGGATTCTCTATGGGGTTGCGTCCCATAGTAATTACGGAATTAATCACGTATTCATTAAATCCATTCATCATTTACTGGAATCTTATTTCTAAGATAACAGGTAAGGATATAACTCACTAATGCATTGTTGCAAAGTGGTCGGAGTGCTTTTGTAAACTGTGCAAGTGTTTTCAATAATGGTTGCATTTCAAACAGGTAAAATTCATCAAGTAGCCCACATATTATGAACCTACGTTTTGTCAGATTTGATGAAACTAAAGCGAGAATTATTTTTTTAAATAGTACATTTTACATCAATTCAATTTTGTCATCATGTCCCACAATTGCCATTACCTATTGGTTCAGCGATCCCATTGGTGGATTTGAAAAAATCTTTTACTTTTTCGTAATTTCTTTATAATAATATAGCTTTATGTTTGTCCACTGTATCATGAATACAGATATTAATACGGTTTAAAGTTTCCCTAAAATTCGTAAAAGCATTTAACAAAGTACAAGATTTGAAAACTAAGATCAATGTTTGCTTATTTTTAAAACTAAATTCAAATTGAATTTATTTTATGCTTAAAATTTATTTGATACATTGTTACGTACACTCAAAAAAAATGTTTTTGCTGCCTGTTCAATTGACTTAACTTGCTTAAGTTAAATCAACACAGCTTTTGGAAAATATGGTTACAACATGATTGTTTTATGTTTAGTCATATAACTGAATCCATTCATGTTGGGACAACATAAAGGAGTTGTGTTGTGTTAACGTAAAATAGTTATAATAGGGCAGAGGACTTATATTTCCCAGCATGCTTTGCGTACACTGCATTTTGAGAGTAATTTTCTTAAATAAGTGTTTTATATGGTGCACTTTTCAGTAAAAAGAAACACTTGTTAGTGTTTAATGTTCATTTATCTTAAAAGTTTTAAAGAGTTAGTTATATTTTTGAGTTTGGTGGTTACCCTTGTTCAGAAAAGTGTTGCCTTTGGTTAGGTCGTGGGCGGTAACAATAATTGTTTTACATTTCTGTTGAGTTCTGTTTCTCAATATCATCTTATTGAAGTTAAATGAGATAATGTCTAATTAATGTTACAAATGTATAATATAAAAAATGTTGAGCAATTCATTTTATTTTAGTGTTTTTATTTGACCTACAGACTTAGTTGCTCTAAGTTCCAATCATTAAGTACAATCAACACAAATGGATAACATTAGCAAAGCTTATTTCTGTTAAATAAATTGAACTTAATCAGGTCATCTTAGATCAAGCTATAGTCATTCAATTCAAGACAATAATTTACATTTATTCAAAATAAGTGTGTGATGTACCATTTAATTAACAAAGTTATGAGCGATTTACTTAAAACATTATGTTACGATTAATTGTATATTACCTTTTCCATTTAAGTAACTAAGTTTTGTGGGACCAGTTGACATAACTTTATTAATTAAATACAACATTTCATTTCTAAGAGTGTATGTAAATCTATAATCAAAGTAACAACAGGAACTAAAATTCTATTGATGGGGTTAAGTGAATCATATTGAATTAAAATGTACAATGAATTTAAAATGATTGTTGCTTTGATCAGTATGTTTGTGTAAACATAATATTTTGATGAATATGAAACATTTTATAATAGCCAAACACTGTTCTGTAGATTGACATAAACTAAACTATGATGCATGAATATTGATGAGTGCAAATAATGAAAAAAATGTGTTTGAATATGTATTTGTGTGTATTATTATGCATGCAATAAAATTCTTCTGTTGGGTAACATAACCGAAGGCGTCTACCTTCACCTACCTTCTGACATGTCTCTATGAATTCATCAATAGTGACCACACCATCAAGATTTAGGTCCATCTTCTGGGAAACAGCGGTGGTTTCAGAATTTAAAAAGCAACCAGGATGTTTGACAAGCTATTACAAACTAACTGATACCTGGAAGAATTTCTCCACATGTTCAAATGCAGCATCTTCTTTTACAGAAGGATAGGTGTAGCTGCCCATCATATCATAGATGGACTTCATGATCGCCATCATTTCCTGTGGAAAGTGACTGTATGGTAATTGTGGTAACAAAGCCAAACACACACATGTATTAAGGAATCAATGACCAGTTGGTTAACACTGATTTGTTCTACCTCTTTAGTGACGTATCCGTCCTTGTTTATGTCATATAGGTTAAAGGCCCACCTCAGTTTCTCCGTCACAGATCCTCGAAGTAGAACAGAGAGGCCAATTACAAAGTCCTGCCAAATGCTCAATATTCTTAGTTCACAGTGGATAGTGTTTGCAGTATTGATATATTTGAGAAAAGCTCTTTTCAAGTGGCTTTCACTCAATTACAATGATCTTTACCTCAAAGCGTATAGAGCCACTTCTGTCTATGTCGAATGCATTGAAAAGGAAATGTGCATATGTGGTTGCATCTGGAAAAGATTTATTGTGAGCTGTAAATATTAGGATTTATTTTCTCAGAATAATAGTCAAATGTTGGGACACACGTTTCTTATTATACTGTATTTTCTTTTTAGAGTAATAATAAGGTCATTTAATGGTCCGGTGTTTGAAATTTAGTGGCATCTAGCAGTGAGGTTGTGAACTGCAAACAACGGCTCACTCAACCTCTCCCTTTTAAAGCACTATGGCAGCTGACACTGGACTTAGATATCTGAAACGGAAAAATTGCACAATGCAACACAATATTCACTCTTTAAAATAGACAGAGCATTGCACATGCTCTCAGGTGACTTCATGAGGTGCCACCTGGTGTTTCAAACAATATCGGAGTTCCAGTACTTGAGTAAATTATGTTTTATTTTTTATATTCAACATTTCAATGATGATTTAATTAAAAAAAATATATGTATATATATTATACATTTTATATTATAAGTCAAGTGTGTCCAAACCTTTGACTAGAAGTTCTTAAAATTATTGAATATATTGTTACTTAATCTGAACCAAGATAATATCCAAAGATCACTGAGTACAAAGAAAAGGACCCCACCTCCCTGAGGGAAGAACTGGGAATAGATAGACTTAAAGGTCTCCTCATCCACCAGTCCACTGGGACACTCCTATTAATGCAGACAAATAAATATCTTCTCAGAAGACTTGTCCTTTGTGACAAAACATATTTAAAAAAACTCCTGGCTCCTGATCTCACGTTTTTGAAGCCTCTGTAGAGCGACTGAAGCTCCTTCCTTGTGAACTTGGTCTGAGCCTGCAGCTGCTCAAGGCCCTCGGGCTGATGTCTCACCATGGCCAACTCCAGATCACTGTCGATGCTGTCTGTTTGAGAGAGAGACAGAGAAAGAGACCACAAGAGGAGGAGGGGTGTGGACGTGGTAAGTGACTGACATCAACTGAGTTTCGGTAAGGAAGGAAAATGGAAACAGGTAGAAATGGAGGTAGAAATGGAAACAGAAATTGCAGACTTGGGAAGGGACTACTGGGGACACCGATGAAGTTGAATTGGACTCACCATCTTTGTGGGATAACAAATAAAATGGGAAGAGATTCAGGGAGGATATAAAGAAGCAGAAATGGAGAATAAAGTTAGTCGGTTTGCACCAAGATTACATGAATTTGTTGCCTCATAATAAGAATAAGAAAGCTATCTAGATGAACTAGATAGGTATATTTTCTGAAGAAGATGTGAGTTGTGCTTGCCGTGGCAAAACTCGGATGCTAACATCAAATCTTAACATCAAGCTACCACAATTAAACATGATGTAAGCATTATCAATATGAGTTGAGCTAAAATCAGTGGTGTCCAAAATCAGTCCTGTGTCCTGCAAAGTTTAGCTTCAACCCTAATCAAACACACCTGAACACCTAATCAAGGTCTCACAAAGCAGACTAGAAACTTCCAAACAGGTGTGTTGAGCCAAGTTGGAGCTAAACTCTGCAGGACTGTGGCCCTCACGGACCAATATTGGACACCCCTGGCTAAGATGAACTGCATGTTTCCAACATGAATCAAGCATGATTATTATATTGCTATTATGAGTTTAACAGGATTAGCATGTTGGCTAGGTTGACTATAACCTGATTAATATGTTTTCTAGCATGATGTTAAATGATAAACATGTGTGCAAGCATGATTGTCATGTTTGCTAGCATGAGTATAATGTTGCTAGCATGATGCGTACACGATAAGCGTGATTTAAGCATGAATATAGCATGATTATCATGTTTGCTAGCAGGATACCACAAGCCACAAGTGAAAGAACCAACCCCCATGTCTCTACAATGTTCTGATACAGAGATATAGGTCTTGCTAAATGGTTACTAAACTAATCTGTTTGGTTGTTCTGAGCTTGCCTTGGCAGCTGCCAATTATTCATCTGGTTCTTTTAAAATGTGAGTCTATGGGATCAGTTGCTTAGATTAGAATGAACCCACCCTCTAGTCTCTACAACACTGTGCTGAAAAGATATTTGCTCTGCTTTTTATAATTTTGTTGTATGGGTAAATGTCTTGCACCATTATAAATCTATGGGAAATTTCGGGTGGCTTGATCTTGTGCCTCAGGATTACAACTTTACACTTCATTGTGAGGTATGGTTTAACAGAGACTATCAGGCTCATCATGTGTGGTAACCCTCATATTTCTACAAAATCCTAACTCGGAACTATGACCTGTCTTATTTCGGTGCAATGTTAAGTCAATGGGATTTTTGCCTCCCCTATTGAATGCCCAATCGCTTCAAAATGTCATAGCACACCATTCCTCAATAGGCCGGCTGATTTGAACACTCATCCATTGGTCTAAGAAAAAAGCGGTGGGACAAGTTGCGCGATAAAGTTTTAGCAAGAAGAAAGATAGAAATAGTAATGCTTTGCAAACACCACTAATAAGAAGAATGTGTTACATTATGTTGTTCTCTGTTTGTAAAATTCATTCCTAAACATGTTAATTCTAGAGAACATTTCTGAGTGCTAAACTTATCATTGACAAGAATATGTATATAATACATGCACAATTCTCTTCACCAGAAGAATATCATTTGGTATCAGATAGGATTTATTTAGGAGTTGCAGCCAAAAATAAATGCAGAAATTAATCATACATTGATAGAATCCAAACATCATGAACTGAAAACTTAATTCTAAGGTAACAGGTAAGGATACACCTCACTGATGTGACTTTATCTTGGTTCGGAAAGTGTTTATGAACAACGCAAGTATTTTCAATAATGGTTGTGTTCCGAAAAGATAAAGGCTTTTAATGTTTAATGTTTATTTATCCTGGATGCTTGGAAGAGTTGTATTTTTAAGTTTAGGGGATACCATCATTTCGGAAGAGTGGTCCTTGTGCTTAGTGTGTGGAATGTGTCATGGTAACTGAAAGTATCAAAAAACACTGGAGCAGAGCTTGCTTGCTTAATGTGGATTAGTCTGTTTTAAATGTCTCATCATCCGATTCATCTTATTTTGCAAAGTTATTTTTGTAATGTTTAACAGAAATGAGAATATCAGCTGAATAGATGTTACCCCAACACATATATGACCCCACTTACTGCCATAGCAGGGAAATTGGATTCAATGGCAAAATAAACACTGACATCCTTCCAAAGGTCTCCATTTGAGTTTAACAGAACAAATACATTTATACAGGTTTGGAACAATATGAAGGTGTGTACACGATGACAGAATTTGAGTTACCATACTAATGTTTTAAATAATGAGGATACAACATGCACGTGTACAATATTTTTTTTTTATTGCTCTTCACACTTAAAATGGCACTCTTAAAATGCTAAAAAATTTAACCCTACGACCTTATTTATACGTTTAAGTAAGATTTGCTTTTGCACCAGTGAAATTAGGTTTACGGGAGGCGCTTCAGTGTTGATTTTTTTCCTAATAATCATTCATTTGGTTTTCACATCGTATGAATTTATAAGAATAAGCCACCCTGTAAAATCCGTACAAATTCCCATGAGATCAAGTTGATGTTTAATGTAAAAATGTTAGCTGCCCTTAAAAACTCTGGTAATGTCTTAACCAGTGGTCTCCAACATGGTGGCCGCAGGCACCTGATAGCCAGCATTAACTTTATGAGATGCCTGCCATGCACAGGGCTCATAAGAGGAGAATTTTGCGTTTGCTAAATAAATCTTCAAAAATAAATCTGCAAAAGCTGCTGGACAAGTTACCCCCAAAGTTGTGGCAGAATAAGAAGTATGCAATATGCTTTGTGCTTACTGACACTAAGTACCACTAATAAGAGGAAGATTTTGTGTTTCACGTTTCTCTCGAATTGATACTCTTGGCTTCAACTTAAAATTATAAGCAAAAGTACTTTCAACTTTTTTTGACTATGAGCACAACATTAATTGTCAGACAGGATTCATTATGGTGTTGCATGCCATAACAAATGCGGAAATGAATCATACATTCATAGAATCCAATCATCATGAACTGAAACCTTATTTCTAAGGTAACAGGTAAGGATACACCTCACTGATGTGATTTTAACATGGATTCTGAAAGTGTTTATAAACGACGCAAGTATTTTCAATAATGGTGTGTCTTAAACGATTAAAACGCATCAACGTGTATATTACATTTTTACCCGTACGTCCAACTACTTATTCAAGAAAAGCTGTTTTAGTGGTCAATTTTACACATTCAAATTAATTTTACTCAGAGCCATGACTACATTTGCATTCAAAGCTTTGACCTAATTTTAAAGCAGGCAACCTTTGACCTTGCTGCCAAATATAACATGATTTCGTTATTGTTTCCCGCGGTTTGGTCCGGAGAATAAATTTCTGAAGCTGTGCTTTTTTTCTAATCACAAGTTGTGTTTCTCGTTTTATGGTTCACAGTTATGATCAATCTACAGGTGATGCAGTGCTGTAACACATCCTGAAGTTTGCCTTGTCAGAGTTTTTCATTTTAAAAGTAAATCGGGTTTAAATGTCAGGAGTTCCTGTCAGGACGAAAGTAACACTTGTTACTTTCGTCCCTTTGCTAATGTAATTAGATTATGCTGATTTAATTTCATTTAATTTTCATATTGTTCATAGTGTTAAAATGTTTTATAAAATGCAATAACATTGCCAATCATGAAATATTTGAAACAATTAAAGTTTGTATCGGGTTCTTTTTTAAACGTATGAATAAACTGAAATTCAAAATTACATTTACATTTAGACATTTGGCAGACGCTTTTATCCAAAGCGACTTACATTGCTTTATCCTATACATTTTACATAGGTATTTGCAATCCCCTGGTTTAACGCAATGCTCTTACCACTGAGCTACAGGAAAGCTGTATGAAATGAAATGTAATTTTATATCATGTTGCAAAGATAGAAGACATAAGGTGTTTGCAGTTACATGTTAACAAGTTCATAAGTTAAATTAGAACAACCAGAGTAACACCAAAAAATCTACCTTGTGTTGGTGTGTTACTTTCGTCCCTACTGATGGGGTCCAAAATAACAATGTGCAACTTATCTTCAAAGTGAAATTATACAAAAGTCATTAACATTTAAGCACAATACCACATGATATTGCTTAAACACACTTGTGAGTTACGGACCACAGCAAAAATATATCTCTTTCTGAAAAATTATCTTTTAAAATTTTTGGGGGGGAAAATGGTACTTTCGCCCCCACTCTCCCCTACCATGGATTTTAAAATGTGACCTAGCTTTTTTGTAGTTTCTTTTAATTGGCTTTACTTTCAGTTTTGACCACTGTATCATGAATACAGATATTAAAATGGTTTACAGTTAAATGTAATCTCACGACCTTATTCTACGTTTTAGTAAGATTTGCTTTTGCACCAATGAAATTAGGTTTACGGAGGGGCTTACGTATTATTTTTTCTAATAATCATTCATTTTTGTACGATTCACATTGTATGAATGTATAAGAATTAGTCACCTCGTAAAATCCATACAAATTCCCATGAGATCAGGTTGACACAGTACGTAAAAATGTCAGCTGACCTTAAAAATTCTGGTTATGTCTATAATAGTGGTCTACAACATGGTGCCCACGGGCACCTGATAGTCCGCATTAACTTTTTGTGGTGCCTGCCATGCACAGGGCTCATAAGAGAAGAATTTTTAAATTCTTAGATTTGAGCTCACATCTATGGGTTCAAGACAAAAGCTGCGGAAAAAGTTACCAAAGTTTTAGCAGAATAAGTATGCAAGATAATTATAGTGATGCTTTACTTGCAATAAGCACCACTAATATTTTGTGTTTCACCTTTCTCCCGATTTGATACTTTTGGCTTTAAGTTACAATATTAACCAAACTACTTTCAACTTTCTTTAACTATTAGCACAATTTGAAGTGTCAGATGGGATTCATTAAGGTGTTGCGTGCCATAACAAATGCGGAAATTAATCATACATTCATAGAATCCAATCATCATGAACTGAAACCTTATTTCTAAGGTAACAGGTAAGGATACACCTCACTGATGTGATTTTAACATGGGTTCTGAAAGTGTTTATAAACGACGCAAGTATTTTCAATAATGGTTGTGTTTTAAACGATTAAAACGCATCAACGTGTATATTACATTTTTACCCGTACGTCCAATTACTAATTCAAGAAAAGCTGTTTTTAGTGGTCAATTTTACACATTCAAATTAATTTTGTTAGAATGAATGTTTCTCACGTTCCGATACTGGTTCTGCGATCCCATTGGTGGATTTAAAAATGTGGCGTTGCATTTCGTAGTTTATTTTAATAGGATTTACCTTTCAGTTTCAACCTGTATCATGAATACAGATATTAAAATGGTTTACAGTTAAACGTAATCTTACGACCTTGTTCGTACGTTTTAGTAAGACTTGCTTTTGCGCCAGTGAAATTAGGTTAAGGGGAGTGGCTTCAGTATCATTCATTTTTGTACGCTTCACATCATATAAATTAGCCATCTCGTAAAATCCGTTCAAATTCCCAAGAGATCAGGTTGACACTTTAAGTATAAATGTCAGCTGACCTAAAAAACTTTGGTAATGTCTAAACCAGTGGTCTCCAACGTGGTGCCCTCATTAACTTTTTGAGGTGCCTGCAATGCACAGGACTCGTAAGAGCTAATAATGAATGACGCACGGTGATAGGATCGGATGAGTGCTGCATCGCCATTGAAGTTTATCGTTTTAACCTGTTTTTAAGCTTTGCGGATGTTAATATACTCAGCAAAAATATGTAAAATATACACATATTCTAAGAAAGCTATAAAAAAGTTGAATTGTGTGAATTGATTTTGATACATTTTTATCCGACAAGAAGTTGTGCTCAATTATATAAGATAGAAACACATTTAATGAATAAATTCCTCCATGCCCATGATCCCATCCAAAAATGAAAGTGCCTTTCCTCCATTGATCATAACTGGTCTAACCAACAGTCAGGTCTCGTTGTACACCCTCTGGAAAGTTGTTCTAAAATGCTTAAGCCAAAATCTGACATGAAAGTGGTTCAGTATTCCCTCCCATAAGAGTCTTATACAGCTGCATTCCTGAAGAGCAAGCATTCACCTCCGAAAGCCGTGGGTCTGTGATCCATCTCTGCGCTCTGAGCAGCAAATAATTCATAATATATTGCGTTTATATGAAATAAGACAACCTACATTTATTCTATAGCAGAGACCTACATTTTCCTTGGTTAAATTGAGTGCCAGATTAGAAAGAAGTTACATTTTGGTTCTCTTTAACTCACTGGATGGAAACAGCGCTGAATAAATGATGTTTTAGGTAGTTATACTATGTGCACAAATTTAAGTTTAATATTTTCATGCATTTGGCATACACTTTTATCCACAGCAATTTACAGTGCATTATATTATACATTTGTTTCTAAGTATATGTGCAATCCCCTGGGCTAGAACCCTCGACCTTGGAAGCGCCATGCTCTAACCACTGAGCTACACGAAAGCTGCTTTTTCCAAAAAGTTAAAAAGTTGTGGATAACGTTACCAGCCTGATTGAAAACGTTAACCAAAAAATGAATTTATATATTAATATATTCATTTCTATTAAAAATATTTTATGCCTATATTGACTATAGGCTTTATGATTTCTTTATACAAGTTGGTTTTATGTGTTGGAATTTAACCTCTAAAGTTGTTCTGTACTAACGCTTAGTTTCCACTATAATATTATGCAGATAAATGTATATTGAATCCAGGGTGATGGTATTTACATTAACGACGATTTTGAACAAATATCATACGTGATAAATGTGAATGGTGTCTGGCGAGACAGGTCGCAGCAGAGCTCAGCATAGAATCCACTGCCCTTGAGTGGGGTTTTAGCGGACAATTTCTGTTTAGAATAATTTAAAGCGTTATAACTTGATGAAATAATTCCAAAGGAATTGAAAAAGGGCCCTGCTGGCCCCAATTAAACAAATGTAAACATATCAAAACAAAATGAACATGTAAGAGTGGTAAGTGAAGGTAGGATTAATGCATATTTAATTTAGAGTGGAGTTTATGCAGTGTATTTTACATTTGATTATTTTATTCAATCAGTTTAACCATTTCCTATACCATTAAAACATAAAAATAGATCATTTAAACCCTCTAACATGCTATTGTGTGAAGGTGAAATTGACTGTAACAAAAACATAAACATTAAAAGTTAAGTGTAATAAAAGATAATGCATCAGACAGTTTAAAGTTTGGAAGTATTTCTCATTATATCCAAAAAGTCTGGATGATTTTATCTCTTTTGGTAGCCCTCGCTTGCAAAAAGGTTGGAGGCCCCTGGTGTAAACTCATGAACCATTACAATAACATAACTTCATTTAGGTTGGAAAAAGCTCCTTAATGTACCAACGGCACAGTGAGCTGAAACAATACCTGCAAATAGCAATCTTGTTCTTACCATCCAACAGTGGTTCCCAGATGCCAAACTGTTTGAGCATTACAATAAACAGAAGCAGCACTACAGCAACGGCAAATATCTCCATTCCCTGAATGGCCATCGCTTGAAGTTACAGGATTCCTTTGGGAAAATTTATGAAGGTCAAAAGGTCATGCTGGATTTCAGATCTAGCTTCAAGAAGAGGCGTCAAGATTTAATTCTTTTTTGTGTCCTCATCTTGTTTGATCAATGCTTCATTGCACAACTTCGCAGCAACAAGTTCCTCAAAATTCCAGGGTGCGCTCCCAAAAGAGATTCCCTAAAAGTTCCTTAACATCCTCGTCCATGTAAATCCATTCCGCATAGAAAACTCTTGTGGCCTTGCTCTCCAAAGACTAGTGAATCATGGTCCTCACAACCCTTATATTCCATAAGAAGTACAGAGTGAATCTCATTTCAAGACATGGACACTCCCTCCCTCTCTCTATAGCAATAATGCACAGTGATGAGCCAGCCATAATAAGTGAGCATTTTTATTAGGAGGTCAGGTCAACGGATTCCTTCATGCTGTACCTTTACTGGCTCATCTACTCATCCGATACCAACAAACATTTTGATCCATTAGCTTTACAACACGACACAACAGCGGAACTTCATAGTAACTTCATTGATAAGTCAACATTGTATAACATTTAAATAAGCTGTAATGCAGGAAAATGCTATCAAGTCTATTGAACGTATTTAGATATGCTAAGGGCAACTAAGCTAACATACAAAACTTAAAATAAACATGCAATATTGATCAGTTTATGGCTAGACTTGCTATATAGTCATAAATTGAACTTCCATAACATTGTCTTACTCTAATATAATATTTTAAAGCATCCATAAGGAATACCGACACAACGCCTTCCATCTGCTTAACATGCTCTTAGGTTTTTATGCATTAGCGGAAGACCATAATGGCTGCTTTATGGCTCTTCTGTGCATGAAAGTGATTTTAAACGTCTATTATTTGCAGCTTTCCTGATCAGCGTCCCGAATTCAGTTAAGTGCAGAAGTGTCCAAACAGGATCTCATGGGAAACCCGGCGAAGAGCAGGTCAAATTTAGATGTTCCTAAAATCTGTCTGCTTTCTAAACTGCCTCTATTGGACTTTACTGGAAATACTCCCAAACACTGCCCCAAATCTGATGCCATTACACAATTTATTATTTATACATTTTTTATAAAATGGTGAATAAATAAACATTTCCCCTCTGAAAAGCGATAATCTTTCTTTGGCCAAAACTCATGGTCACCATAACACCCTTTATTTAAGACTGTTGCTTTATCTAAGAGTAAAGTCTTGATCAAATCAGTCTAATAACTTTGTTACTTTAATGTTGACTCTCTTCTGGGTTCATTATCAAATGCAATTAAATGTGAGAATGCTTTTTAATGGGTTTGAACATTATATAAGACATTATATAACATTTTTATGGTAAAAAAGTTTAACATTTTAAATGAGATACAGTTATTATTGATTACATAAAAAATTTCACCCATCAGCATGAGTGCATGAAAAATGAGTTTGCACTTATTAATGCATGCGATTATAATGGACATAAGCAACCAGGAGGAATGAGGGGAGATCAATACACGGAAGGCAGTATACTAGCTTTAAAGATTACAAGTACCTCCGCACACAAATGAATATTACATACAAATATTATACATTTGAACAGCATTTCTAATAAGATTATGAAATATTGGGTTCTTAGAAGTTTTGTTGAGTACACACAGAATACATCACAAACCAAATCTACACATAGATTATATACAGTAGGTATCTAAACATGCAATTCTACATGATTAATATTTAGTGATTTGTAGACTAGTGTGCTTGTTTTTTTCAGACTCACTGCATTATTAAATCTTTATAGTGTACATAAAGGTGAAATATTATCTCAAGGGAGTTTGTCCATAAAAGTGATTAAACTCAGCATAGCTCTTAATTTAATGGCCTTGTTGCTGAAACAGCATTATGGTTTGAGTGTGATACATCAGACATGAGGGACTATTTGTAGAAGTATCTGAGTTTATAGCTTCCTCTTTGTAAGGGAACCTCAGAGAGCATTTTAATCTCCAATTCTAACAAACACAAGGATAGTTCACCGCAAAACAAAAAATGTGTGCTTTTCATTCTTGGGTGAAGAATTCCTAAAATGCCTCCTGAAAGTGGAAAATTAGAGAAATGTAAAAGTGGGAATCAGTTTGAGCCGATAGCCTCGTGGGCAGTGCATTTCTTATACTTAATGAAATATTGGCCTATCAGCATACTACATCACAGAATAAAATTGTGTTGATTGGAATTACTGTAATAGAAAAACATGTTTGTATTTTAAGCCAGTACAACACAACACTGGTGAATGATTCAGTGTATCCATATTTGATCACATTTCAAAGGCACACTGCCACCTACTCGCAACTACTAACAGTACAGAGCACAAAACAGAATGTACTGTATTGATACAGGTTGAGTGCTCCAGTGACCTTTGGCTTATTGAGATTCAGTCCTGGTTTCTGTTTCCGATTCACTCGTATCAATTTGGCCACGTCTGGTAAAAGGAGTTAATATTCCTTCATATTATAAAATGTCTCATAATATTATACAACTACCTTTGAAAATTTATATTAAATTCCTCAGTTTTGTTCAGGCCAATAATCTTCTAGAGAGAAATTATTAGGTAATCTAACTTGCGAATTACAATAAATCCATTTTCTTGCAATGCCCCGTCACAGTAACGGTATTTAAATGGAGATGTCTTAAGGCTATTTAATAACGGTTTTAAAGGATTAAAGCAATTGAGAAATGCACAGTTTTCGGTTCTTTATTTAACATAATCCTCCAAATTCACAGGCAGTAAGGCTAAATGCTAGGCTTACAAAAAGAGAATTTATTACTTATAAACTCGACTTTAAGTAGTAAGACAGTATTACGTTTAAAGAATCATATATTATTCTAAGCTGAACAGTGCGTTATATTTTATATGACAAGAGTAATAATGTTGTTCATTTTTACAAAGTTTGGATACAGTCATAGATCCTCTGATGGTTCATTTCATGAGAACTGATTCAGCAGAGTGATATTTTGGTCACATGCCCAGGGAAACGTCTAAAAGGAATAGCAGCGACATTAAAGGGGCGACATCAGTGTAAGACATTGTAATTTGTTGTTATCTTTTGAGCAAGAAAGATCGAACGACTGTTTATTTGTAAAGCACACAAAATGATTGCGTTAAGCATTGGACCAAACGAATGAAATTATGGAGTGATTGGTTCTGTGAACGGTTCAGGCAGGAGCTAATGGCTTGTCTGAATATAGAAACAAACTTTGCACAAAAGGCCGAGAAGTGCTGATGGGGTATCAGGACTGCAAATGCGCACACGCATGTTACATCGCTCACTGTCTCCCTACACAGGGGTGCTCTGTCAATTATTTACACCAAATGTTACAGTACAGACACACACTGTCGCCTTATCCAGCCCCTGAACAGGCTCTATCTGATACAAGTTATACATTTAAGACTTATAAAACCTGCCATGACTAAAACATCTCAGTAGAAAGACTGAGTAAATTGACTACAAAGCTACACAATAGAAAAGATAAATGAAGGGAGTGTGAAAGCAAAGAGATCCAAACATTCTCTGGCTACTTCTGAATCATACTTGAGGCTTGGGGTGCAGCGCTGGCGATGATCCATTTGACCAGACAGCATTTCATAAGAGACTTGCGGGAGATGCGCGGATTCTGCCACTTCCCGCCGTTCTCTTTCTGCCCGCTGGGGTCTCCATCTCGCCCATTGGCAGCAGGTAAGAGACCTCCATCCACACCCTTCTGTCCATCTGCCTGCAGCACAAAGACAATGTTGAAATGCATTGAAAGGGCACAGATCAGAAGTGAGGTTAGAGAACGCAGAGGAATGATTTAGAATATGTATAAGGAACTGCGAGAGATTTCTGAATGCATTGGGACGTCAAGTCGCGTGCTCAGTGTGGCGTGCCATGTTTAATTTAACCGCAGGCGTTGTGATATGGTACAAGTCTGAGGTCATATTAAAAATGCAGTTAGAACACAGAGAGACGCAAGTAGATACTGTATGAGCTGGTACGTAATATAAATGTCAAAAACATTTTTGTGTATGAGAGTTATGAAAAGTGTGTTGTGAAAAATTGCTATGTGGTTTACACTAAAATGAAAGACCTGATAGTGTTCATTGTTCAGTTGTCTTTAAGATTTAGAAGAGATTCTGCTTGTATTTAAGAGTTTTGTTGTTACCATCGTTCAGAAGAGAGGTGCTTGGATTTACACATATCAATAGAACCCTAACAAACTTATATGGAACAAGTTCTTATAAGCAAGAATCCAAGATTCATTAATTAATTTATTACATTTAGTCATTTAGCAGATGCTTTCATCCAAAGGGATTTTCAGAGAGTTCAGGGAGCAATAAGCGATATGTCATACAGGAGCAATAAAATAACAGGTGCTAATAGAAAGTTACTAGTTTCAACTAAAGCCAGACCACTACCTGTTGAGAGGAAGAGAGAGGTTAAGTGTTTTTTTTTTACTGCCCTGAGAAAGCAATACAAGACACCGCTTGGTTGTTGAACGCAGGGTTCTTGATGGGGTGTAGGAGTGTAGTAGGGTGTGAAAGTATGCCGGTGCAGATCCATTCTGAAACAGCTGAAGTGGTTTGATAGCCTTTGCAGGAAGACCAGCAGGGATTGTAGTAGTCCAACGTTGAGATGGCCTGGACAAGGAGTTGTGCCTTATGCTATGTGACTTTGGGTCTTATCTTTCTAATGTTGAATAAGGCATATCGGCATGACCGCGTTGTCTTTGCAATGTGAATCATTGAAGCAGCATGTTCATCAAATATGAATATGAATTCACGAAAACAACACAAAACACATTTTATTGCCAAATGCTGCAATATAGTATTTGAATCATCATATGCAGCTTTACACAAGAACTGCACTTAAAAGCATTATACATAAAAAATATTGTGTGATATTATTGTGGGGGGATGTTGATACATGTAATTCTAACACCAGCAAAGAGTAAATAGATCGAAGCTGTGTGAGGTGAGACACATATACAGTAAAAAGAGTATACAAAGATAGAGACATTAAAGAGATAAAGCGATATTATATGAAAAAAGTTTAAAGTAAAAGTAAGAACAGAGTCTAAGGAATACAAGCTGAATACAATAAGTTAAAAAGAAAAAAGTTAAAAGAAAAAAGAACGTCTTCAAATCCACATGGAAATGCACACATCTGAGAGATTTCGTTTGTGTGTGTGTATCCGTGCATGAGTTATAGTTCATCTTGACTAGCGCAAGGCATTGTGGGAGCGCCAGACTATGAAAAGACAGTACGTTTTTTTTCCGAGAACATCGCTAAATAATTAAATGTCTCTAAAACAGCATCAATAAAACACTAGGGGGACATTGTGTTTTGTAGTCTAGCATGTGTCGACGATTGTCATGAAGAGGCTTAAAAGTCCTGAAAAGCTACAAATACATTTAAATAACTTCATTCTTTCATCTCCCCTTCATAAACACACAGTTTGAGCGTAAAACACCTAAGAGAACTAATTTGCTTACACATCTGCTCTGACACCCAAAAGGGGAATATTACATAACCAAGACATGGCAGGATACTATTATTTATTTGCTGAATGTGTATTTGTGTGTTATACTGTGATTTGCTGTCATGTGTGTATTTGTGCTGGACTGTCATACTGTCACCTATGGACTGTGACAGCTGTTCAGTTATAATATGACTGTGACGAGGCAGTCGAGTGTGCCGTGAGCGGTAAGCAATGTCGACAGAGCAACCTCCAATTAATCCCTGGTCTGACCACTGAGGTTGTTCAACCTGTCACAGACAACCACATATGGCACCTTCAGTACAAACAGTTCTTGATATTCCTGCAGGAACACCGGGAAATGTGTCCCAATAACACTGTGCGGTGAGGAGCACAGAGCAGAATAATATGAGATTTTGTTGAGTGTGACAGTGACTCTTGGTACTAAAAGATCCAGATTTATTGTTGCATTTGAGTAGTTCTTTTTTTGTCCGTTCACCGCCTGTTATATTCATCATCTCTCTCTGTCTTGACTTCTCTTCTTGAATGAATTTATAAAACATAATCTGATTTGAGGAGTGTGAACTTGTTGGTGGCTCATGCAAAGTCACTACTCGTTCTAGTGAACAACACAAAAAACGATCTAATCTATCTATTTCATCTATGAACTGTACCAGTTGGGCATGAACTCTGGATCAGTCGTAGCCAACGTTATGCATTTTAAACAAAAACGCTCTATAGTAGTGTAAACGGCACCCCAATTAATGTAGAGAAAAGACCCAATAGCATTTAGGAAATTAAAAAGCTTAAAAACAGCTGAGGAAGCAGTGCTGAGTAATGGATGTTGATTCCCAAATGCCTTATAACAAAAACAAAAACAAATGAACAACAAAGCAAAAACATAATATCCATTCTTGGAATCAGGATTAGATGGAAGTCATGGCTCTGGGGCTTTCAACAATGCAAAAAAACTAATCAGTCCACAAAAGAAATATTATTGCACTTTCCAAATATATAACGATTGTACACTTATGCACATTCCTAATACCACCACTGTTACAATTTAATCTGACTTTGTTTTTGCTGCCTGTCCAATGATGTTGTGTTTCATGACATCTTCCCTGTGACAAGGGAGTATACAATACAGAACTGGGCAAAACGTTCACTTAATTATTAAACACAGTCACAGTCATGTTGTGCCTGAATCTAAGTTTCCTCCCTTTGCCAGTTTGCAGGGGCAACATTAAATCGATTCAGTTTCTGAGGTCCCCAAACTGCATCTCATTTTCCATGACCCGAAGGAGAATGAAATTCCTTGTTTTTCTATAAAGTGTCATGATCAAAAGTACAAGGATTCTGAGGAGTTTGCAAACATGAGTCCGACAGTCCACTTCCTATGTCAAGTTTGACACTTTGGGATTACATCCAGAATCAATGTTAGAGCCAAAATAGACAACATAGAAAACACAATTCTGGCAAACCCTAATATCCATTTCATTACAGACTGTACAAAAGCTGGTTTGTGTATAGTGTATATGTGTTTATGTTCCTTCTTGTTTTGGACATAAATGAATCAGAGCGAAGTTTGGGTAACACTTTATAATACAGTTGAATTTGTTAACATTAGTACATGATCTGGTTAACAACTTTTCAGCATCCACTACTCTTTGGCAGCAGTCAATGTCAACCCAGATAGCAAATTTTTGCAGCCCAAATCCGGCACACACCTTACTACAACCTCATCTGGCCCACATACCGCAGGGAGTGATGTCACACGGGCGGTCCGCTCCTGTTTGCCAGATTTGGGCCACAGGCATGCCAAAGCTATGCCACATGTCAAACATCAAAACAAATGAAGCAGAGCCGACCTAAACATAATCAACAGTTCATTTCAATTCTGGCTCAGATTTATTTAAAAACCAACACCTCCAATCTGACAAAATATGTATTGAGTTTCATTCTTATTATAGTGATGATTGAGTATACACATTTGCTGTGAAATAACAAATTCACTGCAGAAAGGTTCAACAAAAACTACAAAAAAAATGTATTACAAAGAGAAATCTACAACTACAAACTGAAATACAACCCAGCTAACAAAGGTTTGTTATAAGAAGGTTCCCTGGAGGTTTTAAACGTTTTATAATAGTCAAAATGTCTTTTATGTTTGAAGATCATTCCCAGCTGATAAAAGTCACCATCATGGTGATCAGTGTTTCCTTGAGTTGTGCTCTTGACCCTTGACGTTTTCTTTTTATCTTATATGTACTTTTTGAAGTACATTTGTAATGAATAGAGAAATGATAACCTAATCCAGTGGTTCTCAAATGGGGGTACGCGTTTAGGAATAATAATGAAAATCATTAAATTATGATAATAGTCTTTTTATATGAAATTAGGACTACACAAATATGCATAAAAAATAAATTAATAAATTTAGATTTAATAATTGTTTGACTCTCATTTCACTGTACTTTAAAGTCAAGTGTTGTTGTCTGGTCAAAGGGTCCTTGGCTTGTGAAAATCATAAAGAGGGGTACTTAAGCCAAAACATTTTTGAAAATCACTGATCTAATCAATGGTGTTGGTTGGTGGTCATTGTTTACATTTGAAAAATTGCTGTGCAGCTTATCTTGAAAGAACATTATAACATTTGGGTGTTTCATTGCCTTTTGCAGTCTACAAAGATTTGTGAAAAATTTGATATTTTACAAAAAGCAACAGTCAGACACACAGCCATGAAGAATCAGTGTATGAATCTCAACAATGGTGACAATCAGCAAACGAAAACTTCATGCTGCAATGCATGCTGGGTAACATAATAGCACATACTCATTCATAATTCCCAGCATGCATTGAGGTTGATCCGGTTATCTGAAATAGTTGGTGGTTTCTCACCATTGCTGCGATTCATACACTGATTCTTGATGTCTGTGTGATTCTAAAATGTGCTTTCATAAATATACATCCATTTCTCACAATTTTTTCTAGATATCTAAATAATTCCTGATCTTATATTGTTCTTATAGGCTT